>NC_066833.1:3099872-3448986 GCF_001640805.2 Lates calcarifer
AAATGCTTGATTGCCTTTGACCTTAACATGAACTCTAGAACCCAAAAGATCTAATCCCCCACATCCAAGAGGCCACTTGGGATGGTTAAGTTCACTGGTGTGCTCTGCTATCTGGCCATGTAAAGCTTTTTAAGTAATGAGTATAATTTTTAAACAAATTCTAAAAGAATTACTACTGTACCAGTATTCTGGGTTAAAACTGGGATGATCAGTATTTCAGTTCTGTGCCTTTTTCATTGACTCACCCTTTCCCTTTTCTCTCCACTGAATATGGCCACAAGCAGGATTCCATTCCCCCTGCTTCCCTGGTTTTAGTAAAGTCAGAATACACAGAATTTACACAACTAAAATTGTCAGTTGTTTGTCTCATTAAGAAAACACAACGTATCTCAGGTGTGTATCTCAGGTGTGTATCTCAGGTGTTCGCAGACACCTGCCGACAGCCTGAGGAGACATTTTCAGCTTATGGAGGTGAATGTGAGGCAGAGGATTTAGGCCTCCTCAACATGCTACAAACATCAACTGTCTTGTATTCTCTCAGCCATTTTGTTTTTCACCTGTGCAAGAGGTACACAGTTATTGACTACTTGAACAATCAGGCATGTCTAAGGCCTCACTGGAAGGTGGTTGCTATCCTCACCTGGTGCACTATTATCTTTGACCCTGAGGGCTTGGCAATTACAAGTCAAGTCAACTTGACATCGAGTCAACTTGACATCCAATGGGGAGCCGCCCTAAGATACCGTCACATGATTCTGGCATTGTTTCAGCTGGCTGATGGCAGACCGGTTTTACTTTGGAGAATATACAATTACCAGTGTGGTTGTTTCTGCATGTTGAAGTACAGATGAAGTATCTGCTCTCCAACAAATCTGAGTTAAGGTACCATTTTCCACTTTTAATCCACAAGTTTTCCTCTTCCACCTTTGTGCTCAGTAGGTTTCTCTGTAGCTCTGCACAGCACCATCTGGGTTTGGTTAACAGACCTCTCTGTCTCTAGGGCAGGGAGATGTGGGGTCCCCTCAACATTTCCACTCAGCCATGTGCTGGTCCTGGGTACATATTCAGCCCAGCTCGGTGTGTATTACAGCCCTACAGACATTTCCCTAGCCAAATGTCAATTTGAGAGTGTTTACATGGATAAGAGTACAGTTTCTTAACTGCAGCTCAGAGTTGATTTCAAATGTTAACAGTGGGCTGGGCATTATTTGGTAGAACAGAGAGGGAGACATGAATGGAATCAACAGAACTAGCCTCCAGGTAAGTATCACCCAACACAGTAATTCCCATCCACTGTATGAAGTTTTTTCAGCATCTTGTGACACATTGCTTTGGTTTTATGGCCCTCAGCTTTACTGTTTTCATTTACTCTTTCCACTCTCATCAGCATTATTTTCAGACACAGCAAGCACAAAACAGCAGATAAACAAAGGTAAGCATTTAGCAGCTAAAGAGCCAGATATTTCCCTCAGGAGTTGGTGGAGACCAAACTATATTGAAAAGGAGAAGCACGACTCCAAATGAATCCTATTTTTATCTGCCATATGTGTAATTAGGTAGTTTGCTGCTAACAATGTGTCATATCAACCTAAACCCTTCTTGCTGTAAAAGGCTGCTTACAGGAGTTGATGAGAGTAGTCAGACTCAAAGATAACAGTAAAGGTGAAGGCCATAAAACTAAAAGAACCACAGTCAATTGATTCTATGTTGATACAGACAGTACTGATTAATGGAGGTTTTGATTTTGTTAAGGAACCCTTCCGCCCATCACAGCAAAACTGTACCAAACAACACTGTGAACAGTGATAACTATATCACCACTTCTCTCTGCTGATCCACACCATGGTTGGAGTGGTTAGGGTTAACAGCTGTATTGTAGTTCTCACATAACTCAGTGTCTCCAAGATGTCAGACATCATTCCATTTAAGAACACACACCCATTAAAGGCCCCTGTAGGCAGGTTGGATTCCTCACCTGCTTTCCACTCACAAGAGTTCGTTAAATTACAGGCTCAACTTAACAACATAACATCAACGTCTGTGGCAACTGACTTTAAAAATACATAGCAGTGAACTAGCTCTTCAAGTTATTATCAATTTTAACAAGTGATATAATGATAGTGATGATTACAGTCTGAGTTGTTTTTCAACTCATTTCACATCACATTACATGTGGCTGAGAGGAACTGTGAAATTACAATATGGTTGTCACAAAGTCTGGGCTCCTCTCACTCTTTTTCCCAGCCCTTCCCAATCACCTCATGGTCATTTCCTTTCGAGAGACCAGTTGTAGTAAGGTTCGAAAGGAGAAGAAAAGGAGTGGAGAAACTTTTGACATACACTAAAGTGTTTACAACTGTACATGTAAAAGCTTTCATGAAGTGTGTCCAGTATGAATCTGCACCTGTTGAGGATCGACTCCTTGCAAACAGCAGTTAAGTTTAATCTACTATTTGTGATGTGCGAAACTCACAACACATTAATATTCATTTTTGCATTTCTCTTGTGCTGTCAAGCAAGTCAGCTAACTTTGGCAGCACTCACATTTAATTGTGACACCAGCTATAGTACTGCTAGCTCACAGTATCAGCTTGTTGTAAGCTTGTTGACATTACAGCTGTTAGTTTTAGTCCTATATTTACATGCCTCCGTCCCTTGCCTCCATCTCTACTACTTTTCTTAGTTTTGAAGGAGGACAGGGGACCAGAGGGTGTCAAAGTGGAGACACTGCCAGCCCAGTCCCACCAACAATGGCCCAGGATCCTCACCAAAGATCAGAGAATGCAAATGAATATCCTTTACATAAAAACATATACATACAAAAACAATAAGTTCATTAAGATGTGGCCACGCTTTAATGAGTTGAGCCTCAAATCCTATATCCTCAACTGTTAAGGATATGAGATTACGCAAAATAGGATCTCATTCCCACACATTATTTTTTTTTTCCTTCAAATGTCACCAGATGGACACTGTACAAAACAAACATAAGACTGAAACTAGGTGAACAGTCAAGCTTGGCATTTATTTATTATGTGGACATGAGCTGAGGCTACGATCTCTTTCATGCCTCAAGTCTCAAGTTGTGTTCACAAGTTTGTGAGTCAGCGTGGACGTGCTTACAGCATAGTAAATTTGGCTGAGTTGGAGAATTGTTATCAGACCATATTCTGACTGGTATCTAAGCATTACCTAGCCACACATTCATCACTCAAAAATATGTAGCCTGTGGTAAAATATTACATTTTTAAGGCCTACACTGACTATGTGTCATATCATAAATATGTATTTTCAAATTGTTTGCAATTAGTTACAGGGTTGACAAATTCATTTCTCTTTCATTTTTTGATATTCTCCTTGTTAGGTGGTGACATAATTACAATCAGCTATGCAATTAAAAGCAGTGGGTAGGCTAACAGATTTGCAATGTGATATGTTAGATGCTTATTCAGTAACCTATTTAAACAAGAGCTGTGCCAGTCATCAAATCTCAGCAATGGCAGATCTGGCTCTGTCCATAGGATGCAAGAGGGTTTTGGGGACTGCAGGGATTTTATTATGGAGAGTGATGAGTGGTTATTAAGTTGCTTTCGTCTCACAAGGCATCTTCTTCTGGAATTATGTAACACTTTGGAACCTTGGTTAAGGAGAGAAACCCAACACTAGAATGTTACACCTGTGCCCGTACAGGAGCGCTCCATGTTGGGGTTTTTGGTCACTGGGACCTTTCAGCAGGAGACTGGGGATAGGTCTATCACAGTTCAATATCAACAGAACAATGCCAGCAGTGTTGGATGCTATCAAACCATGAAGACCACCAGTCCCTGGCTCTGAATGACCTGAAACGTGAATAAAATTAAGAAAACAAAAAACACAACAACTGCATAATTATTCAAATATAGAGTATTAGCATCTGTACTAGCACATCTGTGTCTCCTGCACCACCTGCTGTGAAACTGAAGCGGACCCAGTAAGTGCAGCTTCAGGCTGCCAAGTCTGTGTCAGTGTAAGGCTGGTTCCAGCTGGCCTCCTCTAGTCAGTGTTGTGCTGCGTCTAATTCTTTCAACTCTGTTTCACCTCTGAGCACAAACTTCTGGGCCCCACTGCTTGCCTGGTAGTCAGAGTTACTAAATATGCATCTCTCTGGCAAGTTAAGGTTTCTCAACCTCTTTGTAGCCTGAAACATGGGTATGTAATTGTTTTTTAAAAAATATTTCATAAATTCATACTGGGTTAAAATATTATTATCATCTTTATTGAAACACTGTATCAGTTACAAACAGACATCACAAACTATACTATTGTTTTATAGGCCATTAAGAGCACTAAATATTCAATACCATAAAAATTCCATGTGTGTAGTCAAGCAGTGTAGGCCTATATCAGTACAAATGACTAAAAAATATAAAAAATAAAAACAGATATAGAACAAAAAATAACATAAATAATAATGGATGACAACACAGGTAAGATTGAATTAATTTGGACTGTGAAATTTAACTATTAGTAATTAGTTAAAAATTTAAAAATTTAACTAATTACTATTAGTACTATTATTACTACTAGTACTATTTCCCATCTCCTACACTATGGTGTGGGCGTCGACTGTACGTATTCCTCAGCCAGTGGGCGTGGTCGCCCTGTCGTCGGTTTAGACAGGTAACACGCTCAGAAGTGTCAGTTTGACCGGGACTATCAAACAGGTGTTCCAAGTCACCGAGCTCAGCAACACGGTCAGTACGTGGATCTCTTACCACTGGAAGGTTTAGGGTTACGAGTTTACTCAGTCAAAGTTCACGATAACATTTTCTTTTTCAGTAAGTTGTACAAAATGAGAGGAAGATACAAAAGAAAGGACCCGAGAGAAAGAAGTGATGAAACAGCAGACGCCGTTGCTGAGCTTTCCCCTCTGTCAGGTGACACCGCGGTGGGCTTGACCGAGCCTGACACACCTCTCCCGGTTTACACGTCAAGGATGTGGGTTGCAGTAAAAAAGGTACTTGTTCTGGTAATGCATTTACGAGCTCATTTGCGGTGTTGTGAGTGTGTTGTGGCCTGTGTAACGTGGTGTTGGACTCAGTGGGCGTACACGCCTCATACGAAGATACATTTTTTTGTTAGTTTTTCGACGAACATATCAGACTTGTTTTATTTTTTTTTATTTATTTATTTTTAGCTACGTGTAGCTAATAAACTGCTAACTGGCTGTATGATTAATATGAATAATCAGTAACAGTGATGTAACTATGCCTGTTAAGTAAATGTAGTGGAAGAAACAAAAAAATAGTGGTACTAAATAATAGTAAAGTAATAAAATGGAAAACACGAATAAAGTAGGCCTTCAAGTACCTCAAACATTTTCCACCTCAGTAAAAAAAAAAGAGAGAGAAGTTAAACACAAATAATGGCTTGACATTGGTAGACAGCCATCATGATCAAAATATATCAGGTCGCCATTTTTGGTATCAGACAGTAAAGATACAGGTAAAGGATGAAAAAATAATTTTTGTTCCAGCATTGCTTGGCAAATACCTTTACAGTCATACTGATGTCCATTACAGCTATCAAAAGCTCCAGCTGTATAGTTCCTCCAGGTATATAGTCTCAGAACAATTCTATGTAAAGCCTGTTAGAGCATGTTAAGTATGAATCTACAGTGATTACAGTTCAAACAGTAGTATTTCATATTAATAACAGTCTCTCTGAATCTCAGGTGCAAGATGTTCCATTTATGGAAATGAGAAGGTCTACCTTGGAGTACGTGTCAAAATGCCAGTAAAGGATCTGCTGAGAAACATCCGTCTAGCTCAAGGGTGGGAACCTCAGGATTTTCAGGTATATTCGTAAATATGGAAACATTCAGTCAAAATATAGACACAGTCAAGTTATGGTTTGGTCTTCTTTTACACAATCCCTGATGAAGAAAAGAAGTCTAAAGAAATGAACAAAGTCACATCAGCTCACAATTAGCTTAGATATTTGAAGCACTTTTGGTTATGTATTTAGTATTTACCTGTTTTTTCCAGTTAGGGAAAACTAATATGATTATATTTATTTAATAATAAAACCTGATTTGTTTTTTTTGTTAAATTTAGGAGCATTTGTGAAAGACGTGCCTCTCGTGAGAGTGGTGCACTACATTGTGTGAATTATCCCCTTGATGGTGGCGCTGTTGTAAATATTTGCATAATAGAAAAACCTCATCGCTGTAAACTGGCCATGACATGCTCTTGTGTTCATGCCAGTTGAGAAAATATGAGCCTGTGTCTTATTGTATGTGGCTTTCCAAGCATGAGTCTGGTTATCTCAAGTCAGCTTTATCCTTATTTTCATGATGCCTTGGACTTTAGAGTCTATATCCACATTTGTTTGCACTTACATTCACATAACTACTATGGCTTGTTGAAAGGAGACCTGAGACATACCCGTTCACTGCACTTTTGTCTGTTAGACAAAAGAAAACTACTGCTTGTCTGTTAGACAAAATCTACACTGCTTACCTTAGATGTGAGCCGACACTGTTACACCATACCAAGATGTACTTTTATGTTTGTGTTTATGTCTGAAAAGAAAACAATTTGCAGTGATGCAACTGTTGTTTTTCTCTTTTTTCACATCACACTAATGTATGAATTCAGGAGACCTGCAGCAAAACATTCAAAGGTCAGTAAAACCCAGATCATTATAGTCATTTAGGTGTGGTGGAGATTTTTCTCTCTCCTTTAGCAGCTAATGTGCTTTATCCTGTCAGTTAGATACAGAAGTGATTGGCTTAGAACCATTAAGCAACAAAACCTACAGGACACCAGCCTGCAATATGCCTGCTAAACTCTGGCTGTACTTTGTTGGTAAACATACTGCAGAGTACTCTCAGATTTAAACTTGACTGTTGCTTCCACAGGAGACAAGAAACGAGTCAAAACTCGCACAGGACGCCGAACTACCAAGGTGAGTGTTTAAAGACATAGATCCCAGCCCCTCCCCTGAGGCTCCTTTGCTTTATGTAAAAGGCAGGTTTATGGAACACTATCAATCACATGTCAGTTTTGAGGAGTAGTTCAGATAACACTGCATAACTTGGCTGTCTTTGGTTGTCAGAGAAAACACCCAACAAAAAGCCTGGAGGAGCTGGCAATCATTGTTGAGGTGCTGGAGGAGGATCTTAAGACTGGAAACACATACTGCTCCCTTTCCCAATGTCCCCCCTCCTCTGAACCTCCACTGTCCCCTGAGCTGTCTCCAACTGGTAAATGATTTGGACCAGATCTAAATTTATATTGTTATGCTTCAAAATATGACATAAATGAATATTTTAACAGCAACTATGACCACCATTCCATATCTTCTCTTCAACATACAGGGTACAACAGTGATGAGTCGGATGAAATGATCCCCAGCCCCAGTCCTACATGACCTACTCACCAGGCACAGCAGAGTACTACCAGGTCCCATCTCCTCCTGGCTTATGCATGGAGGCCTTCAGCCCTCCAGCACAAACATGGAAAGAGATAGTGAAAGAGGGGAGGAGTGGTTTGATCCCCAGAACCACAACTGGAACCTGAACAGCTATGCTTTCTTCTGGACCCAGCTGCAGAAAGAGGAGAACCAACTGAGAGACATCTCCGATGCAGTGCTGCTGGCCACTGACGGACAAGGCAGAGCGTAAGTTTGGTACAAGTGAAATTTATATGTGTGGAAAAGAGGGAGCTTAAGCGATGTCTCTTGAGTCGGCGTTGGTTGGAGCTGAAGAGTACAAGTTAGAAAGAAGTGAGCTTACCAGACTTCTGTAGCCCACTCCTCATCTCTGCATGAGTGCCTTGAGGCTACATTAGCCACTATTAGCATAACACTCCTGAGTCTACAGCCAAACTATCTGCAGCTGAGTTGCATTGAGGTAATGTAGGCACCATATTTTGGCAAGAAAGAAGGATGTGTGAAATGAAAAAGAAAATATCATTGGTTTTGCTCCATTGCTTTTGATCTCTTTTTTTAAACATGAGTCTGACAATGTTACAGAGGAGCAAAGTATTTCATAAAATAAAACCACATTTTAAATGACTGCAAGTCAAGGTGATTTAGAGTGTGGCAGACTGCAAAGGATTCCAGAGCTTAAAGTTTCAGGGTCCTGGTTTTGTTCATACACTTGAATAGAGCAGAACCATCATTAAGGGGAAAACACCTTTGCTTTACCTACTTTGACAAGTCAGTACATAGAGCCAATCTTGCAGTTTAGTCCCACTTTCTTACTTCAGGAAACACTTTAACTATATATATAGCCCAGGTTCAGACTTGTTAATCTCATATTAGATTGTATGCTGCCTCTTTGTGTCAGTGAATATCTTTTGCCTAAACATGTTGGAATGTGTTTGTCCCTCCAGAGCTCTCCATAAAGTGGCATGTGTTGGAAGAGGGCACTGGGTTACGCCATTGCTAAAAGGATGGCTGCACTCAACAGCCTGGACTTTAAAGACTCTGATGGAATGGTACAGTACTTTAGATTTACAGTAGATTTACATCTCTAGTTTTTATATAAATCCTTAATTTCATTATTATTATTCCATGATTATTGTCACCAACCAAGTAATTTAGCAAAGCTGCCAAGTCTTACAAATACTAGTTTAATTAAGTCAGTCTGAAGCCAGTTTACACAATATAATGGCATAATAAAGATTCATACTGGACAGTATGGAAGGTTGATTAACTTACCAATTTTTTACAGCTGTACGTTGTCAGATCATTCATCTGTTCAGTGTTTAAATGTCTGGTGGATACAGTTGTTGCTGCCTTAACCACAGATATGAGGGAACAAATTCATAATGATAGCTTTTGATAGCTGTAATGGACATCAGTATGACTGTAAAGGTATTTGCCAAGCAATGCTGGAACAAAAATTATTTTTTCATCCTTTATCTGTATCTTTACTGTCTGATACCAAAAATGGCGACCTGATATATTTGATCATGATGGCTGTCATAATGATAGGGTGGAACATTTTCTGCAAATGAATGTTCATGATGTAGTTGTCTCATCATTGGAAAATGTGTAGTGCGTTAATGAGTTAATGTCCCTCTGTTCCCAGACTGCCCTCCTGCATGCGGCGAATCACAACCATCACCTTATGGTGCAGATCTGATCAGTCTGGGGGCCAACGTCAATGAGACAAACAACTTAGGAAAGTCCTGCCTCCACCTGAGTGCTGAGAAAGGCTACATCCGGGGTCCTGGAGGTTAGAGCTTTGCTTTCCTCTCTGCTGCTCAAAATGCATTTGGGACAGGGTCTCTGTTGTTTGTTGTTACATGTCACGTGTTATTTCAGCCAGAGTATTTGGGCAAAACATGAGTGGATGATGCGCCTCATCATTGGATTCAAGGATTTATTTTTAAATGACACTTAGAGGCTGCAGATTACATGTCAAACTTTGGAAAATTACACTACACTGTAACCTACCGTTCATTTCTTTTCTGTTTTCCCCATTACAGAAATGTTTTTATGCAGCTCATAAGCGTTACTCATGTAGCAGATCACGTTTACTTTTAAAAAGCAACATGATCGCATTTGTTACAAGTTATTGGATGCCACAGATATCGTGACCTCTGATCCAGACTAACAGGTTATTCAGGTACATGTATATTTGTCTTCATGTCACAAAGGCTTCATCTGTGTCAGTAAATGAAGCCCTCAAAATGGCTCAGATGAGCTCTGACGAAAACTAACCGAGCCGGTTTTGTAACACCTGCTGCCTACAGCATATCATTTCATGTCATCCTTTGGTCGTTCAATGTGCTTCAGCTCACTTCACCAGTGTCATGTGTTGAGTGAAGTTGTATCTGTAGGTTCTGTTTATTTATGATGGATGACTCATTCTATGCGTGCTGTAGAGAACAATGAGGAACAGTATATCATATAGGACTTACCACAGTGGGTCCTTGCATTAAGATCATTCTGTAGTCGTGTACAGACACAGAAGCAGTTATTTCAGGTTTTCATAGGTGAAGCTAAGTAGCAACTTGGGTAACCTACCATTACGTTTCCAAGCAAATGTTTCTTTGTGTTCACTTTTATATCACAGCTGAAGTACACACAGCACATGTTGTTGGACAAGACTGAAGTGTTTTTCCACTGTTTGTGGAGAGCACATCTGAGGTCAACACAACCACAGACCTTATCTTCTTTTAGCCACACTTTAGTAGTAGTAGTAGCAGTAGTGCTACAACGGCTGTTGTAGTACCTTCAAGTGTGACCTGAAACATGGCTACATGTTTGTGCTTGTGCTTTATTCTCATTTGAGAAGTATTTTTAAAGCCGATGAGAGGAACTGATGTTGGTATTTCTTGGAATCTTGGTAATTTGAATGTATATATTTACTTAGTATATATGTTTTCTTTTAGGTTCTGAAACACACAATGATGGATGGTGTGTACGTTGATGTTGAAGCCACTGATAACTGTGGTACGTACTTAAACCTAAAACCTTATACTGTGTGTGTGTGTAGGGCAGGGGTGCCTAGGTATCACAACAACGTGCCCTCTGTATGTAGTGAATGCACTGTCTCAACTAAAATAGCAATAATCTGCAACAGAGTAAAAAGTGGCACTGAAAGTCTCTGTTTGACTAGGTTTAGACTTACCAGAGAGGTTTGAGTTCATTTCATTAATTTTGTGTTTTTCTTTGTTGGTTACCATTTTACAGTTAGGTTTAGGTATGTTTAAATGTTCAAGTTAAAGAGTCAGGTGTGGATCTGGAGAATGAGAGCTCCTCAGAAGTCCAGTAATCCAAATATGTTTTATTCTCAGGAATGAGTGTCCTCCAATGTGCCTCGGTGGCTCTGAAGGCCACAGTGTGTGAGCTGGAAAGCAGTAAATCCCCTGATCACACCAGACTCCACACGCTCCGCAAAGGACAGATGATGGAGACCCTGGAGTGTCTGCTGTACATGGGCAGCTACCTTCATACCATGGTATGTCACTCTGTAATAGCTAGGATTTTGGTGTCTTTTCATGTTGCATGGAAAAAAAAATTACAAATTCAGAGACGTCAGATCATTAACTATTACACTAGAAACTCTGTACTCCTACCATGTGGCATAGATCATGTTCCAGCATCTGCTATTTGAAAGAAATAATACTGGATAAGATGTGACCATGTGTTCATTTCTTAGGAAAGCTACTCTTTTGACAGAATCAGTTGTCACAAGCAGTTTTAGCCAGAAGACATTCACACAAATTAAAGCGTTGAAGACAAGTTGTCCTTGTTTGTAGTTCAGCTTTTTGGCAGGGCAGTGCTGGATAGTGAAGAGCAAAACAAATGATGACTCATTGTGAACTAGTATGTATTTACAAAGATATTGGTTCCTCCCTCTTCGCCTTTGGTTGTCATATTGAGTATGAGTAGAGAGTAGAGTATGCGATTGTAAAGTACTGTTAAGTATGCTGGTATGCTTTTGAAGTGTCATGCAAAGAAATTGTTGAAATGGTTGCGAGGTTCTGTGTAATGAGGACAAGTAGACTCACAGGCTGATTGAACAGCAGCGTCATTTTACTAAACTTGCGAAAAGTGTTGATAACAATAGGAAATCATGAAATTAGACACTGTGCTGACATAAAGCCCTTTGATTTAGGGCTGGCATGTCCCTCAGGACAACTTGACTGTTTTTACCCCCAAATCCTTTGTTGTCTCTCCCTTTTTCATCTATCACCAGTTGTTTCAGTATTTATTCAAACCAGGCGATTACAAATGTAGGCTACCACCATATCCACACAGGTAAACAGACAAGAAAGAATTTTAGAAACAAAGAATATTATGAATATACCATAAAATTTTGTACTGTATATTCATGTCTCCTCACAATAAAATGTAATAACTGTGGTTAATCCTCTGACCCTTAGTCTAGCACCACCATGATGTCAGACAAATGCTACTCAACAGAACTTTGTGTATGGTGCTAATTAAAAAAATGCTAGCATGCTAAACAAAGACAGTAAACATGGTAAACGTCAGACCTACTAAACATCAACATCTTAGCTTTCATTATAGTGACCTCACAGAGCTTGATAAATCATGTATTCCATCACCAAAATAGTTGTATTTAGACATCTGTATGTTAACAGATTATCCAGAGTCTTTTAATCATTAACTCATTTTATCTTCTCTTTCTCAGGGAAGCCAGAGCATGCAACCTAGAACTGCTTGACCCTCTGGCACATCTGCCCGGCAGGGCATTTTGGAGACCCAACAGTAATGTTCTCAGTTGATTCAGACTTGAATTTGTCTTGGAGAGTGGGGTTAGTGGGGTTCTTTTATCTCCAAGAATCAGTTCAGGCCTGTCATGTAAAGCATCTGACGTTTTGTGTGTGGTAAAAATGCCTGACTTGCAATCAGGTATTTATTGTGACCTGCACAAAAACGACAGGTGCCCATTAGCTGGTTTCTGTGAAACTTCCATTGTTTGTTACATTGGAGTAACAAGTTGTCCTCAGGTTAGTGTGTCTGTGGAGATCCAGGTGTAAAAGGAGAATATTTTAGAAACATGAATGAAAAATAGAAACTCTTGGCTTTTTCATGCCAGTTTCAAGGGTCCAGTCTTGTTTTAAAAGTCTGACCTCTAAATACAGTTAGTTCCCAGCAGGGAGGGAAAGTGATAATTTGTTTATGGGACTGTTTTTAGATTATAATATTCAAGCAGCAGCAGCACAGTTTGTTGCTGTATATAATCCAAAAAACCTTTGATTCCATCGACTGGGCTGATGAAGTTTTTTGTCAAGAACTGGTCAGTATATCTGTGAGTAAAGATTATTCTGTTGTACAACCTGGACACTAGTCCTCCCCACTGGTCCCACCTTGACTTGTAGTCAGAGAGATTTGCAGTCATAGAATTTACATATTGGATCTTTTAAATGACATTTGTACTAGAGGACATGACAAGTTTTAGTGAGTAATGTATGGTGATGAGGAGTAAATATGGTTTCATTTGACTGCCTTCACATGACTCAACCCATTTAAAATCACAGTTTTTAGTCTCATGTGCAAGGAGTTTGCTTTTGTGTACACATTACTTCTTAGCATACACTCATACAGAGCACTTTATTATGAACACCTGGACATCTGTTTATTCATGCAGTTATCCAATCAGCCAATCATGTGGCAGCAGGGCAATGCATAACATCATGCAGATACAGATCAGAAGCTTCAATTCACATCAAACATTACCCCGTGAATTTCACACACAACAGTCTCTAGAGTTTACTTAAAATGGTAAACACTCTCTACAAATGTGGTGAGCAAAAAAGTATTTCAGAATGCACAACACGTCAAACATTGAGGCAGATGGCCACGTAACCAACCTGCCTTGAAGGTGTACGGAATGTAGTACGTAATGTTCTCATTGCACACTTTTGGCCCCTTTATACGAATTAATAATTGCATGAATGCCAATTTATCATCACCCAATGACTATTTCCAGCATGATAATGCACCATGTCACAAAGTAAAAGAAATCTCAAATTGGTTTTTATCAATATAACAATAAGCTCAGTGTACCTCACTGGCCTCCCCTGTCACCAGATCTGAATCCATGTCAACATGGATCGGAATCTCAAAGGAATATCTTCTTGTGGAATCCATCCCACAGAGCCTCAGTTTTGAGAGCAATATGAGGCCCTACTCACTATTAACATGGTGTTCCTAATAAAGTGCTTGGTAAAGGTATAGTTAGGTTTGTCTACAACTATATAGTACATGTGTAAAATGTGATGTTATACATCTGTTTTTGAAAATTTACATGAATTAATATGCTTAAAGGAATATTTAAGCATTTTTGGTATATACAGTTGTTTGCTTTCTTATTGGGAGTTAGACAAGAGTATCACTTTATTACACTTAATTTCTTTGTGTTCATTAGAGCGGTGTTTAAAATGTGTTTAGCTTGGGCTGCTTAGCTAAAAGACAAGAAGCAGGGAGAAGCAAGACACTCACAAGCAAAATCAAAGATGCCTTTCAACAACTCTGAAGCTGTCAAAAGTACACATTGTATCATCTGTATGTGACTAGCAAGCTGTACTTTCAACCTATAGACAAGAAAAGCTCTCTTCTTGCTTTTCCCCTGTATACAGGTTTTGTGCTAAGCTAAGCCAAACACTAATATCTCCTAGACTTTGACATATGCTATCGAGATAATGACTTCAAGATGATGACTTCATTTATGAGTGGTCATAATGTTTTGGCTCTCTGTTTATGTTATTACTTTAAGCCATCTATGAGCTATTCTTGGGAACTGTGATACTTGATTATGACTCACATCAGTTAGAGCCATATGATCTATGCTGTCAGTAATTTACTTTTAAAATGTATTGCTAAATCTTGTTTAGTCATTAACACTCCTCTGGAGAATTCATGTTTTTTCACAGAGGATTTGTCTGAATTCTCAAAGAGCTCGTTTTCTAGTTGACACTGGATAACTTCACTTTGTTTTTCCTATTTTGAATAAATATGATGTGTTTCTGGGTTCACCTATGCTCAGATTAAGATAATGGTGAGAGGTCTAGGAAGTTATGTAGTGATCTATTCTTCATAGTTTAATATTGTGGTGGTGGGCAACAGTGAAAAAGATAAGACTACATTAATGTAGCTACATATGACAACATGAGAGATTTATACAGACAACACAGAGAACAGTTACTACTGATAAATGTGAGAAGTGATAGATGGTCACTTAGTGGTAGTGCAGAGCTAATATTACATTGATAGATTTATTGTTGTCATATCTGGTCTATAGTGGACCAGCTATATATAACATACCCCTGCTGCTGTATAACATACAGCAGGGGTCACGTGTATATCAAAAACCAACAGGGCAGGTTTTTTTTTTTTTTTACTTATTGAAGAGTACTTTTATACGCTTGAATGAATGACATAATTTTGTTCATTTACTCTTGCATATTAATACATGGCATTTTGCTACTTAGATTATAATATAAGGTCATGTTAAATTTATGTTCTTATGAAAGTTTAGTTGATCACCTAGGTGCTTGTTCTACCTTGCAGGGACATCGTAGTTTTATTCAGCTCTTAGAGGTTTTACAGTGGGAAGGTTACAAAACTAATTAAAGCTGCGAGCAGCGTTGAACGGGCCCTCGCACCCGGCGCCCGTCGGGGGGAGCGGCGACCGCGGACCCCGGCAACCGCGGGGTCAACGCAGGTCGCAGGGCACACGCTGGCGTAACAGTTCACACTTCCGAGATGTAAAAATTTTAAATAAAAGCTTTTACGCTAATTATTTTCTGTGATAATATTTTTCAGAGCTCATCATCTGTGACAGCTCTTGGCTCTCTTGACTGTAACCTCCCTGTGGCAGCTTCTCACAGACTCAATCAACTCCTCTTCCCCTCCCCCCTCAAACACAAACACAAACACACACACACACACACACACACACACACACACAGATACCCCCTCCCAAAAGGAGATAAAACTCAGTTTTAACTTGAGTTTAAAAGCTTTGAGCTTTGAGCAAAAGCATTTTTTTAAGTTCTGTTATTGGGTGCATATATAAATCATTTATGCTTAAACAAGGCTTATAATGAAGTTATTTGAACAGTGAATATCTCATCTGCCTAAAGTCAGGGCGAAGCCACTAACCAGCTGTAGGGATGGGTATCATTAGGATTTTATCTTTATCCATACAGACCCCTATCAGTCCAGCTCAGACTGTTACTGGTTTAAGAGAGTGAAGTTTATAGCAATTTGCAAAATTTGGAGATTAGTGACAAACTAACCAGTTAGACTACATACAGACAAGCTTTCATTTTAGCTGTTAGTAACAGTTTGCCATGAGCTTAACCAGCGTGCTGTGCTTCCTGTTAAACATGTTATGAGACTGTGGACAAGGCTGAAATATTACTTTACTAACTACTTGCCGAACAGGCGCTTTGACAAAGAAAAGGTAAAGGCCAGCAGCTTTTACTTTTCAATGCACTTGTCGTCAACTTGAGTGGCTTATATTCAGCTGGTTCACCTCGACGCCCGTGGACCTAGTGCACTTTTCCTGTCGCCGTACACTGAGTAACACGAAAAAATCAGCTGACCCCGTGTGAAATTTCCTAACTGATCAAAACCAAACTGTAAAGACAGCATCAATCCACGCTCAGCTTTGGTCAAGGGGAGACATATGGGAGAAGATGAGTAGAGAGATGGAAAGAAACAGAAAGGGTGATGGAGAAAGATTACATGAATTCAAAATAACCTACAATTCCTTAAAATTAATTTGAAGCCAGTTTAATTTTTTGAGCCAGCTTTGACATCTGCAGATATGAGTTTCTGAAGAGGGGCCTGCTGAGGTTAGATGTGCTGAATAATATCCATTTTCATATCAGAAAAACACTGCATTAAACATTGTCTTAGCTCACTGAGCTGAGGTCAACAGGTAATATAACCAACCTGTGAGGTGGCTCACCCCCGTAAGATAAACACATAAATGATCCCTGATAGAACCGATAATTAAAGGCACATCAGTGACAGGGAATGCTATTAAAACTAAACTATAAACTGGTGACATTAACTGCAAAAGAAGATTTTTATTGATACATTTCAGGTAGAATTTAGTTTTCAATAAGGAAAATGCTGTAAGAAACCTGAATTTGTTGCAACAAATTTAAAATAAAAGCTTTTATGCTAATTATTTTCTGTGATAATATTTTTCAGAACTCATCATCTGTGACAGCTCATGGCTCTCTTGACTGTAACCTCCCTGTGGCAGCTTCTCACAGACTCAATCAACTCCTCTTCCCCTCCCCCCTCAAACACACACACACAGACACACACACACAGAGACCCCCTTCCAAAAACCCATCAAAGAGTAATACAATGGCTCCATCTGTAGGATAAAGTAGAGAGTCGCAACAGGAAGTTACCCCAAAATCTGAGGTTTCAAACAGGAAGTTGGGTTTCCGAACTTTGACGGGCCAGAACCGGCACACGCTTCGACCCAAACTCACAATTTTCGGAGCCAGTCTTCCAAAAATTGTCAAGGAGGGCTGACAACATTTGAAGTGAATCTGGTCACCCGTCTAGAAACTGGACATCACACTATAAAATATGTCATTTCCTGCTATAAATAGGTGGCGCTACAACAATTGTATGAATATTGACATATGGATGTGTGCAGATAGGTACCATTAACAATCCTGTAAAGTTTGATGCAGTTTGGACAAAGTATGGCCGAAATATAGCAAAAATAAAGCAACTTCCTGTTTCGTGGCGAGTGATCGAACTTTCAGGGGCCATAACTTCCACGCCCTTCAATGAAAAGTCCGAAACTTTTGCAATTTAACTTCGTCTATGTCTTAAGAACAAATTATCAAATTTTGAAGTCAATCGGATAATGCGTCTAGGACTAGTTCGCGTTCAAGCGACCCCTGGAAATGGCCAAAAACACACAATTTTGTCACCTTCCGGTCAAAATAAAAATACTTTCTGTTGGGTTTAGAATATGGCTCCAAGAGACTTTTTGGTGCGTCATGGGATGTTACATATGTGTGCAGATTTTCAGATTTTTAGGCGCAACGGGCTTGAGGGGCTGTTCCGTTTAAAAATGTAGGTGGCGCTACCGAGGCCATTTTGCCACACCCATGCTCAAGACCCCTAAATTATTAAATTTTTCGCCGTGCCTGACGCGTCTGCAAATTTTCAGGAGTTTTGACGCATGTTAAGGCCCTCAAAAAGGCGATCAAAGAGGCGGAAAAAGAAGAAAAAAAAATAATAATAATAATAATAATAATAAACCGACCGAAAACAAGAGGGTCCTTGCAACTCGTTGCATGGCCCCGTTGGGCCCACGCAACTCGTTGCTCGGGCCCTAATAATAATAATAATAATAAACCGAACGAAAACAAGAGGGTCCTTGCAACTCGTTGCATGGCCCCGTTGGGCCCACGCAACTCGTTGCTCGGGCCCTAATAATAATAATAATAATAAACAGACCGAAAACAAGAGGGTCCTTGCAACTCGTTGCATGGCCCCGTTGGGCCCACGCAACTCGTTGCTCGGGCCCTAATAATAATAATAATAATAATAATAAACAGACCGAAAACAAGAGGGTCCTTGCAACTCGTTGCATGGCCCCGTTGGGCCCACGCAACTCGTTGCTCGGGCCCTAATAATAATAAACCGAACGAAAACAAGAGGGTCCTTGCAACTCGTTGCATGGCCCCGTTGGGCCCACGCAACTCGTTGCTCGGGCCCTAATAATAATAATAATAATAATAAACAGACCGAAAACAAGAGGGTCCTTGCAACTCGTTGCATGGCCCCGTTGGGCCCACGCAACTCGTTGCTCGGGCCCTAATAATAATAAACCGAACGAAAACAAGAGGGTCCTTGCAACTCGTTGCATGGCCCCGTTGGGCCCACGCAACTCGTTGCTCGGGCCCTAATAATAATAAACCGAACGAAAACAAGAGGGTCCTTGCAACTCGTTGCATGGCCCCGTTGGGCCCACGCAACTCGTTGCTCGGGCCCTAATAAAACTGATCTGATGGTTGTAGAATTTGCTGCTTTTCTAGCACAAGATTTTTTTTTCTTTTACAGTGAAGCAGAACTTCACTGTAGATTCAACAAATGTGCATGCAGTACATACAGTAAACCGTGAAAGTTGTGATCATAAAGTCTCAAAATCTTGAAAGGAAAAATGATGAATTCCGCACAGAATTTTCCTGCAAACTGTCCTTATTGATTCCATGATAAAATGACTTGTGCTGAGGGGATAAGTGGCAAACAGAAGCTTTGCTCAGTTTGTTGGCAGAGAAGGACACTCTGCTCATTCACAGAGGCATTTCCTGACTGTTGAGGTCATTAGGCCCATCAAAGCCTCAGACACACAGGAATAACCAAATCTAACTGTGGCTACACTAATCAGACCTGTTAGTACTCCTGTCTTGCTTGCCCCCCTCTCTCTCTGCATTTATTTTGTACACTGAGTGAACAAGAAAACCACATTAGTGTTACTCCAGTGTTTGTAATTTCCCAGTCCGATAGGCAGCAGAATAATATTAGTGACTATTATTAGAGGACAGGAAATCATCAGTAGCAGTAATGCTGGGTAATGACATTTGAGGAGGGAAGCAGGGAGGTGGACAGGGCAGGAGAGGAAAACATCTTCCCTTGTTATTCCAAAACAGGTCTGACTCCTTGCCTGTGGTGAACTTCCAAGCCTCAGTGGAGAAGAGGTCAAGAAAGACACACATAGAAACACAATCCTCGAATGTTACTGTGTCGTCTTCGAGAAGTGCTGTCTTTGGCCCGGTTTGGCCTTTGTTTCTCACAAAAACTCTAGAAATCCCTCTCTACCTGTCAACATTTCACGGCAGCATTCATCATCATTATGGTCATTACTGCTTCTCTCTGGGCTGTTGTTGGGGATAAGCTCAGGCTTAGATGCTGTCTGCAGGACACTACAGTCCTGAGGTCAATGGCTACAGCTCCACCCTTGTTTTCTGCTCATGGGGAGAAAGAGAAAAGAAAGGCAGATGAAGCATAAACACAATTAAAGACACACAAAAACACAGCACGTAGACTGAGACAGACTGTGTTTCAAGTAGCATTGTTTCTTTCTTCATCATTCATCAAGACAGTAATGCAGAGGGATACATTCATTTCTATTGGTCTGAACCAGCAGAATTATTATCTCTGACATGCACTGGAATGCAGCTGGAGGAGAGAGAGAGAGAGAGAGAGAGAGAGAGAGATAGGGGTGGTTCAAAGTGTTGCCAGACCAGCTCAGTTTGACGTAGTGGTGTAAGAGAAAGAAACAGGAAGGAAAGAATGGGAGTGGAAGAGCGACAGAAAGACGGAGGCAAGGGAAACAGACACAAAAAAAAATCAGTGTGACATCTGTTGAACACACACAGACTCACTGTGCAGGGAGTGGAACAACTTACACACAGCAATGACAACAACTCTCTGCTGTCAATCACAGCCTGTAGCCATGACAACAGGTCTCTGGCCAGATGTGTACGTGCCAGCTTGAGCGCACAGTCAGCAAGTATCCAACATATGCTCATGTGACTATGAGGTGGACTGCTGGCTACATCACTGTTCTCAACTTCTTTGCCTCTGCGACGTGAGGTGTACACACAAAACAAACACCACAGTCAGCTACTGAACGCACCCTCAACAAGCAAGGATTCAGTACTGGGGGCAGTGTAAGCAAATGTAAAACTATTTTACTGATAAATACAACCCAACCTGAATAAATGTCAGTATTTCAAGCAAACAAATCAATGTCTCTAATATTTGTGACTTCAGTCTATGTGTGGATGGGGTTGTTAGATCTGTGTGAGGAGTTCTGAGCCTCTTTTTTGTGGATTTAAACTTTTTTTAATAGCGCAAATTACTCACAAAATCATCACATTTGTAACGCTAGTTTTTATTTGTGGATCATGAAACATGTATTTGTCACCAGTAATGAGTCTGATTTCTCTATAAAGAAATACTCAATGAAGTCAGCTGCTTATGCTGGGACTGGTTGGAGGCCAAGAGTCACTTGAATTGCAGCTGATGTTGAACATGTTGTGTAATGTCATACAAACCCTACTTTTTTCTCCCATCAGAGCTTTTTCTTTGCAGTCTTTCCTCACCTGAATCAAAGGCCTAAAGATACAGGGTGTCTAGTATTATACAGTACAGATTAGGTGCAGAAGTCAAGTGTTATCATTTTGGGCTAATAGAAATGCAATTGATTTGACTTTGGTTCAAAAGGCCAAAGCAGAAGAAAAAGACAACATCAGCAAGTGCAGGGGAGGCCAGAATCTCTTAGAGCTCTGCTGCTTCCCCCACAGCTCCAGGCGTGTCCTCTCCATGCATCTGCTCAACAAACACTTGGCCCTGTCAGAGGGGAAGTCTCCCTGCTTGCCCCATAAATCAACATGTGTGAAGAGACACACACACACACACACACACACACACACACACACACACACACACTCACATATCCATGTAAGTGTTGAAAATGGAGCACAAACTATAAAAAGGCAGCAAAGCCTTAAAGCTTAAATTAGATGCAGATGAGTGCAAGCAACTGAAGTGCTGTCTTTGCTGTCCATGTTATTTTCTTGTGATTGCATTTCTAAATACCATCATGTCAGACACAGACACTTTCTTGATATTAAATTATCCACTCATTCAAACTATTCAGTGTGTTTGTCAAGAATACTCTACAAATTAGATTTTGGGATAAGAGTCAACCTCACTCTCAAATAAATAAATAAATCACCACATCATACATTTGTATGATAAATAGCTGGTGTAACTAACAACTCAACAGTCACAAGCACATAAACAAAAAAGTATTTACCAGTTGTCAAGGACAACAGCATTATCTTAACTGTTCTGAGAGCTGACCACAGTGACACTCTGCCAAAACCACATCCTCTGCATGACGTAAGACTCATCACAGGACAGTATGATGGCTCCATCTGAATGGGAAGCATTAGTAATGGAGCATATTCTGTCTCTGAAGTCTGATTTCATACAGTGTAATAGAAAAAAAACTTGTCCAGAACTCCTTGACTGTTGAGAAAGTTAATAATTTTACACCAATAACCTTTTTTATTACTTTTTGAAATTTCATAGATTTTTTTCATTTAGTTCCAGGAACCATATGTCTGAGGCAGACATGGGAAGAGTCTGTGGAGGCAAGTAAGTGGTGAGAAAACAATGCCAATATCGAGTGAAAAGGTTTCATGCTCGTGTGTCTCACTTTTCATTAGTTTGACATCACATGCATGCACATACACACACATCTAGCTATAGCCATAGAGTCGCTCTTGTCACTTCAAATGTTCCACTTTGGCCAAGCTTCGCTTACCTGAGTTATTCAACAACTAAGCACATGGTTTCAGTAGCCACAATGACTTTTTCAGTGAGGCTGTATGTGTTAATCTGTTGAAACTTTAACTGCCTGTCAATGACTGAAACACAGACAGACAGAGTGAGCTGGTGTGTGTTTTGTATGTAATTTACTCTCAGACATGACAGCAAAGACTCAACCTAAACAAGTGTGTGCTTAAAACAAAACCTAGTATTATATTTCTCACCTTGTCTGGGAACACTTTGAATTGGTATTAATGGATGGATCTTAAGGCTCAGGTCCCTCTTCACCTTAAAATTCAAGTGCAGTGTTCACATTATTGCCAAAAAAGCTGCGAACTACCCCACTAAGGTCAACAATAGAACATCATCTGCAAAAAAGGAGATGTAATTCAGAGGTTGCCAGAAAAAAAACCTCTCCTCTATAAAGGGTGAGTGTGTCCAGATTAGAGAGTTCCTGAGTTACAGCAGCTTAACCTTTGAAGTCAATCAAGATATCTGTGACCTAGCTGTCAGATGTTCATCATTGATGTTTAACCAAAGGTGTTTGGGTATTAGGTATAACTGTAAACTCCTCCTCCTCAGGTTTTAACATGAGATTTGTCGTGGACAGTTCATGGAAAGCACAGAAGCACAGTAAAAAAGATCAGGTGCTCCAGCAGATCTGTGCAGAGCCCAGAGGAACACCACTTTAAGACTCCAAAACTTCCATATACCCCTCACTGCCATTAGTACACAATCCTACGAGTACAACTCCCATAAAACAGACAGGAACTCCTAAGTATTCTTCACTGAGTCCAGCCCCAGTTCCTGGAAGTGAGCCCAGTATATCTAGTTGGTACTTTCCACCTACTGTACTATTTTTCTCACTGGGGAGGTGACATTACATGTGCCAAGATCCAGTTTTTGGAGTCAGTAACTAGTACAACAAGACCCCTCCTTCCACTACCACCCAGTTGGCAGTGAGATCCCCTCCCAGGCCTTGCTCCAGAAGGGGGGCCTTGGTTTCCCTAATTTTGGAAGGAGGTAGCTCTTTCCTGAGGACACTGATCCATACAGGTCTTTGAATCATTGGAAATCTGGCACCTCATCTTGGACCAATTGCCTGGGGACACCAAAACAGGAGCTGTTGCCCCTGACAACACAGCTCCAAGGGTCATAGGGGCACGCAAACCCCCCACCACAATAGGGTAGTGATTCCCAGGGGAGACATACCTTAACTACAAACTACTAACAACACATTCAGGGTGAAAGAGTGTACTGGCAACAATTTAAAAAAAGATATCCAGACTGCTTCCAAATTGTATAAAAACACACATTTAAACTATATTTTCTGCATTTATTTCAACATATAACAGATAAGATGCTGTCTAAACTACACTGTTTGGTTGTTTTAGTTTACCTCTAATCTTTTCACAGACACAAGCCCAAGTCTGGATTTTCAGTGAAAAACTGCATCATCAGTTCTAGGTGGACGATGTGCTGAAATGTTGTCTTGTAATCCCTCTCTTTACAGCAGTTTGTTTTTCATCACCACTCCAACTGTCTGACTGGCTGCCCGTACATCTGCGTATCAGCATTTCTGTGTGTCAGGTGTCCCGCCACTCTGTCTTGGGGTCTGTCAGCAGCAGCATGGCTCATAACGCTTCCCTCAAGATTAATGCACAACTCAATTAGACCTTGACAGGAGCAGGTGTCAGGTGGTCACTCAGTGTGTGTGTGTGTCCAAGCCAAGGTGTGGTTGTCTGCCAGACCCAAGAGAGATCTCTTTCAACCCAATGAGACGTGTCTCTCTCTCTCTCTCTCTCTCTCTCTCTCTCTCTCTCTCTCTCTCTCTCTCTCTCTTTTTTTTTTTTTACCACACACACTTTCTCTACAAAGACTCAGGTACAGACTGATATTAACAGCCAGCCAAAGACACATGCGCACACACTAACCACATGGTGATTACTGAGCACTATTGACTCTGGGCTGTTATTACCGCCTAATGAATCTGCCACAAATCTTTGGGACTCCTGCCAACTGTTTGTGTGCACCACCAGAGGGGATTGAAGCCTTTGTGTGTAGTTACCTTTAAATACAATACAGACACAACAGTATTTGGGTGATACTTTCCTTCATAACTGTATTGTATCTTGGTGTGTGTTATTGGGCTGGTATTATCTGTACCCCCAATTTCACTCAACAAAAAAACTACACAGGCACGTGAGGCAATACACACACACACACACAAACAGAGTCATAAAAGTCATAAAATCACACGTCATACAGATGTTTTTGACAGGTTTTCACATCAACTGACCACATCATTAAGGGAATTATGCCATAACATGTAACATTCCTGCACTGTGAACACATTTCTAACAAACAGGCCTGTAAGTAACTGACAGGCTGGCATCAATCACCCAGCCACAGCCAAACGAGCACACAAGCTCCTGTTCCAACAGCTTGGACAAACAGTACAACAATCACTCTGCCCTCTCTGTCCTGCATGAGATCACCAATCAATCACAGTGACCGGTCAATTTCTCCCTGTGGTCACCCTCCGTGGTCTGTATGAGGATCAATCATGCTGCAGTTTAGACATCAATCGACACAAGTTGGTCACACTTACTATGTACTATATGTGTGTTTTAAGTGTTGTCTGCTTCGTCAAACAAAAGGCCCAGACATGTGTTGACATCAGCCAAAAGTACCCAAAAATACTTTACACACATTATGAATCATCTTTACTTTCTGATGATATTTCCACAACTGCAGACAAAGTGAGTGACTCATACAGCAACTGACCATGTAAGTAAAGAGGGAAAACAAACACAGACCTGACACTGACTAATGCATGTAATACCCTGTCGGTCTAGACATCTTATCTCTCTTTTGTAATCATAAAGGGCTTTTTAGAGTGGGCAGGCCAGGTGTGCATTACAGGTGAGTGTGACTGCACCTAAAGTCATTCTAGGAGTCAATTTGTCATTGCAAATCCAGGCTGATAAACAGTGTGTCAATAAAGTCATGTAGTACAGGAAGTGGGGAGGAAAGTTGAACAGACAGCAGTCTGCAAATACTATCACAGAACCATTTCTGCGGGCCAGACAGGGCCTGAGATTGTAGAGTGAACAATACAACACTGTAGGCTGTTGCAATGGTCTGCAACGTTTTATTTAAGAGCATCTGTTTTGATTTTGAACTTAACTGCCTGTTAACCATGAGTCTGATGTTCTGATATTTTGATATCCTAAACTCCACAGGTTGGTACACCTTTCCTGGACCAAAATTCTCTGGAACATAGACATATATTTTTTCAGAGGTTTGTTTGGAATAAACAGCGGAAGCAGCAGGCACTTTGCAAGAGCTGTGACACACAGATTAGAACCCTCATTACCGGGACAATTAGGGAAAAAGACAACAAAGCTATGGCCACATATTTACAAATGATCTCTGGGTAGTGAAGCACTAAAACCTTCCAGCAGCATCCATGCAGAACAGAAATACCCTCTACCCCAAAAACAAGCTAAAGACTTCAGGAATATTACATTAACAACTACAACAAGCTATGGGTGGAGAAGCATGTTGTCCTGGAGGAAGGTATTGAATTTGATGTGCTACAGATTTCCCTCAGTGTTGGTTTGTTTTGGTTCGTCAGTGGAAGGAGGGGGGAGGGGGGCTGGGTTGTGGTTGAGTGAATGGATCATTACAACACATGGAAAAAGTGAGCATGGAGGAAATGAGAGGGAAGCTGAGCGGTCCGTGATTCTAAGAAGTCCCAGGGTTTCAAAGAACTAAGAGCCTAATATACAACACAATAACACATTCACAACACATTATGTGCACTTACCCTATTACTTTAGAAGAGAATGATTCTCTTTAGGGGCGGCACAGCGATGCAGTGGCTAGCATTGTTGCCTCACAGCAAGAAGGTTCCGGGTTCGAGCCCCAGTTCTTGTGGGTTCTCTCCAGCTTCCTCCCACTGTCCAAAGACATGCACGTTAAGGTTAGGTTAATTGATGACTAAATTGACTGTAGGTGTGAATGTGAGTGTGACTGGTTGTTTGACCCCGCCTCTCGCCCAATGTCAGCTGGGATAGGCTCCAGCCCCCTGCGATCCTTAATGGATAAGAGGTATAAATAATGGATGGATGGATGTTGTTTATTTAGCTGAACGAGTTGGAGAATCATAGAGACTGAGCAATACAAAGATAGTTAACACGATTTATTAAAGTTTTGTACATTACGTTTATAATTTATTTTACATAAATGAATAACAATAAACAATTAAATAACACTAAATAGATTAAAAATGAGTATTATTTTACAGTGCTTCAATGCACATTTTAAATGTCTACATACCCAAACATGAAGATTCAACAAGCAAACATTATGTCTACACAGAAACTAGAACGAGAGAGGGGATCAGAGGGAGTTTAAAGTGGGTTAGTAAAAACAGAGGCATCCTTATCCCTATCAGAGACGGATCAATAGAGACTGACAGTTAGGCAGGCTGTGCTATCGATCCTTCCACTCCAGCAGAGCCACCGAGTAGGACAACCAAGGGCAAAACTGATACAGAGCTGGATGCACGTGGCCACAAGCTGGCACAGACAGTGGGATTTCATCTGACTGCGCAGCATGATGTCTTAGAGCAGAGGTACATACAACAGAAATGATGGCAGGTCCTATATTTTCCTCATAATTTCCTAAAAATGAGCTGGTATTTAGCTGTAGATTACCAGGATATTTTGAGGCTTGAGCAGTTTAATAACAACAAGTCAAGGAAAGGAAGCTGGAAAATATGGGATCTGAAAAATAAAGCACTACTGAGCTGAAGTAGACTCTCTGGTCTGTGTACACTTAATCTCTGATCATACACAACTGAACCCACACTGACACACTAAGTCATAGATTCTGCTACTAATTTGCCTTGCAGTGGCAGAGGTGTTTGTGTGTTTGAGACAGAAAGAGGAGTGGGAGGTCTAGCAATGAAAGGCGATCTGAGAACACGTATACACACACACAGACACACACGACAGGGGGTTGTGCAATGGCGGCTGCCTTTAAAGAGCGTGTGCAGTCAGGTGGGAAATTCCCTGGTCACAGTCCCAGCATTCCATAGGAGCCAAGTTATTGCTGCACGCCACATCCAAGTGTCAGTCAGGTGGCGCGCTGGTGTTGCCCTTCCTGTGCGTTTTTCTGTGTGACAGATGATAAATGAGGAGGAAGTCCAAAATAAGTGAGGCTGTTTCAAGTTCACGACCCTCTCCTCCAAGAAAAGTTGTTCACAACCCAAAACAGGACGAAGACGTATGCGTGTGCGTCAGTGCGCTGTCGGCCAAAAACACAATTAAAAACAACAACAGGTTAGGCTGAGTGTTTGATCCAAACATGGGGTCTGAGACAGGCTTCAGGCATTCATACTTCCACTGTATTTACCACTGCAGTGTGTGTCATTTCACGGTAGAGTACAGTCACACTGCACAAGATCACAGGCTTCTTACTGGCCACGCTGTACAGTATCTGTTCCCTGAGGGACACTACAAAGCAGCAAAACATTCTTTGACTGTCACGCTAACACAACACCATCAGATTTTACAGACTGACTCAGGGCTTCTGTAAAATAATAACTGTGTTTTCCCTTCAGGGCCTGTACAAAGGCAAGTCTCAAGACCTGATACAGCTCAGATAAAGTTTTATAATCTGATACAGAAAGTTGCTTAAGGACACACTGTGATAAGTCACTCGGCCAAAATTAGTTTAATCTAGAGTTTTTGATTGTGTGAGATCAGGAGTGAGTGTGAGTGCTTGCGTGTGTTTGTGTCAGTCTCAGGCACTGGACAGCATTGTAGATGTGAAGATCTGCTGCAGTATTTGGGGGATCTGCTTAGTGTCCATGGCAACGAAGGATCTTCCTGCTGGAAGGGTCTTTTGGAGTCTGAAACAAAGACAAAAGAAAGAAGTTTGGGGTCAAACAGAGGGACTGAACTTTAGCAACAGAATCGTTTCCCAAAATAAAAAGACAGACAAGTACTTGTTTGCCATGTGAAGTGATACAGGACATTTTCATTAACAGTACACTGTGTGAATGAGAGCACTGCCATTCACATGGTGGAGCTTAGACACAAGGAAACACAGACATTTCTATTGTGGTTCAGTCCTCTGTATAAACCCACGACTACTGTCTCTGTTTTCTTCTTTCATTCCCCATTTACTTTTGCATTCCTCTTTTTCAGTTCATACTTTGTCCACTAAGAGAGGACACATACAAGCTTGGACAGTCAACAGGGATAGAAATAGTATTCCTAAAGTGTCCTAATGTCAAGTTAAGTGGCTTCCCAAGTTCCTGTGCTTGCCTGCTTCTGTGATGTGAATATATTATTCTCAGTTCTCCACATTCTGACTTGAACCCTCTTTGCATTCAGAGTTAATTTCTACCTGACCTCAACCTCTGGAGTTAAAGAGTAATTCCTTTTAGCTCCTTTCATGGGTCAGAAGTCTCTTTCTTTGTGCTCTCTCTCTCAGCTTCTTTGCTGTTCCTGCTCTTCACAGAGTCATGAGTGGGGAGCAAAACAGGTCATTGTTATTCTGAAGGTCCTTCATCTTATGTTTGCATTCTAACCATGAAGCAGCAGCTCTTGACAAGCTCATGCGAGGCCCACGAGCCTCAGCAGAGAGGATGTAAAGTTCATCTGGCCAGGAGCTACAGTTGGAGCCTGGAGCAGAATGGCAATAAGAAAGAGGAGAGGATTTCACTCCTCTTTTGTCCTCACTGCAAAGCTCAGGAGTTAATCTGAGATGAGAGAAACAAAGGTCAGCAGGACCAGCAGCAGGCGGGAACATGAGCACGTCTCAGCTGGGCTAAATTCAATGGTCATTGTTCTGTTTAACTTTGAAGTCTAGTTGTTCTTTATTGGTTTCGGAAGTGTGGCTACAGTCAGGATTAACTCTGAGTGGAGATTTCTGCAGAATCAATAAAACTGACAAGAAGGCTGTTTTATTACATGGGAAGCTGATATTCAAATGCCAGTCGTGGCATTCTTTGGACTCATCTAAGTCTTCTACTGTTTTCCACTTACTTCCCTTCATCCTTCTTAGGCTTTTTTTCTCCCCCTTATTTCCTCCTCCATTGCAACTGAAGCCCCCACCTCCTCACCTTTCAGCCTGATCACCAAGGGACCCGATGAAGATGGCGAAGGCGTTGACCTGCGGGTCAGAGGTCAGGACGTGGGCGAAGTGCTCAGGCCGGATGCCGTAGCGCTCCAGGTTGGCATCACTGAGCACTACCACAAAGTGCTCGTCAGCCTCCTCTCGTGCCAGCTCCTTGATGCTGGTCTCTGTGCCCTCCAGGGTGTAGTCGCCACTCATGCAGAACTGAGCGTGGGCATGCATGGTCTGCACGGTGAGGGAGGAGGAGGAGAGAGAGAGGAGGAAAAGAAGAGAAGGGGGCCGAGGAAAGATAACTAAGAGTAAAAGGGCTAAGTGGAAAACACGCATCTGGATTGCTAGGTTAGGCTAATTATCTTTGTAATTATCTTTGGCTACAACACATAGTCTTAAAACACAGCAGAATACAGGGTAATTGAGAATACAGATCTATATCTAGGACAGCGTCACAATATCAACAAACAACAGCATTTAAAATACATAAATACAATAAAAACAAAGAAGGATAAAATAAAAAGTAAAGTACGTCAAGATAGACTGAAAGTGTGCTCCACTGATTTAGCCTTACACTCCTACAACACTGTTGGACTCACAGTTCTTCTTTTGTTCCTGGTAAAACCTTGGTGCTTGGATTACCCACAATGCATCTTGACTGTTTGTGGTCTTGTATGAGAATAACTGGTGTGAAAAAAACCAAACATGAATGGACTGATGACAGTATGAATCTTTACCTTGAGGACTTTGAGTCTCTGTTTGTTGTTCTTGGGGACTTTGTCTGCTCTGACCAGCTCAATGTCATAGCCGTCACCTGAGTGACCCACTATGTCATACTGCAAACAAGAAACAGCAGGAGTAAGATATATAAAGGTAAAATATATGATGTATGGCAACACTGACAACATTTCAATGGTTACAAAAGTCAGACTTTTGTGTGAACCCTATTGTAACGTACAATAGGAACAACAACAGTGCTTCTAGTGAAGCTGTAAAGATGCAGGTGGGGTGGTACAGAAACATCAGACCATAACTTATAGGTACACATGCCTCCCATAGACCATCCATGACAACTGGCTTATATGAGGCCATGGCAGCCTGGCACTGTGGGCTCCACACAGCTATTTCAGGACCCAGGTATTATGTATATGGGCTATTTCTATTAAAGGCAGTTGTGACTGTGGCACTCAAAGGTATGCGATTCTGTGTCTCATCCATCAGTATCGCTGTTGCCGGGCATAAAGCATGTGTTTTGTTCTGATCTTTATATCAGTTTTTATACGTAAGCCTCAGTGACGAAGAATCCTTACATTTAATAAAAATATTAATATTAATACAATTAAAATCAGTAAAAGTAAATAATTTTTAATCCACAATACTGATATGTGAGTTTTCTGTTCCTCTATTGGCTTGTATGTGGGGGTCTGATGACTGAAACAAATAGGGCATGAAGATATTAAGTAACACATTTTTAAGACTAATGTTGCATCATGACATCTCTATTTACTACCATCAGTGGACCAACCACTACAGGACTGCAGGTAGTGAAGGTGTATATGTCTTATGTGTTATCAGATGCACTTTTATGTAAGGGGTGTTACGCAAAGAAAGTAGTTACACTGACATGTGATGAGGAACACTGAAATGTGTGTGTGTGTGTGTGCACGAAATCTGATATGTGATCAGTATTAGGTTGGATTGAGTGTCACTTAGGGGCCAAGAAGTCTGTCTCCCCTCCACTTTTTTACACACACCCATGTCTCCCCCCTTCTTTCCCTCCTTTTCTATTTGCCTTCCTCCATCTTTTCAATGTTCCTGTTTTCCTGGCTAAGATGGACTCCTTATTTTCCGTTCTTGAGCAGCCCAGTGAAATGTCAACTCTTGTTGGTTCTGTGAGTTTTCTTTGAACAAACTAATATGGTGAGTTTAACAAAACAGCACAAGCAGCCCAGAAATTAGACAGCAGCAGACAAGTAAGTGAAGATTACAAGGTCCTGCAGCACTGAGCACTATCATTCCTACCAATAGCAGTGTGCAGTTACATGGAAAACTAGACTGCTTGAGGACAAGTGTATGAAAATTCAAATCATCTGCCAATATGACCTCAATTTGAGTTTTCTTCATGAGACCACCATAGGGAAAGTGGAAGAAGATTAGTGGATACAGTTTATTGACCCAGGAATTATCCAAATAAAGTCTCTTACTCAGTATGAGACACAGCTGGTTATTGATTATTTATGTGACATAGATTCCATGTATACCAGTATAATGTGTGTCTTGCTGATATCCATCACCTGATCCAGCAAGGAAAACATAGATGATAGTGGTGGGTTGATGTTGTACAAAAAAATTCTTCAGCAACACGCTGCTTAGTCTCACCTTGAACTTGTGCTCATAGTTCTCAAGAGCCTCCATGACCATACACACAGCCTCCATGGAGCGCTCCAGCCTGCCGTCCACGCCGTTGAAGCGGTACATGCTGCCTGACACGTCGGCCAGCACCCGTAAACGCTTGGGCTTCTGCTGAGGGCTGCCCAGCTGTAAACACACAAACAAAACACAGAAGTTTTTCGGTCAAAATCAGCCGTGACTAATGATTAAATTAAAGAAAATACCCACCTTGGAGAGTGTTTTGTTGAATCTGGTGTAGTTTTCTTAAAATAACACTCAACACAAGGCCAGGATTTCAAAACTGGCTGCAATTATTTCAATGTAGACTTTCAGGCCAGACCAAAAATATGCAAAGCTTGGAGCTAAATAAGGTAGAAAAACATGGTATGCATATCATGGTTAGTGTGTGTTTATATGATTAGCCTGGGAACTATCTCGTAGCTGTGTGTGTGTGTGTGTAGGCTTACATGATGGTGGGAGAAATGACTAGAAAGTGTGTGTGAGCTCGAGCAGAAACACAGGGTGTGATAATAATCTCACACACACCACTGGAATGTTCCATTTGACAGATAAAGGTCAAAATTACGTGTGTGAGTCTGAGAGTGTGTGTGTGTGTGTGTGTGTGTTTGGAGGTGTGGCAAAGTTTCAGCACAGTTTAAAAATACACACACACACACACACACCCACCTCTGGATCCAGCTCTCCTCTGCGTTTATATATAGCCTTCTCTCCAGTCAGCCCATCAATGATCTTAGCATCATCCAGTTCTCCCAGAGCCTGGTTCTTCAACCACTGTCGCTCCTTCCCTTTAGCCTGAAACACACACACATAGACTTACAAGTTTAGCCCAAGTTGTGTACCAATCATCCAAATAAATAAACGCATTTCAAAATCTGTCTAGGGATGATGATTTCATTTTGGTGGGGCTTTCAGGGGCAAGAGATTGCGAAACAAAGCCCCAAAAAAACTTCCAGACATTGTAATTCAAGCTGTTAGGTTAGGGTTAGCACAATATCATAGCACATATATGTACATATATATATATATATATATCATGCTCACACACTGAACTAAAGAATGTCATATCATGACTTGGAAGGAGGGAGGACAGAGGAAGAACAACATCACTTCCTGTCTCTGGAGGAGAGCTTGTTTACAGACGAGTTGTCGAAGAAAAGAAGGAACACAACCCACCTGTACCCCACCCATTTCTAGGTCACACAGTGAGTCTTTAGAAAAATCATCAGTGATGATATTTAGTTTCAAGTGTGTGCTGAGACACAAAAGAACACAGATTAGCCACACAACACGGGTCTCATGACTTAACATCATAGATAAGCACTGACATACGCAACAATAGACAGTTTGTAGACAGATAGGAGTGTGATAGTACAAACACAATGTACATAACTGTGGACAGAAAAACAAACCTAACAGGACAAGAAATTCATGTGTTAAAATTAGTTGTATCATGTCAACTTTGAGGAGGAGTATTCTCCATTTTAGCAACAGTGAAGATGTGATCTGGGCCCTGATTTATCAAGCATCTACAGTTGAACCTCAGATTAGGACTTATTTCATGTTTTATTCATTAAGCCCTCTACAAGCAGAGTAACTGAGTTATTATATGATAATGAGTAGCTTCATGCCATCCTTTTAAGTGTAAACTGACTTGGTTGATTAATCAATTAGTTTACAGACAGAAATTAATTAGCAACTATTATGTTTATGTGTTTAAGCTACACTAGCTACACACTAAATTCCATTATTCTCAGTTGTGAGGATTCATTGCCTTTGTTTGACTTGGGTAAAAGTAAACTAAAGATGTGGATGGTTGAGCTTCAGGAAATCATGACAAAATGACTGATTGAGAAAATAATCTGCAGATCCATCAAATTATAATAATAATACATTCTGGTAGAATTCAAATAGTAGGACATTTTTACACATCTGCATGAATTATCCTAGTCAACCCAGTCACATGGTTAAATACACAGTGTCTATGATAGAACTGAAGGTACTTTTCCATGGCTTTATGCTGTGTTGTAGTTTCCCCACAATACAACAACAACACAACACCATACATGCACACGTATGGTGTTGTAGGAATGGTATGGTATTGTAGTAATGATCAAACTTTATTATTATTGCTGAAAATTTTATTTGTGACACTCAAATTGTTATTGTTGCAAGGACCAAGTTTCTGTGGGATGTCTTTGTATGACTGACACCGCCTGAGAACACCTCTGGAACTCCTAAATATTGGCAAAGATATGAGTAATTTTTCAGATTTATACAGTTTTAAACCTGTGGGCTTAAAAGAGGGAGTGAATAAGTGTCACTCTGTGAATTTCTGGCCAGTTAGGACTGATTCCCTACTCAGAGACGCTTAATAAATATGGGTCCAGGTGTTTATATCTGGCATGCCAGTCCATTGTTGAGAGATAAATAGAGAGGGGTTTCCCTAAGGGAGGCTGAGGCTGATGGAAACAATACATTATCAGTTTATTGAGAGCATGCCAGCTATAGTTAGGGGTATGTGTGTGTGTGTGAGTGTGTACGTGTGCGACTCTTAAATCACTCTTCAGGTATGATAAAAATAACATGACTTCACGGCATCACGCCTGCTGGGATTGGTATAATCTCAATCGTCTTTCCAGCGGGAAAAAGCCCAGAGGTTACAAGGACAAATACAAACAATAACCAACGTGCATGTTCAAAGCTAGCACTGGCATGGCTGCAAACACCTGGATGGAAAACACAAACACACACACACATGAACACCCACCCACTACAGCATATACAAACAGAGCTTCACACCTGGACAGGAGAATAATAGAGCAAGGCTTAGTGTTGTTGCTCTGTAATCATTGCTGCATGCTGCATGATTTTCCTCCAGGTCACATGCACATGAACACACAGACACACACAAACATCAAATCCCACTTGCACACGCACATTTCCTCTAAGACTCTCTAACAAAGGGAGGAAAGACTAGACCAAAATAATGAAGTGGAGACAATATCACATCCTGGATTTTTAACCACCACTCCCTAAGCTCTTGCTTCTCATTCATTCAACCAATTAGAATGTTCTAAGGGGACAGCACCCCCTCCTTCCTGCCCCAATATCACATGTGGGGTTGTGTGAGGTCAGCCAACTGAGTCTACTTACTTGATGACCCCATGACTTTTGTTGACTGACTGACAACTGGACTGCACTAAACTCAAAGTGATGCAGAGGTCAGGGCTGTGCTTTTCACAGGCTTCACTTTGCAAAAGCATTATTTTAATGATTGGGATCAGCTGACCACCTGATGATGATTACCTCTAATTACAGGAGGAACAATGAGAGATAATGCTCAAATTGAACTATAGTGATTAAGTGGACTTCTAAACTGTGTGTCCCAAACCTTTCAGTGGTTGTGCCTTGTTCTGCAGTGTTGATGAGTAAATATTCATCAAAACAAGGAAGTATGTGACTAACCTGTAGACTGTCCAGGATGATCCGTAGAGACTGAACTTGTCTGCTGACAGCAGAGGAGAAACGCTCGTACGTGGCAGCATCGTATTCGCTCATATCGATCTCCTTCAGCCTGAGATTGAAGGAAAAAGAAAACACAGGTTAAGCACAGTCTGTGAAGTGAACAGCTGCATCAATTATCCCCACCTGCATCAGTCTGGTAATTGTGTGGCTCACAGTGATTTCACCTGGGCAGGGAGCACACAAGATCTTAGCGTGAATACAAATCAACAACCTGTGAAAAATATTGCACAGTTACATCTGCAGATATCGCAGTCACACATTCCCTTGCATGTACTGGTCCTTCATTAGAGATGAACAGGGCTACCAATGGTTGCCCTACGATATTTCTACACACCAAACTACTCGGTTAAAACTCAGCTTCCCAAAAAAGTTCTTAATTCATAAAGTGCAAATCACCAATCTCTGCAGCAAACATTATCTTCTTCTCTGTTCTTCTCTCAATACTGCTTCAAAAAGAACTGCCTCTCTAATTTCAAAAACAGGCAAGTCTACTGATGTAACCACTGACATAATGCAGCAGGGCAGAATAACAACTGCATTTGTTTTCGTAAATTTGAAACTACTTCTTGTGACACTGCCTGTGTCTGACACTAGATTTTACAAAAACAGGTCAGGTACACAGAGAAAGAGTGAAAATAGACAGAGAAATCTTTCATGAGCTCAGGACACCTGTGGATAAACTGACACAGAGGTCAGTTGTTAAATGTGGAGCACTTTTTTTGTGTGTGCATCTGTGTGTTCTTTCCAGAACACACCTGGACATAACAGGACAGGTGGGCTGCGCCTGCCCCCGAGTCAAATTTATCAGTATAATCCCACTGTGCAGGTACTTAAGTATCTCACACACACAGACACAGAATCCTTCTCAGGTGTGGTAAGGGTCCTACCTCCACCATGCAGCCTGATGTGTGTTGGACAGAGGTGGGTGAAATTTCTGCCAGGTGTTTGAAACTTTTGGTGACAACCAGACCGTAAAACCACCACACGCATGCGGAGCAGTGACTTCAAAACGCAGGCAGGGATTGAAGGATGGTGGAGAGGCTCCAGCTTAATGTGTCACAGCTTGCAACAAACCTGTGTGCGGGTGTGTGCGTGTGTGAGTGAGTGTGTGTGAGAGGCCAGTTGCATGAGAGCAGTCAGACAGATATATTGTATTGACTGCACTGCCATCAGCCATGCAATCAAAAAGATTATGCATACACACACACACACACATTCACTCGCTCACATCTATCAGCATGATGTCTGTAATGGCTGAGCTACATCATCATTGACACCTGGAATTATGCTTGAAAAATCTTAAATTAAGGGAAATAAAGCAGCACTTTGCACTTACCACCTCTGTTGCAGAGGTTTAGACACGGCTGTTCCAGGTGGTTACTTCCTGTGTTTACTTTTGATCAGATTCAGAGAGAAGAGTTTGAAATGATTCATGTAAAAACCAGTTTGTTTGGAAAATGTAGGAGGCTCACACAGTTTGCCCTGATATGCAGTCCTCATTTCCCCAAATCTACAGCATAATACAAAGTTAGCACAACCTATAGAGCCACAATGACCAGGTACACCAGGTTGGGTCCTTGAAGCAGGCATCCTTTAATTCGTCTGCTGGATTTGGATTTGCAGATTTTGCTCAATTAACGACATTTTAACACGTCAAAGGCCAAACAATTACATCCTTTATTTAAATGGTTTGATTTTGTTTGTTTTTACTTTTTTATTACAATTTATTGAAGTAGCTCTGTGAATGACCTGTAATTACTTTTCATAAATTCATCAATTACATCTACCCACTCATCCTGTACAAGGTAGCAGGGGACTGAACATATTATAGCTTACACTGCTAGGGTACATCCTGGACAGATCACCAATATAATAATAATATAATGTATATAAACAGACAACAATTCACAGAGCTACTGGAAATTTAGAGCTGACAGGTCAACTAAACCTGCATGTCTGTGGACTGTGGGAGGAAACTGAAGCACCCAGAAAAAGTCCTCACAGATGAGAGAAAAATACTTCTTCTGTTGAATATTCAACATGTATATTTCAATGTACTCCATTAATTTGTAGTCACAGTAATTAACCTTCATTCTCATGGCACACAATGTATCACACTCACATTATAGTCCAGTTATTTTTGACCTGCACACCCTGTCTGTTCCTGCACATTTACACACAACATGTGAGCCCACAGAGTAGTACATAGCAGAGTGGCTTCTCCACACATTCCTAAGTGTGCATGTGTGTGTGAGGATACATGAGAGTGTATGTGGTGAGCAGACTCTGGCCAGTGGCTGGGGACATTTCCTTTAAATTCCTGAACCTTGACTTAAACAGGGGAGAGAGAGTGAAAACAAATTGAAAGAGACACTGAAATTTCACACACAACTACCACAAAAACAAGGAGTTAGGCTGACACTCCCTACAACTAAACACACTGGACAAACAGTAGCTATTCAATCCACAAGACTTATTTGCCTCTCCCAGGCTAGAGACTGTGATGAAGAAATGTGTTCTTTCAATCTTAAATCTGAAAATGATGATACATTTAATGAGAGAAACAGAATGGTTTTGTAATTGTTGGTTTTGTCAAACATCTGTGCATCACAACCCCCCACTTACTGCTCATTGTGGTTACCTTGCTATTTGCTGGTGAATTAAAATGTTGTTATGACCAGATTTTTTTTTGTATTGTAATAAAAGTACAGCATGGCACAATAACAGCTTGTCCAGCACTCATCATTCTTGAACAATGCTTTTCATTTTTTGTGGCTGTGTTACTCTGACATTTAGGAAGCCTATGAATTCACAGCTGAAGGAAACCCCACCTAATTCTTATGTATTTGTTTTGTACTTTCAAATATGTTGGTCAACAAATGTGATACTTATTACTCTTCCATACACTGCATACCTCTACTATGGATCTAGAAGATAACAAAGCAAATATGCAACAAGAGTGAAACTTAATAGGAAAGAATTATGAAAAGAGGACAAACTTTTCCCCTAAGGGAAGGATAAATTTGTGTTTTACTAATGCCGTTGCCTGCTTGTAGCTGGCAAGCATCTTTTTTATCTTGAAGTGCGTGTGTGTTTTTAGTTTCCAAGTTACACTGAAAGATAACTTTGAATTTTTAACCTTCAGAACTGGAATGAACCCAAAAAAAATAAAAAATAAAAAAGCTAAGGTTGGCAGGTTTGGAGACACAGTCAGAAATACACCCAGTGAAGTTTGTCTGTGTGTGAGTGTGAACATGCTCACATGGGTGTTTCATGTTTTAGGCATACCTAAAGCCTGTTTTTGCTTGTGTGTGCTTCGGGTTCTCAAAGTATCATAGTTTGATTGACGCTTAACCTAAAGCTAAGTAAACAAAGGACAGTGAGCACACATCAGTGAATGAGAGGGTATGGAAAAAGCCTGACAGAGCTGGCCTGTGATATGAAAAAACAAAATCTAGGAGCCCTGTCTGTAGGTATTTCTGAGACGTGTGTGTGCTCACCTGCTGTGTTAACAAACAGTCAAATAAGTGACATCTCCTTGGAAGCAAGGTACCAGCATGTAGCTACAAGATTTTCCCTGGGCTTAGTGGGACAGTGATAGACAGGGAGGGAGGGAGAGACAGAAAGGGTGTCAAAGAAGAGATCTAGAGAGGCAAGGGTAGTGACATGGATTAAGACAGAGGGAAGAAGACAAGAGGCAAAAGAGAGGAGATAAAGAGAGAGGATAGTCATAGAGGTTGTCTTCTTGGTGTGAAAGCAGCCAGTGTATGAGAAGGGCCATGCAGGAAAGGGGGAGGGAGAAGGGGGAGCACAAGAGGGATGTGGGAGAAAGGAAAGTAAAGAGAACGAGCCTGTTTGAAGCGAACATGAACAGAGACGGCCTTCATGGTTGAGCTGGTGAAAGGGTGCCCTCTCAACCCTACACACTGAAGCAAATGTGTGTAAGTGTAGGCGCATGTGCACGCGGCGCACACACACACGCATGCACACACACACACACTGCCCAGTGGGATCTAACATTGCGTTCATCCATCCAGCCGGGGCAGTGCAGCCACTGGTTGTATGCCCAGGACAGAGCACCATACCTAGGATACCAGACTAACCAGGAAATGCAACAGATGGCAGAAATAAAAAAGGCCCATACACGCCCATACACACACACACACACACACACACACACACACACACACACCTGTTCCACATTACACCATCCCACACTTCAGTTCTGGGTGGTTTCCAAGGTGGAAAAAGACTGTCAGTCCAAAACATCTGTATAACTCTACACAGTCTCCCACCTGTGGAGCTAACTCAGTTTGGATATGTGTTATTAGTTCAGGACTGACCAAGCTTTCCTTTACTGTGCAGCCTTTTTTTGCATGTGATCAGTGTTTAATGCAGCCTACCTTTCTCTGAAGGCCTTTTCAGCCATTTCACGGGCTGCTCTACGAACCTCTTCTGGAACTGCATCCTTCTCTGCCTGGGATACCTGGTAGACCTTATGTCCTGCATCCAGGCGATAGGGTCCCCCTTTGCCACCCAGACCCGCCGTGTCTCTGCCACCTACAGAGAAACATCTCATCAATGATAAACTGATCGTGACCAATTACTGATTTGAAATCATACATTTTACCTAGAATTTCTATTAACTTTAGTGTAGGGACCTTGACATACATGATAAATGTTTAACTATTGATTGGTGATTCCCTGCTCATTATATTTTTTACCTACCACAGACAGCTGAACACCAGTGGTTGCAATTAACAATTACTGAATAATAGATCAGTCTTCTGATGCCCATCCCAGAGATTCCCAGAGTTCATGATGTCTTCAAATTGCTCATTTCGTCTAACAGTCAAAAAACTTAACATCAATAAATCAATTATCAAAATTTTCTGATGATTTCATGTAAGTACCATTTCTATTCTGAGCCCTATAAGTAGTTGAGCAGAAGGTGGTTTAGTGCCTTGCCTGAGGGCAACTAAGCAGCTGCTGAGAGAAGAAGCACACCACTGCATATATTGCTATTTACTCCCCCTTACATGGCATCAGTCACAGTAATGTGTGTGTAATAAATGTTAGCACAGATTTCCATCAGCGGTTTTGGACAGATGGAATTTGGAGTATTGATGACCCAGTAAGAAACACTGGATACCTGTGCCTCCTGCCCACTGGTTTCCCCCAACATGAGGAGCATTGTTGGGGTCAATCTTGCCATGTTTTGGGGCTGTGACATCCAGGCCACTGTCCCTCTGAATGGTTATCTGAAAGCAGAGGGCAAGAGATGCCACATGTCAGAAAACAAGGAAGTGGAGACTCAAATATATCTTAACCTCCAAAGAGAGCAACAGACAACAGATGCTGTAACCTGTAAGAGTTTAAGGGGCCGTTCACCCCCAACTCACGGAGGAACAAAAAAGTCATATAATTCTATGTATGCCTGTGTCAGTATTTTCAATCTTTAAGAGGCTCAACTTTTAAAAGCTGTTGGACTACGTATTCAGGCATTTCATAAAAAAAAAAAAAAAAAAAAAACACACTTCCTGGACTAGGATTCAAAGAAAACACATTAGGTTGCAATTGTAGTAGTAATCCCACTTTGGCACTAATACAGGTCAGATTGTAGTGTTTTCATTCCCAAGCTCACACGCCTCCTCTTGAAACCTCATCTTTGTCTTCACTTCCTGATGTATTGAATTAGTATGTGAGAAAGCTGTCAAAATCCAGAAACAGTCACCTAACTTCAACACGGTCAAAGCATTAAGAGAATGGACTTTCTATCTCTAAGGTCTGTGGTTTCAACAGGATGGACAAACTAGGCTCTGTCTTTCCCAGCATGAGAGTGATGGAGAGAGAAGGAGCCGAGACACAGAGTGGTTAAAGCTTTGGATTTTTAGGTCCATCTCAATGGCACCATCAGAGCCAAAATCAGCACACTGGCTCTCACGCTGAGGCAGGGCGGCCGGCCAGAGTCTGGCGCGCATGAGGGAGCAAGGAGAGAAAGGGGTAGTTCAGTGGGAAACTAAGTGTATCCCCTGTAGTTCAGCTGCATTCTTACATACAGCAAGAATTTGAATGGTATCTGTGGGGGATGAGGTGTTGTTGTTAACTGTGGATGACTGTGTGTGAGGGATTATCTTTGCTGCTTTTTATTTTTGCTTGGTTTGCTGTGGTCTGAGCCGTTGAACAGAGACTTATCTAGTAGGAGCAGCAGTCCAGCTGAGAAGGGCCCCTCCCCTCCCTCCACTGACCCACTGTCCACACCTCAAACTGACACACACAGTGCAGCTCAGAGCTCAGGCTCTGTTCTCACACATACATGAAGCTGCTGTATCAGCTCTCTATATTTAGAGCAGATTAGGAGGTCAGCCTGATATACACCATGTCGGATTATAAGGACTAGATAATACTCATTGTGGGAACCAGCTCACACAGTGCATCTACTGGTTCGTCAATTGGACACAATATGTTTTATTGCTCTAGCAGATTTATACTATACTATCAAAATATACCTCTGAACATTTATCCAGGGAGCATCCATTTAACATTGCTTCTGTTTCTCATCTCTGCCTCCACACCTGAAGCACATGTTGGTTTTAAATACCAGGTGTACTGTGAGTGCATCTTGTTACGCTCATTCGAAAATTATCAGTCACAATAACTATAAAATAAAAAACACAAATATTTCAAGCTTGAATTAAGAAAAATAAGCATCAATGTGCATAAAAATCTGAGTTTAATCACACATGTATCCATATTGGCATATACACTCTCTGGCCACTTTATTAGGTACACCTATAATTAAGTATCGCAACCCAGTACAATAGACCTGCCACAAATCCTACATATAATGAGATGCTTTTCTTTCTTTTAACATTCTTCCCCGTCATGTTTGTAAATGGAAAGGATAATCCCAATAATGTAGTCGAGTTCAACACCACTGAAAAGTTCAACTTCAACAATAAACGTTGTTAAATTAACTGACTGTGTCAGTCAAAACTAAATATCATCACCTTTCAGTACAATTACAGAAGAAATATGAGAGACACTGAGTGTTTGGAATAATTTAGAAACATGCTCTCGTTATCATCGGGCGGCACGGTGGTGCAGTGGCTGAGCCCGGTTTGCCTGGGGCTTTTCTTTTTACATGTTCTCCCTGTGCCTGTGTAGGTTCTCTCCGGGTACTCCGGCTTCCTCCCACTGTCTAAGGACATGCATTAGGTTAACTGGTCTAAATTGCCTGTAGGTGTGAATGTGGGTGTGAATGGTTGTTTGTCTATATATTTTGGCTCTGTGATGGACTGGTGATCTGTCTAGGATGTACCCCGCCTCTCACCCAAAGTCAGCTGGGATAGGCTCCAGCCTCCCCAACCCCCACCGCCCACGTCCCTTAACGGATAAGCGGTATAGATAAGGAATGAATGTTCTCATTATCATAATCCGTCAACCACAGAGCACAAACAAGTTCATTTGTAAACTGTTAAATTAAAGTTCATGTATTGGTAACAATTCTGTCAAAACCAAACTTAAGAGGTCCTTTTGAAAAAAAAAAGGTCTTTATCTTACGTGTTTCTATTTTAAAATTGCACAGGCTGATATGTTGGTATCAATACTGTGATTGGTATCACAAATGCAGAGAGATCTTTAAGAAAAATGTAGCCTGCTGACAAACACAGTGAGTCACACAAGTGATATGCGGACACGCTATGATCACATCATCTAGTCCAGCTGCTGTTGGTTGTTCACATCTACATGAGAAAAATCTTTACTGGCCATTCCTTTCGGGACAATCACCATAGGAACAGGGGTAGGGGTCTGAAACGGGGGAAATTTAAAATGACAAATATCTTCACCGTCCCATTCAGCTGCACGCCAACAGAGCATCTGTTTATCAGCAGAGCTGTCAGTGACTGTGGTGGTAACCGATGGTAACCTCAGTAACCAGAGAGAGCTTGGCGCCATAGCTCTGCAGTGAGGTAAAGGGTCAGAGGTTTGCGCCACTTGCGTCACTACAGCTCACCTTCAAGAGCTCACCCCCCCCCACCGTGTGACTGCTCTCTGATTACACACTAATTCATATGTGTTTGCGTATGAGTCAAACACACCACAGCACATACAGCAAAAAACAGCAACAGAACATGAGCTTTGCTGCACGCATGCCTGTCCCACGTTGGGAAACGAGGGTGTGTACCTGATGCACGGGAATGTGGCTTCAAAGCTTCACCAGCAAGACACATCATTCTGACTGAGTGTTTATGAATGTGATCACAATCACTCAATAAACACAACACACACACTCTCTCTTTTCCCCTGCCAGCACAGCACCTCCTCCATCAGGCCAGGCGTCTGCTGGGCACTGATGCACATTTTTGCAAGCGTATGTCTGTCTTAGTGAAATCTGCCCATTAGAGAAGAAGTATCAGCTATCAGGACTGCTGTTTCCTGAACACTGGCTTGTTTCAGTAATCCACCCTTGTCATCACACTGTTTATAGATAAAACTCTTCGTTAGTGACAACAGAAATCATGAATGTGTCTCCATGCTGGTAATGGATTCTCTCACAGCCAGTAAAGGAATGACTAATGCTCTACTTTTGGGTTTAGGAAAATGATGAGTGACGCTTTACGACGTGTTCATTTTGGGCTCTGAGTGGCTTTTAAAGCGGCCACACTCAGTCCAGGTTCTTCCTCTGATTGTGAAAGAGGCATGAATCATTTGAGCACTGCATCTACAGCACAGTGTGTGTGTGACATTATTGTGGTCCAGCACGGATCGTGACAAGAGGACTATCAATTTTACTAACTATCAGACAGGAAAAACCTCATGTTCCCTCTGATATAATCACTTAGCAGGTGTCATTGTACTTGTCTGAGTCTGCTTGTAATGTACAATGATTAATGCTCAATTATACTCCTTGTGGTTTGCATCCTGTGTGTTTTCTGCAGGATAAGTGTTTTGGTGGGCACCTGCAGGGATTTTTTTTTTCATATTTTTGGGATGCCTCCTCCCTGACTGCTTTGCAACGGCATGACTGTAAATTCACAAGACTGGTGAGGTCTCCACAAGTTATTAACTTGGGTCTGATGCTCAAAAGCCTAGTACAAAATCTCCTTTGTCTCCATTCAGATGATCTGCTTCCCATACTCTGTGAAGGAATTGTGAAACTATAAGAATAGTGTTGAATAAAACACACCAAATTCAATGCTAGTGATTGAATATGGGCCAAAGATGAGATATCATACACAAGAGTTAGACTAAGTGTGTTTTTAAAATGAACCAGCACAGTATGGTTGGCTATAGATCTGAAACAATAATGGATGTAATAATGAAGTCCCAGAAATAAAGATGAAATAAGTGACACTGACACATTATCCAGGAAAGTCCCTTCTTTTTATGGTCAGTAACACCTGCTTCTTGAAATAAAGTCTCATTAATGTTTTCCACATCATGTTAAGTTATAAATATCTTGTTTTACTTCTTACGTTTGCCTTGATTATTTCTCCACAGGTTTAACTCTGGCCTTGTTAGGGTGTTTTGGTGGATTGACAGTTGTCTCATCAGCTCTGCCCATGCTCCATCCTACAGCTGAAATTTCAAATGTTTCTGTTCCAAATAAATACCAAGATCATGATTCACTATGAACTCTGCTTTCAAACAACACTATAGAGACTACTGGGTGAATTCACAGACACTATGTCTGTTTTTGTCTGTTACAGTGTTTGGTTGAAGCTTGTCAAAACATCATATAAATCCAGGATGCAACTGTTGCTATGTTGCTATTGTCACTGGTCTCAGTGATAAGCAGTAAACTAAAGATGGCACCTTAACCCTGAGACAGAGAAACGAACAGAACTGGTGAGTGTGGGGCAGGCTGCACCAGGAGAAAATTTCATTTTTATGACTGTGGGAATCAATGTCGCTCCCCCACCCTCCACTCTCAATGAGTTTTTTTTCCTTTCTTTCTTTCTTTTCTTCACCCAGTGTCTCTCTCTCGTTCTGTCTCCTCATCTGCGGTCCACGCCTTGTCTTGTACGATTAATAGCCTCATAAATTTCTGATTCTCCCTTTGGACGCCTAAAGACTGAGAGTGATTTAGGAGTGATGGCATCTGTATGTGTGTGTGTGTGTGTGTGTGAATGTGCAGTCACACACAAGCATGATCCCATTTTTGAGTGTGTTTTGTGTGAGCAAATGTGTGCCCCTGTGTGAACTTGGGTGCATCCTAGTGAGTGTGTGTGTGTGTGTGTGTGTGTGTGTGTGTGTGTGTGTTGGTATAAATGCATGTCTGTACATGAATGTTTGATCATGTGCAACTGTATCTACAGCGTATGAATGTCAGTGATTTCATGCCTGAGTGTGTCTTTATTAGTTTGAGTTTATGAATCCAAGATGTGCTGTGTGTATGTGCAGGTGTGTAAGATCTAAAATTTAGTATAGCAATGCAGAAGGCAATTTAAACTTTGAAGGAGCAAGCATGTGAACCTTTGAATATTACTCTAACTGATAAGCATCTGTAGCTTCAGAGAAAGGGCAGGGAGGGAAAAATTGACAGGAGGCCAAGCAGAGCAGTAGAGGGGAAAAACACCTGGGCATTGACATGTGGGTATAAAAACAACAAAATTGTACAATTAAGTCTCAGGCTGACTGACTGGATATATAAGAGAGAAATGCTATGAATGTGGTGACATTATGAGAGCTACCTGCCAACACCAGAAGCACCACAACACAAGCTGTGTGTGCAGATAGATGATTGGTGATTGATGTCTCCTGTGCATCTGTGTGTGTATCGATGATGTCAACAGTGTTGTAATGGAACAATGTCAGACTGAGGCTTAAGACAGAGGAGAGGAATAACTGAATACTGAAGACCAGACAGTTACACAGCTCACTGTGTGGTTGTCCAGAAATACTGTATGTGCATGCCCTGGGTAAACAGACATGATCTTTGTTAATAAACCTGTTATTCACCTCTGACTGAAAGTTAAGAGGTCAGCAGGAAGATTTATTTTCTTTCTTGTTTCATACTTTTGCTCATAAAAACAAAGTATTTGACAAGTAATTAATATGTACCATATTCAAACAGGTGAACTCGTATGGAGGTGAGCTGTGTAAACAGTTTGGTAAAGAGGCATATCTCTGAGCAGGCATACAGAGAGCCTTTTAGGCAAGTATGTTTAAATACAGTAGTGTTACTGTTGTTTGCAGTGAGCCAACACAGAGCACAGGGAGAGTCTGTGTAAGTCTGACCTACAGTGGACTCAAGGTGCCCCATCAAAGACAACCTGACCACTGAGGAATCTTGGCCAGAAAGAGGTCCTGTATGTGCAGGTATATGGGTGTTTGCGTGTATAAACAAATACACTGTATATAGATATTTTCATGACATCCCAAAATACAATGACACATTCTCGTGATATCTTTGTGCAGCAGCAAATGTGGGAAATGGTGTTCACTGATGTTCATTATCCAATTTTATGATCAGTCTCCTTGATATCCCCATCTCAGTTCATGTTGAGTCTTCTCTCTCTCACTGCGCAAACTAGTCCTCCACAGATAACGCACGCTACATCTGAAAGGCCACTTTATCAAAAGAATTCATCTGCCTGTGTGAGTATGTGGGAACTTTAACAATGGTGGCTCAGTATGCTGGTCTGAATGTTCTGACCCATACCAAGGGTCAAACCTATTGCATCATCAGCACAATGCCCTCCCATTCATAAACACTCACCCTGGGTACAGCTGGGTCATAAATTCTGGGCCTGGAAACACTCTGGTTAGCCTAAAATCAGGAATGTTTCAGCAGCTAATATACTCTGACAGAGTGAGCCAGGTATGCAGAGTGACATCAAGTTGAAATTCTGTTTGTTTTTAAAACAGCGCTGCCCCTAAGTGGTGTTGAGAGAAACTGCAGCCTCCCAGGATTGTTTTACCTGTTGCACAATATGCTCATTTTTGCAATACATCAGAAAGATGGTTGTCCATAAAGCAAACTTTTTTAGATGAAACACTCACATCAAGTGTTTCAAGTTGTGATATTACCTGTAAGGGCCTGCCATCCTCTGTCCCAATCATATTTCTCCACTCCATCAGCGATCGCTGCAGGGTGTCCAATCCTGTCTCCCACAGTCGGACGTAGCCACCCATATCCACTGTTACCACACCTCCAGAACCGAGGGGAGCTATTAGCACATCGGACTCGGACACCTTGGACAACCAGCTGGTGTAGGGCGACACAGTCATTGACCTGCCAATTACACATGTGTAGGAAAGTCAAAACACAGTCACTTAGATAACATGTCAGAGGTCTGAATTCTGATCTTTACTCTGTGTGCAAAATGAACTTTTTCCCCAAGTTGGCTTAAGTGGTCAAAAAATAGACAAAAGTGGCCCAGTTTTTATTTAGATGGGCAGATAGGTCTAAATATTTTCTGTTTGCACACTAATTGTCATTTTCTTGTTGTGAATTATTGTATAAGAGTGAAGGCTGCTTTATGCACATTTTATTCTTTAGTGATAAGTCAGAATTCAATGACAACAGAAATAATAAAGTGATTTTGCAAGCTTCTATGCAATGCTGTCACTGACCATTAGCTGGTGCTAGAGGATGAAAAATGATGTTCTTGGTATTTAAAGTACTGCAGAGTGAGACAGAGTAAGAAACAGGTGTGCTATGTTTACCTTGGGACAGGAATGTATTTTACTTTTTTGGAGCTCAGATCAGTCACCTCCAGGTACGCCGCTGTCATTGGAGGTGTGACATCTGAGTGACAAATAAGAAAACAAGTCTTTACCCACTGAACACGTTCTCTCATGAACAAAGCTTGTTTGTATGATCTGAACTCTGACCTTTGGGGTAGACCTCTTTCAGAGGCACCTTGCTGGGTGGAAGGGCTCGGACTACCTGATTGGCTGAGAGCAGACTGACACAGTTCTCCTGTTTGGCTGTGCTAGACCGAAGCCCACCTCTAAGGAACATGTGAGCCCCGCTCTCACTGCTTTTCATCACTGATAGGTCAACAGGCCTCTTAAAGCTGTACACCTCATTAGGGGACTGGACACAAACAGAAATCAAGAGGAAAATATCACTTCATACTTTCATTCATGCTCTCTACCTATTTAATTCTTTTCAGGCATATGCATGGTTAGAACAGATATACAGACTCACGGATTCATATCTATGCCCAGCATGACTTTGCATGACGTACATTAGTGTAAAATGGAAGACGCAGAGGAAACCTACAGTACGTAAACATAGTGAGAGCATATGAACTCTGATCCTATCTTGCTGCAGGACAACAAGGAATTGCCTTACCACCCTTCAAGGTAGACTACAAAACTTTGCAATTTGGTGGGCATACATTACGGGCGAAGATAACTTTTTAGAAGTTTGACTGACTTCAACTGAAAATTGGACATTACTGAGGTGCAAGCATCTCATATTTTGTAGATAGACATATATCTTCGCTTTGTACAGAGAAGGTACTGCACCACTGGTCAAACCAGACACCTCATGTTAATATTGGCTTTACAGGTTCCAAACCTGAACCCACAATTTGACTCTATTTCCTCTCTTAATCTCACCATGAGGTCTGGGAAGCCAACAACAACCCGTGCAAAGGAGCCAGTGTCAGCCAGTATGCGGTTAGGTGAAACAATCTTCTGGTCCAGAGCGGCACTGAGGTTCTCATTGGGTAGCTGCTCACATGACACCATCTGGGGTACAGACACCTCAGCTGGGAGGATGGAAGGGAGTGGGGTGGGGTGGGGGTGGAGCAGAACATGTTGGAACAGATAAAAATAGAGAAGATGAAAAGTTCAGATCACTGAATAAAAGAGAGAGAGGGAAAGAAAAAAATTTGTGTTGAAAGAGGTCTGAGGAAAGTGAGTGATCTGGAGCCCATCACTGAGCTCACTGCATCAGCGCTGTTAGGAATTTTTCTTTAGATTTACTGTCAGTTAGACCCACGAAGTTATTACCCTGACTTATGACCTTTGTGAACTGTTTCAGTCTAGATTGTTGAACATTACTCATGACTTCACATTTTGTTCACACTGTGACATGTAGTGATATGACTGTTTAATATTGATTGAAACATGCATGGTTCACATGGCCAGTTGACAGATTAGCTAAGAGGTCTTGCCAGGGCAGACATATGGCTGCCTGGGGCACCAGTCTATTTCTCTGTAGGTCCATCTGCTTGGTTTTGTTAACAGGGCTGACATAATGTCTTTAATAAGTGCTACAGAGCAGCAGGATAAAACATAAAAGCCCTGTTAACCTTTGTTTAGAGCTGCGGGGTGTCCTTATTGTTATATATGTACCTGAGCTGACTCCATGGCCTGAGCTGACTGAGTCCTCACTGATGCTGTGGAGCTGACACACTCCAGAGTCTTCAGCTGCCATATGCATGGGCTTGGTCAGCAGGAACTTCCTATTCAGTGAAAACATACAGCATGTCACATTATAATTCAATTCACAGAGACCTAAAGAGGGATTTGAAGATCCATCTCTTACTTGTTGGTGTTGCTCTCTAGCAGAAGCCAGCGGTCCTCTGCCACGAGGAAGACGGACCTCAGGTTGATGGGAAGGGAGATGGAGTGAACCCGGCCCTCCAACACATCCAGCACCTCCAGCTGGTTGCTGCAAACACAAGCACACAGAGCAGAGACTGACACCACTGTATGACTGAGATGGTGTTGTTTAACAAAGGATAATCTGGTCAGGAACAGAGTTACTTACCCATCCTCCTTATAGAAGAGAAGCCAGTTTTTGTGAGCGAAGTCACTGCACATTTTATGCCCTCCCTGCAAAAATCATACAATACATGCAACACATTCACGTCAAACATTGTTTTGAAATGATTTGTTCAGTGATTATTCTTTACTCCTAATGTATCTGCCCCAGCCCCTTGAAAAACATTTTAGACAGGATGATGTGTTCTAATTCATCACCAAAAACAAATACGTGAAGTACAAATACTAACAAGTCTTTCTGTAAAACGGGAAGAAAACTGGTCTATCTTGAATGAATAGTGGAGATGATCTCTGACCTGTTGTTCCTTATTGCTCCACCAGTGTGAAGCTCTGGTTGTGGGTTGCTCACTGTCTGGAGACAACATGAGCCTCCGCACCGCGCCTGTTACCAAGTCCAAGTGGAGCACTGTGTTACTCTGGCAAAAACACAAATTGAAAGACAGACAGAAATTACTGAATAAAACCGGACCCAGAACAAAATGTTCTAACATTAAATCATGCTTACACCTCCTGACAGTAGACCTATATTCTGTGTGTTGTTAAATCACACATCAATCCACATTTTGGTGCCTTTCTCTACTGGTGTGCAATTTATAATTTAGGACACCATTAATTTGGACTAAAGCTGAAGTAAGTCAGATGTCAAAACCTCATACACTCTACAGAGTGAATAATTTCTGAATAACTTCCTGCTTGACCACAGCCAACTGAGGGTGCTCTTCTCCAGATGGATCAGACTGCTGATGTCCAGTTAACTCCATCTAATGCGAACACTTCATGGCAAGTTAATTCAATTCAATTTAGCTAGACTTATTGTCCGTATGAGCTCCTGTGTTTGTGCGCTTCCTTCATTCATATCAGATGAGCAGTAGGATGTTGCAGTGTGTGTGTGTGTGTGTGTGTGTATAGTGTGTGTTGGGTGAACTGTGCAAAAGGCTTTCGTTTGTGACGCACTAGGCTTCATCTTCAATTGAGTTTTATGAGAAGGAGCCACAGGGGAGCTGGCCTCGGCCTCGGCCCCGGCTGCCCTGCTTCACACTAATGGCTTCCTTATGGCCTCCCATTCCTGACATACACACTACTGTACTGAGGACTGGTTGAGCTGTTGAGAGAAGGAAAACCCCATTTCCTGATTCTAAACATGTTCAAGCTTCGGAGCGAGCGTGTACATGTGTGAGTCCACATGTATGTCCTGCATGTGGACGTGTCTTCTGACAGGCTGGGGGGTTTCACTCAGGTCTTGTGTGTGTGAGTTAGGGTAAACTGTATATGTAACTATGTCTTTGAGTTTGTTTTTGCATGCCCCTGAATGTAGCATTATTACATTTGGGTACATGTGTGTATGTCTGTGTAAATTCCAAGTAGAACATACATTTGCATATGTGTCTGCAAGAGTGTGTTTGTGTGTGTGTCTGTGTATGTATGAGTGTGTTTGTATATGATGGTTTCACTGATTTCCCTGGAAGGCCAATCGACCTGTGAATGAACTTTATGTTGTCTGGACCTCTTCATTTTTAGACAGACGTAACATGATCCATCACAATGGTATTTTTAGAAGTCCTCCTCTTGCCTAATATGCACCAGCTGTAAAGTGTTCTGGTTGGAGAAATAGCCAACACGCATTGTTCTTGTCTGATGCTCTGCTGTCACAGGCCAGGGTCTTATGGGGTAAAGGAGATTCAATAGCAAAACAACCACTAACCACCAACCATTATAAGAAACTCTAACAGACTTGTGCACGGCTATTTTAAATCTGAGGAATCTGTGGTTATCTTCTGAAAAAGAGAAAACATTGAAATGCCAGTGTTGCATAAGCTGTCACGCTACATGTTGTCAGTGAATAAGGACATGAGACCAAAGAAACAGGAGTATGATTTCTTTGTGATTGTTAGTGAGTGAGTGTACAGGTGTGTTTTATTACAACTTCCCCCTCACTCCACCTTGTTCTTGTATGGTGTTCCACATAACTCTGACTATGACATTTACAGTATATATGCTATCTGTTCTCCTATGAGAAAAGGTAATGATACCCACTATGAATTCCACCTTAACTACAAAGCTGCAAGCTTATTTTCTTTTCAGTACCTTTACTCTTACCTTCACTTCTCTCTAATGTCTTCTCTGTTCACAGCATTTGAATGAGGACATGTATGCCTATGCATTGGGATGAGGTGATACATACTTATCTGGACTGCAGAGGGCAGTCACAGTTGGCAGCAGTAATGTATTGTAACAGGCAGCAATGCCCAAGCAAAAGAGGAGAAGATTGCAGAATACTGTAAACAGGGCAGGTTTCAAACCAGAAGCTTTGCCTCTGATGTGTATTAGGTCATAAATAATAATCAGCACTATTTTTAAAGCCATTAACACATCCATATGCACTGTATATGAGGAATTATATAGTGGAAATACTGTCAAATAAAATGTAAAAATGAAGACAAAAAGTTGTAGATTATGTTTTTGGAGTTAAAACTAAAGTTATTAGATACCCTCTTCTGATTTGGACATTTAACCACTGTTACAGTGTGATGTCATAGCATAGTCTGACCTAACTGGTGGCCAGGTTTTGCTCTCCATAGTGATAGTAAGATACTTGGATATCCTAGTCCTCTGACACACCGATGCGATGGCAAAAGTTTCCCATGGGAATTCAGAAAAATGTAGCTGAATCTAATCTAATTTAAACTAATCAGTGTGATCGCTTAGTCATACAAGGCTGTCTTTGTGTGTGTGTGTGCGTGTGTGTGTGTGTGTGCGTGCCAACCTGCTCCTCGTGCAGCACCACCTGTCCGTCCAGAGGACTCCCAAGGGGAGCAATGGTGACAAAGGGCTGCCAGACACCACTGATGGTCCTGGGGAAGATGTCATAAAGCTCCATGCACTGGATCGTCTCCCCGCGCTCCTTCATGGAGTACAGGGACACTGGGTTACACGTGGCCACATACAACACATCTGCAAAACAAAAATAGAGGGAACGTTGGATTGTAATTAATTCAGAAATGCATGTCTGTCTACACCCAGCTATTACAGTCAGTAGATCTTTTGGGTTTTATTTAGATGTCACTAAAATAATGTGCAACTTCTACAATATAACAAACTGATTTGGCAATTTAACAAATTTAGTCTACACATTTGTAAATCCAGTTTATGTTCATGTTCTGATTCGCTTTTATATTTACCATTGTTCTAACTCCTGTTTATGATCTTATGTTTTTTCTGATTTGTAGTCACTGTAACTGAATTACTTGCGTTTTTTCCAGGAATTATTACAGTCCCAGAGTTGACTCCAGTAAAAAATTCTCAAGCCACCCACTGCCTTCAACCATTATTGGAAGTGTATTTATCTCGCTGCATAGCTGTGCACATACACACATAGTGAGGGTAGGAGACTTAATAAGAGTGAAATGTCTCTTTCCTAACTACTCTGTCTGTAGATATCATTCCTTTATTATACACTTCATCCACTGGATTATCTTATATATCTCTAAATGAACACAAAAATTGAGACAAGAGACTGCAGAATATATCATATGGTAGTGTTTGTGTTATGTGTGTATGTGTGTGTGTGTGTGTGTGTGTGTGTGTGTTTACCATCTTTGGTGGTGACATCGCAGATGATGTTGACTTCATTCATGGGAATCTGCCAGTGGGCTTTCTCTTCACTGAAACTCAAAGCCCTGCTTTCCTGCCTGTTGCAGGGGTAACCCTGAACACGCAGAAACACGGGGCCCTGGAAATACAAGACACACTGTTTCAGCAGCACACACAAACACACACACACTTCTACAGTATGAAAAAACAACACTGGTGTTTAAATTCTGAGTAACAGTGTTATGGTAGCTGCTCATTTTTTCTGACACTACACATGAAACTCCTAAAACGGTTATAAAGTTTTGCATGTATAAATTTTGCATGTATAAAACATGTATCCCCCTGTAAGCCTGAGAGATAGCAGATTGTTTTCTCCTTCATCAGTCAGTTTAGACTCATGTCAGTTACGTGTCTCAAAGATGACAGGTTCTCACAACAGACAGAGTATCAAAATGCCCATTGGAACATCTCAAACCACTGCTATGTAATCTGTTTCTCTGCTTCTTAGTCTTGCATCCATACTGTACACATTAAGAATATTTTATTTTTTTATTTTCATATTTATATATTTCAAGCAGTCATAGTTTTGCAGCAATACAGCAATGAAGGTGAAGGATTCACTCAGATCAGATTATCACTATTGAAATGCTGTTCCACCACATGTGAGAGAATTGGGGGGGGGGGGGGCACTGAGGCCACTTTTGTATGTGCTGTGCTGGTGAGCTTTTAAGATTGAGTTTCTTGTGTGTGTTTACCTTGATGTCTATGGAGTGTGTCTCAGTGGGACAGAGCAGTTTGCGGCGAGCGTTACCACCTTGGTTTATTGTCCAGTATCCTGTCATCTTAACCTCTGGCAGGGGCAACCTAAAGATTGAAGGTCACATGGTGATGACTGCCTCGTAAAAATTAAGTCAGACACTTGAAAAATTTGAGTATACAATATGCACATTAATGCTTTTATGTTACGTTACGTTACGTTTTGAGTGAGAATTCTTCAAAACAAATGTCTCAATACGGTGTACAACAAATATATGTGGGACAAGGATCTATGTGTGTGTGAGAGTCCCTGCTCGGCTTGTTGTGTGTGGTCAGATGTTTACTGGTCTTCCCATGAATCATAGCTGGATTGTGGCCACAGTCTTATTGGCTACAGGTGGAGAGAAAGATGCAAGACAACCACAAAACACAGACATTCCGAGGGGATAAAATGGTTGGACGCTGGACAGTCCTCTAACCGTAAATATTTCTATGAATGGAAAAGCAATGAGACACAGAAGAGAAACAGTTTCTTGTTTTCCATGTCCAAAAGTGGAAATCAAGAGACAAAATATTTGCTTTTATGTATACAAGATGTTGTGGGCAACGCAACTAGTCCAATATAAACTGTTCAAGATGGCCTTTAAATCACTAACGCATGGATCATGGACCTGGTCTGGATGAATCAATGAATCAATTACGTAATTGTTAAAGGAAAATACTTGTTTCTGCCCTGCTTGGTTCTCAAGATTTAACTTGAGAAGTTTATGAAAGTGAATTTACGAATGAGATAAGTTAAAATAAAACCACAGGAGACAGAAGAAACAAATATTTTCCTTTATTCAAAAGCCAAAGCTTTACATAATGAGACAATGTAGTGGATATTAGAATCTTATCTTCCCCTTATAGGAAAGGTGAGGTAATGTGAGTGATGTAGACAGCCGTTAATTTACTTCATGGAAACCTCAAAGTTGAATCCAGTCTGAAACCAGTTGTCAACATCAGCCGATTTCAAGCATTTCAGGATTTCATTCAAAATCAGTAAATGATGTCTAAAAGACAAATGCTCAGTGAGAGGGGCTCCAAAATGGTTCTCCACACAGAGGTAACAATTCTATCTAGAACCACTGCCCACTCAGAAACCACTTTCTGCTGATAAGCCTCTAGGAAGGTTCTTTGAAAGTCAAACATTTCTAACTATGATATCAAGAACCATTCATATGAAGAAGCTGCTTCAGAAGAACAATTTTGGAACCTTTAAAACACCTCTAAAACACAGATTATAATTTTGTCAATTTTATTTTAGATGTAATCTTATAACTGAGTAACACGATAACATGGAGTTATGCTGCAAAGAAAATGCAGCCTTCATTCTGTTTTTGTGATGTCAAATTAAGAGTTTAGGATAATGCTTAAAATCACAAGCATTAACTGTGTAGCTTCTGAGACATGTTTAATGTCTGACGATGATCTGAAGATGATCACTGCTATTCATTCACTGCAAGTTATGGTGCTTTAGCACAATTAACTGGAAGCCTCTGATAGATTTCCAGTGTAACCCTGGAAAGGGTTCCATCTAGCAAGACAAATGGTTCTCCAATGGCAACACTACTTGCGTTACTTTGCTGAGAGTGTATAACATTATCAGTCACTGTCAATAGTACCTGTCCTCTCTGGAGGTTTGATCAGTAGACCTCTGCTAGCAGTGACCTTCTCTATCACTGAATAAAAGCTTTAACTGCATTTTGGTCCATCCAGTTGTTATTAGAAGTGAGGAAAAACTGTATGGACTTTGGCCTACACGAGACCTAGCTGTGGTGACGCACTGTTATATCTTCATTTTAATGAGATTTATAACACAGCAAGGTGATGCCTATGATTTTTTTTATTCCTTATTCTAAGCTCTTCCTGAGTGCTCTCTATTACTGTGAGCCTGTCTGACACTTTGTCTGTGTGTTAGGTATTAGATGTGCCTGAATGTGCCTTTAGTGTGTGTGTGTGTGTGTGTGTGTGTGTGTGTGTAATCCTAGTATCTTGTGCTCCTGATGCCTTACTCCTTAGCCAGTTTGACAGAGCTGGGCTTGGCTCCGATGGGAATCCCATGCTTGTGCAGTGCCTCTATCAGAACCTCCCGCATGTCTTTGTTGTATGAGTCAAAGTCGAAGACATTTCGCACCACACTGGCTAAACCCTCGCCAGGGAATTTCTGTTGGGAGGTAAAGTGGAGTAGGAGAAAGAGAAAGGAAGGATGGATGGGGATAAAGGAAAAGTGAAGGGTCATTGCCAAAAAGGAGAAAAAAAGGAGAGTGTGGACACATAGAGAGAGGGAGGATAGCGATTGGAATGAAGAGGAGATAAGAAAAAGAGATAAAAGCGCAGGGGGGGTTGCAAGTAGGAGGAAGAACAGGGGAAAAAAGCAGAGAAGAGGGAGTGAAGAGGGTCAGACAAGGAACAAAAGTTAATATGATTTACAGTTCCTCAACAGGGGTCAATGTGGGGGCAGAGTCTGGAATAAGGCATGCTATCTGAACAGTAACTCATCGCGAGACTCTGACCACAACACTGACAGTTCAAACAAGTCTATTCTCTCTTATGGAGGGTGTTACAGCATTTGTTATTGTGTCTGTGATATAATTAGAGAGATACAAGTTATATTGCCTCAATAAATTCTCTGTATTGTACAGTAACTATGGTGATACTCTGGTAAATAGGCAATGTAGGCAGAGAAAGAGAGAGGAGATACTGTGATACAGTCAAGAAATCTTTACTAAACAATGAAAATGTTGGGAGACAAAATCCAGACTACTGTAGGTGAGTTCCTCTCAGAAGGGTAGAGGTAAAATAAATTCATTTCTTCAATGTCACAGAATATAGCTCCACCCTCATCAGACAGAGGATTCTCAACTGTGAGAATCTGCTGCTTTTCCTCATTTCATATCATTATAAACTGAATATCTTTTGAATTCTCCTGCGGCTGATCAAACAAAACAGGCAACATGAAAACACTACTCTAGGTTCTGGTAACTTTAAACAGACATTTCTCCTTATTTTTGTAGGCAAGCCTTCTGTCCCAGTAAAAGCTGGGTACTGTTTGTGTACAATACACCCAACTTTTAATGCTTGCTTAAATGTCTAAGCACAATGAGCTATATAAGACCTTTGCCTAAATAGAAGGGGTGTAGGGGTATTATTATATGCAGTATATCATGTGAAGGAAGCAGCATCAACAAAAAATGAAAAAAGTAAAGTCTGGACACTTACTCCAAGCCAAACAAGAACTAGTTTAAGTGTTTATGGTAGGAGCTACAATTGACTGTTTTTATGCATTTTTAAAAAGACACAATGTTCATAATGATTTCACAGCTCTGGATCCTGGGGCATTATTCGGAGAATAATTGCACTTTCACAACTACATATTACAAGTTACTTACACTGTTTGTCGTATAAATTGATGCAAAGTCAATAACAACCTCTTCCAAACTGGTTAAAGCTAAAATATAGATTAAACGTACAGACCACTGGGCTGTATTGATCTGGGCTCCCAGTTACCACAAAGGTGCAATTATGACCAAATGTGAAATAGTGATTAAGACCAACAGTGACTACTGCCTTGAAAGAAGCAATTTAGACCTCAACTAAATTGTCTTTCATCTGTCCCTCTCCTCCACATGTCAGTGCTGGTGGTGATTAATGACAGGAGTGGGTGGCCAGTGGGGAAATCAAATGTAAGGGCTTGTCCCTGTGCACTGAATTATTGATCCGCTATTGATAATGGTGCAACCTCAAATTGTAATTTCACTCCAAGTGCCATTACTCTAGTTTCTCAACATTATTCCTTCTTTTTAAATACATTGTGTACATCTCTAGACAACTAACACTACAGGAAGGCAGAAAAAGGGAAAGGGAAAAAAGGCAAATACATACTGTATGAAATAAGCATGTGTATATTCCATTCAGTCAAACAAGCTGAAAATACTCCTTGTTTTTACTTTTACTGCTAAATTGTAAACAGCAGCATATTGATGATGATGATGATGGGAGTAAAGGTGAGGAAGGGGAAGTGTAATGTATGTATGTATGTAATCAGCATGTGCTACACACTATGGCTCCACACTGTTCATCTGGAGATGGACACATGAATGGAGAAGCTGAACGGCAACGGCAAAACAATAAAACAGAATTAAAACTGTAGTAACTATGGCTACAATACTCTCTGCTAAACACTCATGAATGTTACACTGTGTTTTGAATGTCACTTTGTTTCTGAAGTCTTGGATAGATTATATATAATAGTAATATAAGAAATAAATTGTTTCCCACTGGAGTCTATTTAGTAATTTCATACAGACAGAAACCAAAGTGAGAGAGTGCAAGAATCTCATCCAGCATGAAATATGTTGCTTTGATGATCCCAGACTTCCAAAGGACACTGAAGTGAAACATGACCATAATTACTCTCAGCTATCTGCTGAGTTGGAGGGATGTTTTGTGGTGCAAATCTGTGGGCTCTGAATAATGAGTGGATAAATGGTGAAATGGGTGAATGGAAGGAGAGAAACTTCTTTGACAGCACCTATAGTGTGATACATCACAGATAATATGATGTGTTTTCATTTCTATTACCACCACCACCCCTGATTTATTCTTTTTCTCCCTGCTCAATGTTTCTCTGTGTGCCAGCATCTCCTAGACCCTCCCTTTAACTCCCTTTCCATTCTTCCATTTAGACTACCAGAAAAAAAGGGTCTAAACTTCTCAAACTCTTTTTTTGTGCATTACACAAAAAATTGTGTCATCTTTGCATCGGACAACTGAGTGCAGCACTATGAACGCTTTCCAGGAGAGACTATCTGAAAATAAACAATCTTGTCTCGCCCTTCTCTGTGACGGCCAGCTTTTCATCCCTCCCTCACGTCTGGCCATTCAGAACAGCTGCAACCTGTGCAACTGTACTCTTTTGCCTTTTATCATAGTTCTTTTATGACGTAACCGGGACCAAGACCAGCTGCAGATTATACAGCCAGTCTTGTGTAACAGAGAAGGTTAATGTGTGTGTCTGAGTGTGTGCTCTGGTCAGTTTGGACTGAGGTGGGAACACAGTCTTCCCTCTCTGTCACAGCTGTGCTGTGAAGACACTCTCTTGCATTATTAAAACATCTAGCAGTGTAGCATTAAGGTCACATAATCTTTATGAATAATTGATAAAAAGAAGTCTGAGACCAAACCTGAGAAAATAAAAAAGCAAAAGAAGTGCTGTTCAGTTGAAGAATATGTATCATACAGTATGTATATGGATGTTTTAGTGTTCTTCTTACCTGGAGGTGTTTGACGATGTTGACCACCTCTCGAGTGGAATAGGGGTAGGTGATGGTGCCCTGGTCAGCCATGGACCTCAGCTCTCCAAAGGCAGCCACCAGCTTCTGCAAAGTAGCATCGGGAACGTCTGGGCCATACTGTTTCAGCATTGCCAGCTCTGCCTGGGGCTTTGGATTGTCCACTGCATGGCAGCTAAAAATATCACCTGTTCAGAGGACAGCAACTAGTCATCTTTTCTTGTAGGGGTAGTTGCTCCCCACCTAAACCACACTGACACAGTTCTGCTTGTCCACTTTGCTGGTCTCTGTAATGGGAATCATTGATTGAGCACATAAAAACAGGCCCTGCCAATATGATCTACTTGCAGAGACTCAACAAGAGCAGTTTCAAACACGCAATTCCAGTCCAACCTGTGATACCTAGAGTCAGCAAAGTAGCAGTAGCAGCTGCAGTTTAAACCTGCTGATCTGCAGCATCTACAGGCAAGGAATGTAAAAGCTACTGCTTAGTTGGTAAAAATATGAGTGAAACTAAATAAAGAAAATGACTATTCATCTGTAGTAGGTCGTGGGTGTTGTGCATGTGTCTGTACCTAGAGCTCCAAAAAAGTCATTGCCCAGGAAAGGAAAGCCAGGTCTGTTAGCCAAGACAAGCATCCTGAAGTCTGGATGCATGACTATGACATTGGGCCTCCCCTTAGCTTCACGTGGATCTTTGGAGGAGAAACAGTAATCGTTAGCACATCACACGACATGACAAGCAAACGCATCACAGTGAGCACTCATACTTCCTGTTTCTGCCTCTATCTTCTTCTTAATTCTCAGTGTTTTGATTTGATTTGTGTCACTGAGTCTCACACACACCGTTACTGTTCTGATAGCATCTGGAACTCTCAAGTTTGTGTTTATGAAGTCTCATGGTTATGTTTGCATTCCTCTGGGAGGAAGAGACTCTCAGCAATGGAGCAGCTGTCAGCAGCTTGTGTGATTACGTGGGACTACATGGAAAAACTACATGTTTACAGTCCAGCATGATCCAAAATCTACTGGTACCTGTCCATAAAGGCTTTTATCCTAAGCCTCCTTTAGTGTCCTGCATCTGATGTTTTAACCATGTTTGTCTTCTAGGACATCCAATCCTCAACTCGTCCATTTAATGGACCTGCTTCTGTCTGCTCATTGTATCTGGGACGTGTCTGCTGTCAAGGTGTTAAATCCTCCATGCGCATGTGATTGTGGATATGTGTGTACCTGATATGATTCTGCGTCCGTCGGCCAGAATCATCTCTCCACTCTCCACCAGGGTTTTGAGGATGCAGGTGACGTTCGTAGGAGCTTTGTCGGCCTCGTCGATCACTAATATGTGACCCAGCTTCACTGCCTTAACCTACACACACACACACACACACACACACACACACAGAAACACAGACACACACACACACACACACACACACACACACACAGAAACACAGACACACACACACACACACACACACACACACACACACCTCATTTGTTTAAAAATGTCAGATAAAAGGTGAACCTTTTACTGGAGGCTCTTAATAAGTTAAAAGGAAGAAATGATATGCACCTTACTAAGATTGTTACAGATGCGGTGTTGGACGTGAACCCTGTGGCAATCTGATCATCTTACTCATCAGACTCCTGTATAAATAAGCCTCCCCCTAGATCTCAGAAGTTCATTTGGTGAGCACAATATAATTATAACAGATAGAAAAGGTGGCCAAAACTATGTATATAAACTCCAGTTTTATCAAACTGGAATTTCCCTTTAAAGGTCCTAGATACCGACTATCGACCCTCGCAGGTGTTTCCACTTATTTTGATTAATTAGACCTCAGGACTGTGTATGTGTATACCATGAATGTGGGTGTGTATGATCAATGTATCAAGAATGTATTCACTTTCAGAGCATGGAGCGTGTGTGCAACATGTGGCCTCTGCAATACCAAGTGTGACCACTACGCAAAAATGCATTATTATTGTATTATTTCTTTGGTCTATAAAAGTGTTGCTTACTCTCCTGTTGCACCTGTTAAGGTTGGTGCTACTATGGCCTTTATCCTCCTAACTGGCACACAGATTTTCTTTGACTTCATGTAAATCTCTGCAAGACTCTGCCCAAACTAAGCAGCCAAAATACTTGGTGCAGGGCTTTGCGATACTAAGAGTTGACAATAAGGAATTTCTTAACATGTTTTTTTATCTCTGGGAAAAAGTTTACTATAGAACCGGAAACTGTATTCCAGATTCTATGACCTCTTTTAGAAACCTTAAATTGTGTAGTGTGGTTACACATTTATACATTATACATTACATTATACATTTACACCTGTGGCAAGTCAATATGTCTGCTGTAAAAAAAGGTAAACTGTAGCGAGTCATGAAAATGAGTCTGTAAAGGAAGTACGGAAGCTATGCAGGCTTTGGGAAAAAAGGAGGAGAGAGAAAAATGCATGGATACCATATGAAAAGTGTGTGGAAGAAACAAAAAAATTCAATACTGTCTTTTTCCCTCCTGTTGATATGATACACTGAGCATGTAAAGCAATCTCTTTTTACACATGCTTGACATATATGTCAGATACCTGCCAGTCAATCTAGCTGCTGCACAGTCGAGTTAATTTGCTACTCGGTCTCACACAATGAATGCAACCACACTGAGCCGGGCTGCACGAACACAAGGCAAGATAATGTTTGATGACTCTGTTCTTTCTTTCTAATGTCTGTTACAAAGTAAATTGCCTAATGTGATCACTGGAGTGCTTCCTTTATGTCTCCCCAGCAGACAGGCAGCTCAAACCAAATCCAAAACAGATGAGAGCTGAAATGGGAAGTTTTTGCTGAGCCACTGTGGGTGTGTGGGTGGCTGACACAACTTCGCCATTTACAAAAGCAATTACTTGAACATACAATTACAATTGCAACTTTATCAGGCCGCAATTTCAGTGCATTGTGTTTATGGGATCAAATGGCCAATTGTGTGTTAAATGTGTGTTACTAACTGACCAGAGGAGAGTCCTCGTACGTGATGATCCCATCTCGCACCGAGGGCTGCAGGGTCAGAGTCTGGACAGTCGTATCCCTGGGGGAGCAGAAAACAGGGTTACATACACACACATGCACAACAATGAGGTGACACTGTATATATTCATTTATAGAAATGAAGTTGCACTTATTAGGTCAGATGTAAAATTTCCCTCTGCACCTTGACTCCAAAGTTTCTTCATATTGTAAGAAAAAAAAAGGTCTTAGAAATAGGTGTCTTTCCATTAAAAACTGAAATCAGATTTCTCTTTTCCTCTCTAAATAGCTCATTTGCTCCTCAACCACAAGCAACCTGGGAATACTAGGCTTCTATACATTTATAATTAACTTCATTGTTTTTGGTTCACATGTCCAGAGAAAGGAGCAGATCAGTTTAAAATGGTGATTTACCTGAAATATATACACACAAACCCAAAGCTTGGAGTGTTTGTTGAGAACAAACCTCAGAGAAGTTTTCAGTTATAAAGAGTGACGTGAAAAGTGGTAAGAAAAGTAAAATAAGGTGCTGAGTTTCTTTAAGTAAGTAAAAAAGCTGTAACTTAACTGTAAAAAGTCCAATTTACACCAGTTTTTTTTTTCGTAGCCCTCCTCATACTTTGTTCTCACAGAGGCCAAGTGAGTTTTCACTGATCTCCAGAGGTGGTTTTGATGAACAGATTTCACATGTCTTCAGTGCATTTCCATATCTGGTTTCTGTGCAGTGTTCTTTTACCTCAATACCAATCACCAAAGATGCAGGCCAGTGAAAAATGGTGTCAGTTATACTGTACTTAAAATCAACAGGCCAGCAAATGAAACATAACATTGAAGCATCTCCCCAATAACTTTAATTCCCTAGTGGCATCCAAAATTATCACTCCCTCTTTCTCTTCAACCCACCCTCCAGCCCTCCCTCCAACACCCCTCTCTCCTCAATATCTCAGTGTGACCCAGGAGCTGTCCTAGTTTCCTCCCTGGCTGGCTGCATCTCTCTTGCTTTTCTGAGCCACATCTCTGTAGGCTTTCAGTCACAGGCTCCCAAAAGCCACATGCACAGATCCTCCTGCCTCTGCCCTGGTCTAATATTAGCTGCTGCTACAGTAGCTAACCAGGCCACATCCATGCTCATCTCCTCTTCGACTTTCACAGGACTTTGACAAACTACACATACACGCAAATCGAGAGGAGAAATCTGTTATCTCTACATGTAGATGTGCTTTTGATATTTGACCACAGACTCAATCTCACTGAATTTCATCTATTTTCCTTCAGTTATTCGGGTTTGTATGTGATGACTTATTGGCATTCTGCTTGTTGCCTATCTCAGACACACAAAGCACCACCTTCTTATTAGTGGCAAGATCAATACAAGGCCCGTCTCTGCCTCTGATTGATCTAAATTACATTCAATAGCAAGGCTGATTTCACAGCACATAACTCATTGCTTCATGGATGAGCAACTCTGACCTAATTTTCCTGAGGTGTGATCATGTGAGTATTTATAGAAGCAGTGAACCCAACTTAACAAGGACTTCTTGAAATGCTTCTTTAATATGGCCATGTAAAGTCCTTGTTCTAGTGAAGGATGGCCTCATTTACTGAGGACTAAAATAGTCTTTGATACCCTTAGATGGGAAGGAAGAGGCTGGCAGGGGGGTAAGTGAAAACGCTGGCTGCTCACGTCTCCCTTAAGTAGAGCTGCTTTGTTCTTCTTGTTGGGAAACTACAAGCACATCAAAGAAACATATGTGTTGATTACTCCTGAAAATCCTCATAACTGACCAAGAAACTGACATCCTGTTTGGGAACCTCTCGACCATCCCAACAGAAGTAACAAAGTGTAAAAACAAGAAGAAGAACTGAACCTGAGACTATGAACTTTTAATGCACAAAAATAATAAAAATCCACGATATTGATTAAAAAAATGTTTTTTTCAGACAACGATATTCAGAGAAAGTTTGAGACGGTGATGAAAAATGGAAAAAGTTGGTCAGAGGATTTTGTCTTTAGCAGAGCTAGGTATATAACACTCTCTTATGCAGTGCCTGGAAAAGCTCAAACTGTTGAAAGAGGATTAGAAAAGAGAATGAAGCCCACAGTGACTGACATTTCTTTCTAATTTTCCTTCTGTGTATGGCTTTAGGTGAAGAGGGAAAGTTCACAAGTGCACGTTCAAAAAACCTTCAGTAGTTTCCAAGATAATGTGACACCTGTAAGTGGAAAAGTGCTTGGGTAAAATACTTGTGTGCACTTTGAAATAACACGTTGATTCTCCTCACCTGTGGAGCTGTAGGTATTCTCTGGGCCTATTCAGAAGGTGCAGGAACCGGTCCACTATCTTATTCTTACCCACACCCTGAAAGGATTGGAAAACAAAACATTTAGCAACAACTTAAGTTGAAGAAACGTATCTTTATGTATCAAATATGTTCAGTAGCTAGGCTGTAAGGAGAGATAAAGAGGTGTTCATTCCATCTATGCAGACACAGGGAGAGCCGAGTGTGTCCCTTGGTTTGGATGGTTGTATGTTGTGACAGGGGCTGTTCCCTGGGACTCCCACTGGCTTCCCATAGAGCCTGCCTCTCCTGGATGGCTACTGAGTCTCTCGGCCAGTTTGTCAGACATCCAGTAAGCTGCTCTGACAGCTCCTAATGTCTTAGCTTCGCCCATGCATGGTCATGCACTCAGATTTGCAAATAGCTTCTCCCACTCAGTCTCTCTCCCACACATAAACATTAATGCAAAAACACACAAACACAACCACCTCTGGGCTGCCAACACACCACGTCCACTTTCAATCCCTCCTCCTCCCCTTCTCCTCTGCCCATTAGGACCAGACTGGGGGCACAGAGTGTCCCTGAGGAAGTGCTACATGCTCCCTTATGCCCACAGACAGCTGTGTGCAGGAGGGGTTGGAGGGTGACATCAGGGTGCAGGGAGCCAGTTTCATAACATCCCTCCACACTCAAACAGGGCACAATTGGATCTCTATGGACGGCACATGACACTCACCTGGTTGCCCACCAAAAGGAGGTGCTCTCCTAACAGAAAGTCTTTCAGCATGTCCTCCATCACCATCATGTGCTGCAGAAACATTTAAACAAACAGTCAACTAACAGATAGCTCACAAGTTATAACATGACTTTAATTGAACCCAGATGGACATTTTCACATGCATACTATACATACATACAAAAAAACAGGGATAAGGTTTCTCCTCCCCTCTGCTCTCAGTGCTTTTCACAACTGTGTTTCTACTCTAAAGACAGAAAGCAGGCCATTCAAAAAGTAGGGCATCCTCCTTGCTCTCATCCTATCTCAGCCTCTTCCACTCTTATTTCAGTCTCCAATATAAGCAGGCAGAAGAAAAAGGGCAGAATGAGGACAGGGAGAAAGAGTGGGAAAGAAATAAATCTGGGTCACACAGCGTTACCGGTGTTGCCAGAGGATGTCAGAGTGTCATTTCCTTAGCTGGTTCCTCCCTGGGCATGCTGTAGTCACACTGGGCCACAGTGGCCAATCAGTTCAGACATGACACACCAACGTTGAAGTAAACAAAAAGGGGTGTATATGTTTCACCAAACAAAATATAAAATCTACCTATACTTATAGATCAACAATGTAATAATATATAATATAACTAGAATAAATTCATGTAGCTTAGCAGAGCGGTAACTGATAATTTCTAAGATTTCAGCAGTTGTATGTATTTTGTTAGAGCCGTTGCCACTGAGTTAGTAGGTGAGAGGCTAAACATTACATAAGGTGGGAATTTTATTTTAATACAAGAGATCAATAAACATGATGCTGAAACTACTATATTACATCTACAGGCAAAGGAGCTTACAGATCTCTGCATTTCTTGATGTGTGTTTAATACTAGCAATGAAAATGTGCAGTTGTAGGAGGGCATGGTGTCCATTTGTATCTGTTTATAGATTTATGGTATGTACTGTATTGATTTTGCAAGACCTTTGCTCTTTTTCATAATGATCACAACTGTAAGCTAACCACAACCATTCAATGATATCAAGTGTTTTCCTGCTGGACACACTAAGGCATGAATACAGTGCAGAATTAAAGTCACATTGCTTTCTTATCCAATAAAATCCAGGTCAGCTACAGTGTACTGGGGCCAATTTTACTGCCAGGCCAGGACTGAGATTAGCATCTGCGAGACTCCAGTGTATCTGAAAGGGCCAGGCAGGAACAACAAAGAGCGTGGCCTTGGGAAATATCAGTTAATACCAGAACTAAAAGCAAAATCCTTCATAATGAAATAAAGTCACACACATTGCAACAAGGACAGAGTGATATTAATAATAACAAGAGGAGGACTGAAACTGAAGAGGATCAGAGTTGGCTTTTCGCTGGTGTATGATCTCATTTGAATGAACATTGTGTGTGCTGTGAATATTGTGTAGTGATGAATACACAGACTGATCTTTCTCAGTTTGGGAGAGAAAAAAAACAAAAACACTGGATTATTCTTTATTGTTTCTAATCCAGCTTTTAGCCCTTATGTGATGAAATTTGGGTCATGTCCTGGAAATGAATGTCTTTCTGGACCTCTTTTACAGTCACACAAAGGCTTGGTGAAATGTTTTCTTGCTGTTACAGATTTGGTTTGGACTGACTGGACCATGTATCTCACTACGTATATATTTGGTTGTGAATGGGTGCGTGATTACCTGAGGATTATCATAAAAGAGCACGTCTGGAACTTTCATTTTCTCATTGGGGTTGTAGATGGGAGCAGACACGTTGCCAATAGTCAACACACCATCCTTTACCATACCTGGAGAAATACAGGAGAGGCTGTCACTGTGAGTGTGTTTGCACTGGCCTTGACTTGAGAATTCTTCCTGCTGAGCAACTCCTCTAGAGCTACTGATATGAGGAACTGTTCCTTATACCGCTATCCACATTTGGACTTCCAGTCTGCAGACTCAACTCATCAGATCTTAGCTTGCTTCTTTAACCTCTGCCCTCCAGGTACAGTGTTTCCCCTACCACTGTCTTGGCAGGGTGGCTTGCCCCACCAATGTGACCCCCCTGCCCTCCCAAGAAACCAAAGAAAAATTTATTAAAAATCAAAAATTAAGAAAACTAAATATTCTATTTATGTGATTTACCGAATTATTGTGTACTCATTTAATTTCAATGTAAGAGTCTATCACATTTCATTTCACATTTCTCTTCTCGCCACCTGCTACACATGTGTGTAACCCCATCCGCACACACATGGAACAGAGGAGACAGGTTGACATCTTGTTAGGTTAAGCACAATAAAAGCTCCTACAAGAGCTATAAATCTCTGTGAAATCGTAGATGGAGAAACATCAACCCCAAATGTCTGAAAGCCAAAGAATCAGCACATGCAATAGGCGATGGTGTCAATACTGGCTGACAGCATAGCAGCAAGTGGTACACATCAACATTAATGAACAACTGCAGAATACTGCTAAATCTATGCTAAATGTTCTGCCTTGTAACTGAACACTGTGACACCACACTGACCCAGTGGTGGTTTACCTTCAAAGCCCTGGCCTAAACCTAGATGGACACTAAAATAGCAGAAAAACTCCTTTTACTCTATGAAACATTGAGCAGTTGAGTAAATCTCATCGAGATAGGTGATTGGAACTTACAGCTGTGATTACGGGTGTGTTCAGCAGGATCTGGTGTGTCCTGTATGGAGCAGTTGGCAAGGCTTTTTTCAAGGGAGGCACGAGCAAGGCTGGGCAAGAACCTACAACACACATGCACACGTTTAATCACTGGTGCACACAATCATAGATCATTTAAAAAAAAAACACACCGTTTATATGGCACTTCTGCCACAATAAATCACAGCCCAGATAAACACGCAGAAACAAGGAATGCGTGGTGTGTGAGTGTGTGTGTGTGTGTGTGTGTACCTAGAGAGACAAGCCTTATTGACAGCATGAGCGATGCTTTCCTTGGGGTACTGAGAGAGACGGCGACAGATCCTCAAGAGCTGTCTGGTGGAGAGAGAAGAGGCCAGAGACTGTGCCTGGAGATACACACCACACACAAATAAATTACTTAGATTGCACACATGTAAACAAACTGGTTAGAGCACACACACATATACACACACTTACTGTGGGGTCGTTTGTCTTGCGGAGACTGTGTGTGAGATGCAATAGCTGCTCTGCTGCCTCCATTGGAACATTAGGAGTCTAAACAGTGAGAGAATGAAAGCAAGACAGACTGATGAAGAGGATAGTATTTCGATAAGGATTTAAGTTACAAAAATCTTGATCCACAATTTGAAAGGAGAGGTGCTGATTTAACTGCTGCTGTTGCTGCTAACTCAACTGTATGTGATTAAACAGAGAGGTTATTTAGCCTACCCTCACAAATATAAACAGTGTGGGCACAATAATAGAAACACCTGACAGTACAGCGCAAAAGACAGCTGAGAGTAGGTATTCATGTGAAATGGTTTGTAAAACTTAAAAATCACAAACTATGAAATAATAATTAAAATCACACAGTTCACTGCCATTTCTCATTGAAATCCAGATGTCAGGTGAGTAGTATGAATTTATTAGATTATTATTTATTGTAATGTTCTGCAAATTTCAACATATACAGTATTCATACTACATATTCATAATATCAAATAAAAGGCAAAAAATCGCACATTAAATCTTTAAAAAATACACCACAGTCTAAAGATGACAGAGGAGCTGCAGAGAAATAAAAATAAACCAACACCAAAAATACTACAGAGCAGCTTCACCACATTTAAACCAACAACAAACTGAACGGAAAGTTTGTCTGTGCTGACAAGAGTATCAGTGCATGTCAGGTGAACCAAATCAAGCAACACAACATCCCAGTGAATGGCCAAACAAGGTCTGCCTCTCATTTTTTGTATAAGTGTGTCTGTGTGAGGCCAACAAGTTGTTTAACATTGCACCTTACAGTATCACTGCCAAGTCACAATTTATTTGGAAAAACTCTGCTGTTGCTGAGCTCCACAAAAGGCCAACAATGAACCGCTGCATCCTGCACTAAATCTTATTTACCAACTCTGTTTGTTTTGAATCGAGTCCTGGCTAAAAAAGGAGCACTGCATATAAATATCATTTTTCTGACTCACTTGAAATAAGTTCCTATTAGCCCCTGCACTGGTAAACTCTACACAGAAGTTGGAAAGTCTCTATTCTCTCACCTGCACCTAGTTAATCACGCATCAAAGGCGACGTCCAGGTTAGAGCGGTGTTTCATATTTGAAAACTTTCATGTCTCTGACAAAACAATTTGCAACTGCTGAGAAGCTCCGAGGCAGCAGATGAAAATGATACAATCATAGAAACAGCAGGGAAACATGTTACAGTCAATGATGACTGGGAGCTGCTGATAAGACTTCCAACACATTTAACACCTATTTATTAACAAACTCACACTTTTAGGTTTCCTGTAGGTTTCACAAAAGTTGTACAATTGTACCATCTAAAACTGGAGTCATTCTAATGAACAGTGATTTGTCATCCTTAAAATAATGCAGTCTCAGAGAATTTCATTTTATTAGTTTCATTGAGAAAGGTTTTTCACACTCGTGTGAACTAGTGTGAATGGACAAATGACATTGGATGGTTTACAAATCACTGATACATATAGCAGTAAACAGTGTGGATTGTATGTATGGAGGTGTTGTGTCTCCGTGTGTATGTGTGTGTCCTACCAGTCCCTGTATGAGGCCCATCTCCTCTCCTTTGGCCAGTGGGGTGACAGTGTGATAGAGGAACATGGTGAGCAGCTCTGGGCCCAGCCACTGCTGGCCTCTGCTGTTGCTGCTGCTGCTTGTACTGGCACCAACAACAGGGGGCTCCGCCAGGGCCAGCACCCTGAACGACGGGTGGATGGGGAAGATTGACCTGAAAATACACACAAACACACACACCAGACAAGAGTTACACACTTGTAGTGGGAAAACATCTGTTCAGCCGTGTTTAAGTAGATGTGGAGGGCAGGTGCACGTGGTGTTTGTCACTGATGTGTGTGTGGTGTGTGTGTGTGTGTGTGTGTATGTGTGTGTGTGTGAGTGAGTGTGTGAGTGTGTCCTACCCAATCTATGTCAGGAACAGGAGCATGACTTTTGACAGCTGGCTGTGTAATTCTTTGATTCAAGAGGACAGCAAAGTCCATTTCGATCACCCCACAGAGACATCCACACTGCAACAGGATATATTTACTCTAATGTGGGCGGAAGCAGGCGCTAACCATCATCATCACTGGATGCGTGTATACACAAAGATATCAGAGGCTGTTATTATTGGGCTTAACCATACACTGCATTCCACTATATACTTGTTTTGCTTGTTTTCACATTCACTTTCTCCATGTCTTGCTCCCTCTATTTAGTCCTATAATGTTGTCAGATGAATACATTTAATTTAAACATCATTAAGGTTAAAGGAAATTGCCAAATCTGGATTAGGGTTAGTTTATGCTGTTGGGTTGGTTCACATCTAACTTAAGAATTGGAAAACAATGTGATGTCTGTGACTCAGTGACTGTGCATGATTGTTGGTGCCAGACGGGCTGCTAGATTTCTTACTCAGAATGGTGCAAAAAACAAAAAACATCCAGGCAGCAGCAGTCCTGTGGACGGAAACACCTTGTTGATGAGAGAGGTCAGAGGAGAACCGACTGGTTGGAAGTGACAGAAAGGCCATGATAACTCAGATATGCTTTACAACTGTGGTGAGCAGAGACGCATCTCAGAAGGAACAATCTTGTGGCTGATGGGCTACAACAGCAGAGGACTGAAATCTGAGGCTGCAGTGGGTACAGGCTCACCAAAACTGGACAGTTAAAAACTGTAGCCTGGTCAGATGAATCTGAATTTCTGCTGAGGCTCATAATTTGGTGTCAACAGCATGAATCCATGGACCCAACCTGCTTTGTTTCAACAGCCCAGGCTGCCGCTGCTGGTGTAATGGTGTGGGGAATATTTCTTTAATACCAATCAATCATGATTTGAAAGCCACAGCCGATCTGAGCATTGTTGCTGACTATGTTCATCCCTTTATGGCCACAATTTACTGTTTTCTGATGGCTACTTCCAGTTTGATAATGCTCCATGTCACAAAGCAAAAGTTGTCTCAAATTGGTTTCATGAACATGACAGTGAGATCAGAGAACTTCAGTGACCTCCCCAGTCACCATATCTGAATCCAGTTGAACACCTTTGGGATGTGGTAAAACAGGAGAGCATGAATATGCAGCTGACAAACCTGCAGAGATGATGTGATTCATGATGTGATTCAATCATGTCATGGAACCTCATAGGAATGTGGAACCCAGTATTGGTATGGTGTTCCTAATAAAATGCTCAGTAAAAACCTGAAACCTGTGTAAATCTGTAACGTACAGTAAAATCCTGGTGGACACACACACACCATGCACACACGTTTTGTCTGAGCCACAGGAGTGGAGGAAGAGGAAGTGGGTTTATTTCAGCCCAGACGCCCCACCACAAACATCCTTCCTGCCAACTTAGGTGGGTTTTTAAGACATACACATACAAATGTGCATGTACACACACACACATACACACACACTTCATAAGTCAGATACAGGGGGAAGTTAAGGTCAAGACCAACAACGGTCATTCACTTACAATATATTCAGGCCAAGCAGTAAATACCACTGTGCAGTGTTTTGGTGTCTAATAAACCTTCAAACTCACATATCTATTATTAAAACTAGGCTTCGTAGCCTAGATCCTGTTTTCCTCTACACCACTGCAGACTCAAGCATTCTTTTAACTCTGGGCTATTTTCAGTCTGAACACCTGGTATGGCTCCCTCCCTGACAGGAGGTTCAAAATAAGTGGGATGGTAAGAAAACTGATCCAGAAGATATGCCCAAGGAGTGAGAGGTGATGACTGTAGGGAATCTATCTAACATCACAAATCTGAGTGCCACTCTCTGGCCATGTCTAGTTCACACACACACACATGCACACACACACACCCTTCTTCCTGCTGCAGAGATAATGCTGAATGTGGTTATTGTTGTCTTTGAAAAGCAAGGGATCATATTTTGTTGTGTTCCCATGTTTGACACAAATACCTTTCCAGCACATAATCCACAATCCGCTATGTACTGACCTGTGTGTGTGTGTGTGTGTGTGTGTGTGTGTGTGTGTGTGTGTACCTCTCTTGTAGTTGCTCGTCACTGAACTGCAGTTGTTCCTTTAGTGTCTGGTATCTGTCCCACCTCAGCAGCCTGGTCCCATCGTACAGATCCAGCTCCCTGTCATGGAGTAACCTGGGACACAGAACACAGCGGAATGAGCTGAGAACAGTGTGTGTGTCTGTATTTACAGCACCAGCTAACTTCACCTCTGAAAAGCAGCCATAACAAATCTTTTGAAGTAGAACAGATTAAGATGAACAACAGCATATAACTATAAAAAAGATAACACAGAACATAGAAGAGAGTACAAGCAATAATATCAACATAACGTTCTAAAAATAACACAGCAAGCAAATCATGGAAACAAAGTGAAGTACCTGGACAGCACAGCCAGGGTTCCCAGGTTGACCCTGTGTATACCGTCCAGAAGCAGCAGCTTGCCCTCAATGGCAGCAGTGACCAGTGGAGATGGCCTCCACGCTGTGTCTCCGTTGGAGAGGGTGTACCTCTGCTGGAGAAGGTCCCTGGCTGTCATGTCCTGGAGGAGAAAGTCACAGAGTAAAAGGAGCACAAGAGAAGCAGGTTAGGTAAGGAAAGGAAGCAAGGAGGGAAAGAAATGGACAAAGAAGTGGCAAAATTAACGGAGGTGAAGGGATTGAGAGCAGAAGTGGTCCAGTGTGCAAGTGTGTTTACTATCACACAACAAAACTGGATAAAGCTGAAATTTTCTGGCAATCACTAAAACATTAGTTTTTCTCCTTTGACTGCATCTCCAGATGATCTGGCCATACTGCTAGACTTGATGTCTCCGCTTTACAGATAACAGTTAATGGCACATTTCTGTTCGGGCGGAAACGTCTGTGGAGCAAGACTGTCATATTCGCTATCACGCTACTGTGTCACAGCAGAGACAGAGAGTAGAGGAGGGAAGACAAGCGGAGTTGCACAATTTGTTCCAGGCAGTGACTACTGAACTGGTAACTGCTCCACAGCAAGAAAAACAGGCCCTGTATTTTACATTTGGTGCTCTCATGAGCTGGAAGGGCAGGTAAGAGACATAAATGGACAACTTTTTTAGCCACAATAGTGAGGTCAGACAGGCAAAGGCCAGGAGGATGTCTTGGATGCTCATTTGTCCTAGCTCCTCTGACATTTATAATAGCAATAGTTAATTGCTCTTTCCTGGTACAGACCAGCAATGGAGGATTTGCTTGTTATGTCGCTGACACACATGCAAAGTTTTGGTGATGTTTCCAGAATTGTTTTGGAGGTTACATCTCTTGTCGAGAGGCCATTCTCCATACCGTGGCCAGTTATGTAACAGTTGCTACTTTTACCTCCCTGATGCGGAGGTGGAAAGTAACAAAGTATATTTGCTAAAGTGCTGTACTTTGTACAAATTTAAAGCACACATGAAGTTATTTGTTATTTTTCCGATTAAGACTCATCATACAAAACAGTAAAACAAACACTATCATATGAATCACCCCCCAAATATAGAAATTCACACCAGAAACCAGCTGCATACTACTGCTTAATTGCATTTTGAATGGAATACTTCTACATGTAATGGAGTATTTCTAAATTGTGGTATTGCTCCTGGTTTAGAAGGTTTGTGTATGTGTCACCAGAACAGGCCTTTGTGACTTATGGAGGTGTCTAATTCAGCTAATCATCTGTAATGAGAGGAGCATAACTGGTCACACATTCACCTTCTCCTTTCAGCTCTTTCTTTTTTCAAAGCTGCTTTCCATAATACACAAGGCTGAATTGAGTCTGGCTTGGTGGATTTGTAAATGTAAGTAGCTGTGGCTCTGACTGAAAGTACACCTATAATGGACATCTATGTAAGCCTCTGAATGGGGGACATTAAAGTCTATTCTTTGATAAATATCAGCATAGTACTGTACATGTAATATGTTACACATGTTAATATATCATGCTTCCTCTCTAGCCCCTGTGTTCAGTTAGCAAGGGAAACTAAATTAAATTTTTGTGATTATTACAGTACAACATTTATACTGCACTCGAGACCCCAGGAAGAGAAGGTCACTGTTACGACACAGCGGCTAATGTGAATCTAAACTAACTAAATAAATAAATATTCCACTCTAGCCTTACATGCCACTTTGTTTTCCAAAAATGGGATTTTCAGAACTGACAAGATGAATTGCACGGCAAAGGATTCTGCAATTCCCGCAGCACAAGTCACCCCTGACCTCAGCCAGCTAAAAATAGCTGCAGCATGATGCATCAATACATAAAGCTTCTGCACACCCGCTTCCTGTATGGTAATCACCCTGCTGACTACATTCCACAGTCACTCACACGCACACACACATAGGGGAACATCTTACAAATGTTTATATTCATAGAAATATATATTGTAGCAGCCCCTCTCTGCTCTCAATCCTCCAGTCAGTGTCAGTTTCAGGCCTGACGGGCCTGAGGCCCAGGTAATGGAAGCCACATGTGCGTCTTTCAGACAAACTTACTCCATCCTACTACTCCACTGATCTTACATGTGTGAGATGTAGGGCTGCCATTAATGACTATTTTCATTATCAATTAATTTGATTATCTTCTTGATTTTTCAACCGTCTAGAAAATATCAAATAAATTATCTTATAATTTCCCACAACCCAAGGAGACATCTTGAAAGTGATTGTTTTGCCCAACCACTGTCACATAAGACAAAGAAAAGCAGCAAACCCTTTCATTTGAGAAACTGGACCCAGCAAATGTTCAGCATTTTTGCTTGAAAAACCTAATCAAATGTTTTTTTACTTCAGAAGGTTCTCCTTTCACAGAAATACCCCTTTCCTGCTGTGTGCAATTTCTTTGCCTCTCCTCCCTCCCTATTGGTTAAAGTCTACTCTGTGACATCACAAGTCACAAACTTTATGAGTCTCTGCCAGTGATGCGCTTCCTTTCCCTTTCCCCAGCTTTATTACAAAAGTGACACAGCTACAACATTTGCTTGCTCCATGGATGTATAGAGATGACAAACACATTATGAAAGCATGAACTGAAAATATAATCCTATTTTTATAAATATTATTACTTATTTTTTCTAATACAGGTCATAAGAGGGACAGCTGGTAAAAGACATGAGACATGTCTCATTTATTTGTGGGCTTTGACATAAAAAGAAACGCTCTGTTAGGTATTTACACGTTATTGCATCACATGTCCCGTGGTATTTTCATAGGTAATAAAGGTAGATATCTCCAGACTTGAAAAAACAAACAGTCTGAATCTTTAAAAGACCAGTTTTTATTTACCTGGTAGAGCATGACCGGCTCAATGCTGTAACCCAGCATCTCAGCAAACTCTCGGGCGAGCACTGACTTTCCACAACCCTAGAGAATATAAAATTATTTTGATTAAAACCAGAGATCACACTCACCATGTGTGTCTACAGCATACTATACACTGTGTTGGCTACCTTGGCTCCTATCAGACATATGTCCTTAACCATGTGTGATTGCATCATCTCAGACAACAGCTGGGCGTGGCTTGGTGTACTGATGAAGTTGGGGCTACTGTTGGGTGGACGTGGCTCTTTGGTCCCCGCTGGGACCTGCAGTTTGATGGAGAGAGGAAATAACTGAAAAAGACCAACCAGCAGCTTCATCTTTCTATAACAGTTGTGGAAAAGTATTCCTTTAAATAAACCATGATTCACAGACTTATCAGCATCACTAACACATGACTGGGAACAAAATATACTGTATGTTCCAACAAGATAGTTCTATCAAACAATCCATGAGAAAAACAGAACCAAAGCTACTGATACAGTGTGTCTGTGTGTGGCCTGCTGTGGGACAACACACATCTCTGTGAAATGTATGACTCACAGACTCAGAAACTGTTTTTTTAGATCAGAATTTGATGAATATGGTGGTGTTGCTGCTTTAGTTCCAACACCAAGTTCTCAATTTTTGTGTTTTATGTGTTTTCAAGTTGATGAAGATGTTATCTCACTGGTTTGCTTGTGTTTTGTCTATTTAAATGTGTTTGCACTGAGCTCTCAGGGAAACCATAGAAGGCCTGGTGTGGTTATTATACCGTACCACAGGTTGTGGTAAGGCAGCAAGAAATACAGCAACTGACCACTTAAGTCAGGGATGATGGAGACTGCAGAATGCAACCTGCAGATAAATAATGCAGGATTTCAAATAATTACAAGGAAACTCCTCAGGGCAACAATAGTGGCTTGCAGCAGGGACAGTGCTTTATGTCCTCAAAGCCATCCAATCCACAATCAGAATAAAGGACCCCATCACCCCACAAAAGCTTTATGGTTCAGTCTACATGGTCTGCATACCAGATTGGGGCTTTAGTTTTATACTGCGTACAGCCAGTATACTGGTACCTGAAAGGTGACGTCCTTGTCTGCGACACGTAATGTGACATCTGCACGACCCTCAAGCTCCCTTGTCACAGACACACCCATGATGGCGCTGGGTGCTGGCTGACTGGCGACCATCCAAAAGCTCAAATCTCTATGAAATAGTGCAACAGAGTGCATGTAGGCCAGAATGAATGCATTTGAATAATGTGTCTTATCTTATGTTGAGACCATAACAACGTAACAACCACATGCAGACAACAGTTAGGAACATTATGGTGGTTCATATCTTGACTTACACTGAGTACACCCTCAACAGCTGTGCGCCCATCCTTGCCCAAAATACTGTTGTAGGGATAAAGTCTCTGGACTAAGTGCTGAGAGGACAGCATGGGGAAGGCATTCTGCCAGAACACACAAAAGAAAAGCATTGGATACTAGTATCCATGGACGAACAGATGTCTTTTTTCCTTTTTAATAGCCCTCTCCTCTAGGATTTATCATTCCTGGATTCTCACCAGCACGTGGAGGGCAGGAAGCAGGTTGTCCACAGGGAAGTCAGGAAGGCCCAGATTGGATGACTCCTGGGAGCACAGTGTGGTGGCTAGTGACAGCAGCTGGGACACCCTGACACACAGGATATAAATGAATACTGTACATGTAGAACTACTGAATCTTCAAAGACAACAAAAGAATACTCATTAAAAGGTCTTAGTTTCACTGAGTGTTTACTGTTAATGTACCTCTCTGCACCAACGTTTGGTCCTGCTGTGTACAATAGCTCCAACTGGTCCTGAAAAGAAAATAATATCAAGATAAGAATAGCTGCAGGGTTTACACTTATGTCTCTCTAGGAGCACTTGTGCCACTAAGTAAAAAAAAAAAAAAAAACAGCTCTGGGGCACAATTCAGAGGACAGAAAGTGACAGCCTAATAAATGTTCACAAGATGTGGGTACAATCTGAAAATGATGCGGCATATCATTGAAATAACTGGTGTAGTCTACCAAATTTTCAGACCTTGTTTCTGAAAAACTACAAAACAAAGAGACACTTCACCCTAACTAAAAACAATGAAAAATTACATTCAACACAAAATTCAGCAGTGCTATGTCCAACTGCCTCTGCATGAAACCACAGATCTTGCAGTGAACCTTTTATAGGGACTATTTTTCGATAAATTACGTAGATCCAATGAATTTTGTGTACAGTGTGTTATGTGGATTACACAGGGTAATGAAAACAGGATCAGTAAAAAGAACAAGTTATCGTCTCCCCTTTTGCCACTTCCTTTTCTCTTACGGCATTTTGGAGGTGGGAAACTTCTGGTGTTAGATAATCTGTAAATTCCTGGACTGACCTTGAACGGTAGGTAATAGATGTCTCTGGCCTGGAAGCGTGAGCGGAGAGGAGGATCCAGTGGGTTGCCCTTGTATTTGGGAACAGGAAGACCAAGAGCGATGACCCGAAAGTCCTCACTTACACGGACAATCTTCCAGCTGTCCAGCTCCTCTTTGGTGTGCTCCTGCAATGCATCAAGGTCCAAAACACTCCTTTTGTACTGTATATAACTTAGCAAATTTCTTTCATTTTACATATTCTATATTAAATGCAGTTTTAGGGAACATGGTGGTAGGCATGTAGCTGCATGTAACAAGTACAGACTCTGAATGTCACAAAGTATTTATGGCAAGAGCATTTCTATCTTAATATCTATCTAAACACAAGAATAGCACTGTAGGAGTAGTGTGAAAATTCACTGCTTAAGTGTGAAGATTCAGATAGATATGGCTCCATAAACAACAGCCGTGATCATGAAAAATAATTATTTTCTTAAATGTAAACCATGGTAAATTGGATAAGAGGTACAGAGGAGTGAAGTCTGTCACCCTTAGCTGTTGTCTGCTTCAAAAAGTTTATCACTGTTATAACTTGAATGCAAGTGTGTTTGACTCATGAAGGCAAATGTGCTGCACTGACCTGCAGCAGCTTGTCGTAACGCTCAGCTGACATGAGGAAGCGTCCGTCCTCCAGCTGCATCTCTCTGTTTTCCAGGAGGTTGTTAAGCACAGGCAGAACATTTCTCTCTGCCTTCTCCAGCCCCTCCAGGACCAGGACTCGACCTTGTGTTGCTGCCCTTACAGCACACTGGGGACAAACATATTAGAAGTTGAGACCAGTGCAGGGGAAGATGTTGGTATCAGGAAAGGTCTAATCAATCAGTCCAACCTCAGGTAAAATCTGCTTCTTCACTAACTAGCACAGCCTCTGACCCGGTGTAGATGTTAACAAGGCTAAAAGCATTTATACAAAGAGCAATCTGACTGTCCATTAGTTCTTACTGCCTGTGCTCTAATGACAATATGAGCCTGCCATAAAGCCTTTCCTGAGGATGTCCTCAGCTTATTGTGTTCAGAATGTCCTCCAAACCACTCCAAACCACGCTTCAAAACAGTCTCAGCTGTTTTTGGAAGGCCTATTTTCTACCACAAAATCTGGGATCAAACTTATTTCTACTTGGTTTAGTTTATACAGCGTGTGTGTGTGTACATGTACAGTATATGTGTGTGCAGAAGCACATTTCTACAGAAATCAAAAAGCACATCTGACGTCAAGAGGCAGGAAACTTTAGCTGTCTGGGTGGACCGCAGAGCGAGCGGCCATGTAATTAGGTTAACATGTAAATACGTGGCAGGTTGTGTGGGAGGCAGAGCCATAAAACTATAGTGAGGACCAGATGCTCTATATTTAACTCTTGATCCATTTTCGGCACCAACGCTGTAATCAGATAATTGTTAGAAATGTAAGTGACGCAGGATGGCGAGAGAGACGGGGAAGCACAGACAGGCCTTGTGTTCTGCCTGACACTAACTGTGCAGAGAAAAGAAAAGACTACAAAAATACTGAGAAGCATTTAGCAAACACTCAGCAATGGATGTTATAGAGAGGTGGATGGATACAATATTTCATATAATCTGCTACACTGTCTATGGGGTATGTAATGTTTTATTGTCATTCCATATTGTATTCCCAGTGTTCACCCAGTTCCTTCATGAACACACAGATTTGATCTTGTGTGCATGCACAAAACAATAACTGTTGCAGGATTTTTATGTGACGGGGTGATATTTTATTTCCAAACTGTTTGTTTATTGTAAGACCAAAATGTACAACTGACTGGGAGGACCATTTGTAAACTGTTACACACACAAATCATTGTTACTGTTTGTATGCTTTAATAGAAGTTCTGAGCCATGAAATAGCAAATATAACACAACTGAGACCAAGAAGATACCAAGCATAAAATATTCAGATACAATTTGAGCTTTCACATATCTGTCTCTCACGCCTGCAGGGCAGTAGTGTTCACCACATTAAATGTAAGACTGTTTAAGACCTTTTTAATACCACATGAATTGTAATTTAATACCTGTTTCACTGTTAAACTGTTCCAATAAAGAGAAAAACCAGTAGGGACGATGAGGCTTATGATTACTTATCAAGTACATGAATTTGATTGTAACTGTAGCTAACAGTAATAATAAATAAAAACAATAACAAATAATAACTCCACAAAAACTACTGGAAAGCCTCCTGCAGCAGAATCAACTGTTGCACCAGTCTCAGTTGTAGTTTACAGATGTATAATCACACACAACCACACTTACAAGGCTACCATTAGTTTTGGGTCTGCTGCAGTCATACATCTCTGATGTTTAACAAATGTTCTGTTCAATCTGTGGGGCCCATACACCTGCTTATTGGTTTCTATTTTTACAACAAATGTTCCTGTTCTCACCTCAACACATGCAGTTTTGTGTTAATTCAATATTAACCATGCTAGTGACATTTTTTCCTTCTCTAGGCCCACTCTGCTTCACTTTTTGCACATTAAGTAATAACTTATTAATAATATAATAACTTACTAATATAATTTACTAACTAACTAATATAATTATAAATAAATAAAAATAAATTAACTTTTGTTTGGCTTTGCCTTGTTTTGATGCCCAGTTGTCTCAGGTTTGTACATTGCGCTGAGGGCTTGCCCTTGAATAGGGTGGTTTGGTTGTTTACTCGCTACATGTGACCAACATATTGCTTAGAAAGTGCATCCAATTAATTACGCTTAAAAAAGAACTTGCTGCAGTGGCTACCTATTGGTTTAAATCCAGCTCTAGTGGAGGTGGTAAGCTTTTTATTACTATAAAAGAGACTTATGTACAGTGTGGGTTTGAGGTAAGCTGTCTTACATAACAGCCTGCTAACTGGAGAGAGGTGACTACTGGAGATGTCAAAAATACAACATGCATGTGGTTACATCCATGTGACTGCATCCTTCAAAGAAACTTGGGGGGGGGGAGCAAGAACTGAAGAAACCGAAAGTGAAGTAGTGAGGTAGAGGGATGGGAGGGAAGGAACAGAGTAAGCGCAGGGACTGACACGTTAAGTCTGAATATAGGGCTTCAAATCAGCACAGGGCCCTGAGGAATACGTAGATGTTCTAGTTAACACACAAACACACACCTCCTACAACACCAGAGAGAAACTTGCTTATTTGCACCCACATGTCTTCAAACCCTCACACAAAACAAGTGTCAGATACTTTAATGTGTACATACACTCACTAATCGCACCCACAGGCACAGAAAATAAAAATCAACTCCAAGTTTTATCAAATACACCATCTCATAAACCAGCACACACATAGCTTGCCCAACACATTTCATGAGATAGCACAAGATTCCATGAGGTTTGAGGAAGACCAGAAATAAGCAATCTCTTCACACCCATTAGTACTATCAATAATGCTGTATCTATTCATGAGCTGTTTCCATGGAAACAAAGGACACCTGTTTTCATTTTGATGAGAAGGTGGGAGGCGGATGAGCCTCAGGGACTTAGAGGGGCTGGCTAGTTTTCCTTGTTTCAGGAAATAGACGATGTATCTTGGTAGATACATTACTGTATCATCAGTGGACAGAGAAGAAACAGTTTAATCATTCAGAAACAACTCCAAAGACTTTGGACCAGGATATACACATGAATATTTGTTAGAAGTGCTCATCTTGTTTCTTTTTTTGGCGTAACATAGACAGTGAGGCAACTTGACACCACTAGTTTACTGGGTGTCATGGGTGTTGTGCAGCAGCAGCACGCCTGCACTTGTGACAAGGGATTTGTGGTTTAAACAAAATCAATTGTTCTGCATTGGTCAATCAAATCAAACCACCAATGCTGGAAGTTTAGTACATGATTTCAAGACAACACTCGATTATTAGGTCACAACAACAGAACAGCTCTCTGGAGTACGGTAAGCTAGTGTAATGAATCTTGAAAAATAAAATATACAAACCGTGAAACACATGCTGTTGTAACTAAAGCTACATGTGCTTCTCGGGGTACTCTTCAAAAAGGTGTCATAACAAGCAAAACACAGCTGCAGCTAATGACATTAAGTATTGATAAGATGTGGCACCCTGACTGCCTGGAGGTTAGCATGCCTGACCATAAACACAGTGTCTCTGGTTCAAGTCTGACCAAGGACCTTTATTGCATGTCATTCCCTCTCTCTCGCTCCTCATTTCCTGTCATCTCCCTACTGTCACTGTCCAATAAAGGAAAGTCTAATTTATGTAGAGCAAGCTCTGACAACAACCAATACTGTTGTCTATGTTTGTTTAGTGGCAAACCTAATCAAACTTTCCCCTATTAATTTTACTACTTGCAGCTGTGTCTGACACCTGAAAACCATCAGCACTATGTGGAGAGAAGCAGAACAGTAGTTATTGTGCTGCTTCTAGTCACTGCTTTTTAGAGTGCATTCTGGGAAGACTCCCACTGGCAGTTCAGAAATAAAAAGAAACATGTTTTCCCAAAGATTTAACACCTCAGTTTTTCTAGATGTTCCTCAGCCTGTCTCACTATAACATATTAATGTTATGCAGAGAGTCACAAATGTCCAGCATTTTTAGGTATGTTTGCAGATTTTTTTAATATGTTTACTTTTTAACTTTTCAAACCTTAAAATTCCCATGCTCAAAACATGAATGAATGAATATGTATGAATATGTACATGAATATGTAGCATGGAACTGAGACACAGCAAATGATTTAGTGTAATTTTTTTCACACTGCTGCCAATCATGCAAGATTTAACCAAGGTACACATTTGTAGGCAGTGTGTCTAATTATGCAGCGCCTAGAAAATGACACCACATCCTCCAAAATAGACTGCAGTCAGAACACACATACTGTACCTGTCCTAGTGCTTCAGATTAGAAAGTCATTTAGTTGATTACTCAGTCTCAGAATAGCCCTATTTATGAATTAGACTGTGATGTACGGCAGATAGAATTAAAAGAGGGTTTCTGGTCTTCAAGATATGGAAAAACTTCAGCTGTGTGTCCATTTATTTTATGTAACTTATTTGTAACACACCTAACTGCAAAAACAACTGACACTCTATAGTAACTGAACTCCCTTCTGGCTTCAGTCTAATTATAAGAAACTCAAACTAATTAGCCATGAGCTTTTTCTGTTCCAGAAGACCAGGTTTATGAGTAAAGTCTACAGGATCAATGTGCTAAGAATAAAACAAGAAAAACTTCTCCCTGTTTCCATGGAGTTGATGTTTGAACTGTTATGCAACCCAGTTATTTTTTACACAGATGAAGCTATGTGCTAATTAGCTGTGAATAATGACATGACTGAGTAAATGTTAATTATCACAGCATATCATCATTTATGACTGCTGCCTCTTTGAAGATCAATGACAGGGTTTAATGGTCTTATGTGGATTTTGGGTTTTTTTTGTTTTGTTTTGTCTTTTTTCCATAATCGTTTTTCTGTACCCCAGAGAAATGAGTGGAGATGAATGAAGAACAGAAAGTTCTCCTTAGAGAAACAAGCCTAGATAATGAGGAACTGCTGGTCTCCATGGTTACTTGACTTACAAAGTCAGCAGAGCGCAGGGGTGTACGTTTGCATAGCTTGATCGATCAGAAAGCGGCATGGAAGGAAACAGATTGGAATGAGAGGGCACTACTGTGGTGATGTGACTTTATGTGTTACTGTAACTGAATGCCTTGTGCCTTAAAGCACGTTCAATTATTGTTCGACCCTTCTTAAAAAAACTGGACATCTCGCTAGAGGAAAAAATACACCACAGTGATAGATGTGCTCCATGTTCTTATCATAGACCTTTCAGTATTGGTCATATCAGTTGTTCGTGGCATTAAACAGATATTTAGCCAGAATTTGATTATTGTGAATTAAAATTTGTTTAATGGTGTGCAATCTAAAACTTTAGGCAAAATGAAAGAATGTTTGTACAGGCCTGTGTAAACCCAGCACACACCAAATCATTGAGTGACTGCAAATAGAGAGGAGTTAAGAGGAGTCTGTTTTTGAATCTTTGCTTCATTAATACATATCTGCAGCCGCCCACATTGTGTAAATCTAGTCATTTATGTAATGACTAGATTTACACAATGATAGAGCCTATTCCAGGATCCACTGAACAGGGTAGGTACAGGGTACTGGAGAGGTCAAAAGTCTACAACAGGGGTAACACATATAGAAAGACATTTACACTTAAAGGACATTTTGTGAGCACGCATATTAAAGTATGTACTCGGAGCGAGCACTGTCCAGCTAGTCGAGGGCTTTATGGACGTTGTCATTGGTTGTCACTGAACCTGTCTTCAAACCCCACATGCCTGAAGTCTACCACTATCACTCCTATCCAAAAACAGTCCTATTGCACTCACACCCATTATCATGAAGTGTTTTGAGACACTGGTCACACCTCACATTAAAAAATTTCTGCCACTTGCACTCGATCAGTATCAGTACACTGACCAGACTAGGGTTGCAAATAAAGTGATTTATCTGGAAAAGTGGTTTTACACCAACTTGCCTTAATTTCCCTGCTTGTCAGTCAGTGTATAAATAAATACAAATTACAAGCACTCATGGGGCTTACCTGGTCTATGTAGAAGGCCGTCCCTGAGCGAATCTCTCTCCTCTGTTTTAGGTCAGTCTCTGTGGTGTCCCTAGACAGAGCTACATACTCCACCTCCCGTTTGGTCAACTCCTGGTCAACAACAAGGATAAATCTGGCCTCACAGAGTGTTTTGGGTAACCTTGAAAAAGCTGAACTATACAAACTGCACTAATCAGTGGTGATGTACTTCAGGCACACAGTTATTGGTAAAGTTCATTCATTTGTTCATTTGGAGTATTCAATGATCATTATTATTATCATTATTTTATGATGTTACAGCACTGCTAATTTTGTCACATGTGCTGGTCTAGTGCCCATTTCTATACAATTATCATTAAGATCCTTTACATGTTCAATCCATGATGACTGGAATATAACATATACAATATGAATGACATTATTACTGGACTTGTGCTTCAAATCTTTTTTTTTTTTATTTCTTGACAATAAACCAAGAATTTTACACATATTCTTGGGGAAGTTTATTCACAAAAATGTTACAACATTGGCAGTGACAAACTATTTCATTCATATCTGAGACTGGGATTGAAATAGATTTGTTATAGTTTTAAAAATACTTCAATACATAAGCGGTTTCACATGCTGTCACAACACAGTTTTGCCTTATCCGTGTGTGTGTGTGTGTGTTTGTGTGTATGTGTGTTTTGTGTGCACTCACAAGGTACTGCATCGCTATGGATCGTCTTAGGGGTCCTGGGGGACCAATGAGAAACACATCCTGGCCCAAAACATCTTTCTGCATAATCCATCGTAGATGTTGAGCCACTGTCTGAGGCAGGGAATCTGAAACTAAAAAACAAAGATTTAGTAACTTTTGTTTTCCCTTTTGCCACCACACCCCTCTCATTCCATGCAGATATATATCTTGTACAAACATCTGTAAACACTCAGATAGATAATTACATACTGTGTTTGACAGGAACAAGTTCTGGATTCTGCGGAGTTTTGAGTTTGTAAGAGATCTCGCCGATCGTTACTGTGTCACCTAGAAAAAGAGGGGGTAACCAACACATGAGAGTTTACTTTTATTGGTCTTAGCCATGGCTGTTACCTTTGACACAGCAACAACATAAAAACACAGGTGACTAATTGGTTGCTTGAAGTTTTGGCAGCATTAATTGCTGTTTTGATTACACTTCTAAATTCCTGAATTTATTTAACTGCTTCATTCAGGGTCCTGGTATTGTGCATGGTGAATCACTATCACACTGTCATGGTTTAGTGGGCCACTTTAATAGAACAGAGCCATTGTTAATGATATTAGTTACATTTCCTGCTTTGGCAAGTCAAAATGTCTGCTGTAAAAAAGGCCAACAGACAAAGAAACTGTTTGTTTGCTGAGATGCAACAGCTTCTTAACCAAACAAACATGGCAGCCAATGTAACATAAGCTTGCTCTTTTTGTACAACACGAGTATAACCATTATTGTTGTTCCACAATAAATAAAGAAAACTGTGAACAAACTGAACTGTCCTAAAATCGGCAGTTAAGTGATGTCAAACAACCTATGTACAGCTGTACATGTTAACAATTAGTTTATAAATGGATTTTCGCCCAGATGTCATGCAGGCCCTTTTCCAGAAGACATGGTCAAACAGTCCATGGGAGGGGTCTGGTGAATAAATTAAAGGAATAAGTGAGACTAAAGTATCATGCTGGAATAGGATTCTCCACAATCTGGTAAACCCAAATTTGTTCTTATTAATTTCTTATTACAGATCTTTGAATTATTAGGAAATGATTTATTAACCACTAAAGAAAGAAATATGAATTCTTTGCCTCCAATGTAGCTAATTACATATGTTTAGAATGTAAAACCTATGATAAGCTGTCACCTGTACTTAAAACTGGGGCTAGCCGGTGAGAAGAGCTGACATGACTGAATACCTGGTTTTAACCTTTCACCTAATTAGCTAAGCAAACGTGTTGTCTTTATTCCCAGTTCCAAGTTAAATGCTAATCGCATACATGTGTTCAGCTAGAAAACACATATTACCAACACTGTGTCAGCGTGCAGTAACACAGTTTCACTAGTGTCCAAAGATAATAGCTAATTATTAATCTTGCTAGCTATTACCATAGACAGAAATGTATTGTTTCCGATTTAAATGAGCTTTTAAATGTGCACTCTTTCTTCCCTTGCTGTGACTGCGGTGTAATAACTGGTTATAACTGATCACTACAGACATGTTACCTGAGGATGTGTTGAGAAGTTTGACCTCATGTGTTCTCCACCTCCAGCCGTCTCTACCCAGGACAGAACCCAAAATATTCCGCATCCTCCTCGCAGCGACGGCCGCTGCTGTACCGCGACATAAAATCTGGCCCAGCATACTCAAACTATTCTGTTACCATACAAAACATAGTATGAAATAAAGTCCATAAGCTTGTAATCAATCTATGTCCTGCCCGGCCTTATTCCCATTTCATAACATCCGTTGTCAGCTCATTTTGTTGGAGCCGGAAGATAATAACAGTGGGACAAAGTAGTCCGTTACTAAAGTGTTCCGTAGTGATTTGTTGACAAGCGTCCCGTTCGTTCCGACATCGTATTGACAACATTAATAACAACGTCATGTGACTGTAACTATAAAGCGTTGTTTTGCTGGGGTTAATAAAGTAGTGTAATAAATGTTTCGAATTGAATGTGACTACGAATACGTTCTTTATCAATTTAACCCATGATTTCTTTAAGCTATAGCTTTTCTGTCTGAGTAAATTTAAAAAACTGACAACCTATTGGGTAAAGGACAACTCGAAGAGTATATTTTTTAATGATAATGACACTTTATCTCCGTGCATTTTTGTGTTTCGATTTTGTATCAGTTTGTGTAACATGTTTGTATGTTTCATAGGTTTGAGCAGCAAAACAATTTTAAAATCAACTCTACAATATTATATTTTGTGTTCTGTGAAGAGACAGAGTAGCTTGAATAAACTCATATAAATCAAATACACGAGGAATGAGTGAAAATCTATGATTTCATTCATTGGATAAGAAAAGACAGTACATAAATCGATTACGTCATTAAAATGCCACTCTGCACACACGAGACCCACTCGCGTGCACACGCCAATATACAGCCTTACAAACCCGACTTGTGCGCGTGTCATCCCCGGCGGGGGCCGTGACAAACCGAGCGGAGCCCCGCGCGCGTTTAAGCGGGTTTGACATTTATCACGTGGAGCGCTGATAGGCTCGGCCCCTCCAAGGAGCACAACGGAGGGAGACGGAGCGGGCAGGAGGAGAGAAGTGGTGGAGGTGTGGTGGTAGTAGCGGAGGGAGGACGAGGCGAATTAAATCCCGTCTTTTCAGTGCGCGTATGAGTGGTGTAAACCGGGTAGCAAGGCAGGTTGTGAAATCCTCCACCTTTCCCTGATTTCGGTTCTTTTCTCCCCGGAGCGGACAGAGAGGTCTGGGACTATGGAGGATGTCTACCATTACACACGCAGCCCTGCCTGGGAGGAACTGGTTAGTAAAAATCCAACACTGGAGACTTTGTTTGTATCACTCCGTTTCTCATTTTACTACGAGTCTGCTCAGTTTCCCCAAAGACCGAAAACAATTAGACGTCTTATCTTACTGTATTATTGTGTCTACGAGTTTGTACTGACCGTGTCTTTCACTTCGGAGGTGTTTCAGTTTCTCTGTGTTCCTTTAGTGTTTTCCTTTCTTTTGCCGTGATTTGCACAGTGGGTTACGATTCTAAAACCCGTTTACATGTAACTTTATAATGTCTTGGTCTCTTTATAATACTGTTATACTTCAAAAAACACCAAAGCATTGACGATGTTTAGGTAGCTTATACATAAACGATTCCAAATTGATAAGTAATTCGATTTCCTTTGATTTAATGGACAACACTTCATGGTTGGTTGAATTTATTCTCAGATGAAAGAGAACGGGGACTTCTCTTCTCTTTTCCTAATCGAGGGGAGATTTTTTTTTTTTTTTTTTTTTTACGTTATAGGAGGCCATCCTTGTCCATTTCCTTAAATCCAAGTCCTATTTCGTCTTGCCCGCTGCATGGAAATGAATGTGAACTCTGTCATGTTAAATAGATTTAGTCGTTCAGTTACATCCAGACCAGGATTTACTAATTAAGATTGGGATGAGACCTTGTTTAAGAAACTTTTTATTTTATATTCTTTTTGTTCAAATCCAACGACTTGACCACTTCAGACTCAGTGCTGTATATTCCTGCATGCACATATTTCCTATGTTACATCTTAACCGAATGGATAAATAGATTATGACAAGACTGATTTAACCTTTTTGTGGATTACAGCATCACTGAGCCAAATATTTGATTTCAGGTTGTGTTTCAGGTTGATCACCTCCCTGAGCGCAGCTTTTTATTGATACATTGTGATACTATTTATGTTTGGTGGTTACCGCCTACTTAGAGCACAGTTTTTAGCTCAGCTGCAGGTTAGAGGGTAAAAAAGATTAAATTAAGTAAAAGTGGTTTGGTTTTGGTTATTTTACTTCTGTGACGATATGCAGTGCTTGTGTAAAACAGCCGCTAGGGTTTGCCATGCCACGGATATGTCGTCCACCGGTTTACGGAGTGGATGAGGCGGTCTCTAGCCTCAGTCGGGACTGGCCGTGTAGGCTGGAGCCATAACCATCAGCCAGCCAAGCGGGGACTGGGGGGGCTATACGCTGTGGAGCCCATCCCCACTGTGCCGCGACATGCTACATCCTCTATGCGTTTACCAGCCCACACACACTCCAGAAAACACAGCCGCCCTCATCACAGAGACAGTGAGAGATGACAGCGAGGAGAGACGCTTCTCAGCCGCTGAGCAGCTCTCGCCTCCAGGAGAGGAAGGGAGCGGCGCACCGGGCGAAGGCTAACCCCGACTGGTTTTATCCCTCCCCTCGACAGGAGCCGGAGAAAGGGCCGGCGTCCGCGGCGGGAATCCATGCCCATGTGGTGGGCGCTGTCGCCAGCTCCGGAGCTGCGGACGAGTCCTCTGACAGCGAGGCAGAGCAGGAGGGCCCCCAGAAACTCATCCGGAAAGTGTCCACCTCAGGACAGATCAGGAGCAAGGTAAGACACCTCTGCGTCTCTGTCTCTCTACTACTCGCAGGGATGTCTGGGCTTGGATTTCACACGGTCAGATGTCGTGGTTGTGTGTTTACTGGGATTATGCTCTCTTGCGTCTGGGTGGCTTGTTGATAGCCTGATGATCAATGGGCAAACAGGGGTGTCCCTGCTGGGTTGTCCCCGAGCAAGGCACTGATTCTGTAGCAGCACCAGAGCTGTATTTATCTGACCTGCAATTTTGACCCACCTGCTGGCTGGGCCATTCACCAGAGATGTGTGTTGTGGAGTTTGATGCCTGTAGGTCCTAATGATGTCCAAGGTAACAGTGAAGCACAGAGGCTGTTCAGTATTGGTGGTCTTTACTTTTTTGCCACGTAGGTTTATGTAAAACAAGACTGCAGGGCTCTTCCAGAGTGATAAGCCCATGACTTTATCTTTTTTTATACATAAAATAACAGACCTTTTCTGTGCAGCCGTAAAATAGAAAAACTTGTTAAAACCTGTTGCTTCAATAAATCTAAGTGTAAGTTTCCTGCAAGTAAAGATACAACTCATTTGGAGCTGTAGCAATTAGTCGATTAACTGATCAGTTGATCAACAGAAAAGTCACCTGTGACTATGTTGATAATCAGTTAATTGATTTTTCATGCAAAAATGCAAGAAAAACCTAACAGTAAATTGTATCCCTTTGGATAAGTCAGACGAACATACAAATTTAATGCATCTGGGCTCTGAGCAATTGTAAATGGTGTATTTTTGCTGTTAATATAATTTATTATTAAATGATTGATCAATTAATTGAGAAAATAATTGGCACATTAATCGATAATGAAAGTAATTGTTAGTCGCAGCCATAAACTCATTTGATTTTATGTTTGAAATGTGCCTATGAACCAATTTACGATAGAATAGTTACAGAATAGTTCCTTTTTTCATTCACCCCTCATCACAATAAACTAAAATCTGTTTTGAGTTTAAAATTAATTATATGTTTTTTTCTTCTATGCAACTTAACTTAAATGTCAGTTTGACAATACAGAATGTGAAGTATACATATGAAAGATAGATCAAGCTCAAATAATAAATAGTGTTTCACAAATAAAATACAGGGTTAGCGATCTGCTGCATCGTGCTGCATTTGACCTGCAGGGCTAAGTAAGAGGATGCTGTGCTAATTCTTACCTCTGACACCTAAGCTTTCTTGGCCCACTTGTCTTTTACACTGTAAATGAGTGCCGTCCTCCCACACCAATGGATCCACTTAATTATTGACTGCTCCTCTCCACCCCACCTACATTATTCAGCATGGGGGTATATTTAGAGACTTGGGGCGGAGGAGTGCCTGGTCATACCTTTCTTATGCAAATTCCCCAACCAGTGAGTGTAGTGCTACCCAGAGGATATGTGGCAGGGCTGCAACAAACATTACGTACATTTTGATTGAATCAGTTAATTGTATTTTCAAAAAATCTATCAAGCGTTCTTTCAACAAAATGTTTAAAAAAATTAATAATTGTAATATTAATGCTAAATGCGCATCAGAGCTTACTGGCAGCCTGAAAATTAAATTGCTCATCTTGTTCAACCAACATAAACTCAAGTTTTTCATAGTGAGGTGTAACAGAAAAACAAGCAAATCCTCACATTTGAGAGGCTAAAACCAGCAAATGTTTGGTTCTTAATTCAATAAATAATAAATAGGGATTATGAAAGTACGATAGAATGATTTTCAGCTTTTTAAAGATAAGGTTTATAGAATTATTATGCTGTACTCAATCAAGAGCCAGCCAGTCTAAAGGCTGATATAGTATAGAGTATAAGTGTAAACACAGATCCAGCCAATGTTTGGAGAAATTTCCTGAGGAACTTTTTATCTTTGGTTGATTTTTTCATGCACGCAGTGATTCTTTACTCATCTGTCGCCTCTGAAGTTACAGCAGGACTTTTAAAACTAGATGAAAGTCAGGCTGATATGAGTCATGATATACACTCTGAGTATACAGAAGGGATGCTAATTGCATTGGCTGACAGAGGGCCCAGAGTCTGTTCTGCAGAAGTCTATATGGCAGGTTACATGATGCATTAAAATAAGGTCATACTGCTATCATAATGGTATAAAGCACTTCTACTGTAATTGTATCAGTGTGCCTAGCATGTTGACATTGTGCTAACAAAGGTCTCAGAGTTGTTGTCGTGTGGGTCAGTGGATTTTTTTTCTGTGAGAAAGTGTGTGTGTGCATGCTGAGAGTTACTAATGGATCATGCAGGCACTGACTCACTGAGTGTTGTTCCACTGGGTTGTTTGCTCAGCTCTGGACTGTGTGTGCATGTGTGTGTCTGTGCGTGCATGTGTACGCTTGCCCATCACATCATCTATGTCCATCCCTCTCTGTCCACTATCTCTCGGGTTCTTTGGTTGCCACAGACAACCACATCTTTCGTCCCTTATTGGCCGAATCCATGGCAATGCTGCCTGTAAGACAGCTGGTTCAGCTGAAGGGGCACATATGCCACACAGTATGTCTCATCTGTTATCTTCTCAGACATGCCTGCTCTTTTGTTTCCATTTAGTCTCAATTTTGGGAAAAATGGAGAGAAACATGTCAGTAAATCAAAGCAGACGAGGAGTGAGAAGGAAAAGCCAACAAGTTTGTGGAAATGTCCAACTCATTCAACACAGCATTGAAGCTTTAAAAAGCCTTTTTACAGTTAAGAAATGAAATATCAGCTTTTCATCACGAAATCAGGCAGAATTAGACATTTATTATATATGAATTAATTAATTAATATTTTATGAATATCAAGGTAGTTTAAAAGCATCTTGTAAAAATTTTTAAATATCTTCTTTGCAAAAAAGAAAATTGAAGAAAAATAACATTTTGATGCTCTATCATTTGTTAACATGGATACTAACATGAAGTCCTGCCTCCTGACAGCAGTGAACTGTAACTCTGGCTCTGTCCTTTGCCTCTGTCTCTTTCTCTGGCAGGTACAGTGCATGATGCAGCTGAAATCATTACTGCCATTTGTAGCTAACTTTTCAGTTTATCTGCCTGATAGCCACTATTGTTGATAGCCAGTTATAAACCCATCACAACAAATTATTGTATTGGCAGTTGTGAATAGCTGTTGTCTTTGTTGATTGAATGGCTGATGCACAGATGAGATATTGAGTAGCATCTCTGTCTGATGTTCTGAGGTTTCTCTTGTCAGCCTGAATGTAATGGGATGTGACCACACATGGAGGGAATTTGATACTGTATCATATGTGCATTCAACAGCGTTCTTTCACCCTTTTTTTCTCATGTAGTGAATACAGTGACTTATACTGTTGCAAATTCATTTAATCCATTAGACTAGTTAATTACAATAGACACAAAAATATGTGGTTGAAGCAGGCTAAATATTGCTCAGATATGTGAGGCTGAACAACATTCTTTTCATCGCCTCTTCTCGCCTGTTGTCTCCACTCTCAGCCCCCTCTCTGTCTTTTCAGGGTGTGCTGTTGCTGCTGAAGAGAGCTTATAAACTTGTGACTAATACTGTAGCTGTGTGATTGAAAGCAGAGCTAATGGCATACCGGAGCCTGCTGCTGCTGCTGCTGCACAGACGACCGGGATAGCACTGCAAGTCTGACGTAGAATACTCCAGATCAGATAGATGTTGAGTTAGGTAGGGTTGGGATGAGACGCTGTAGAGAATATTCATCTTCGGTCCATGTTTCCCATGCGTTGGAAGAGGCGACACACTGTGACTTACATTTATGGGAAGTAAGGCTGACTTTTTGGATAAATACTCTTGGAATCAGCTGTGGATTGAGTCTTTTGGTGGTTATCCACTAGCTGATTTTTTGCTTATTTAATTTACCGTACTCTTTCATAGTATTTCTGTACAGGAGAAACTCAAATAGGTAAGCATAAGAAGGAGAGACACGTACCCAAAGCTTTCCTCAAAGTGTTTTGGGTTTTGCCCTCTTAGATATCTTGTACTTCCTCTTAAGAAAGCACAGGCAGACACTTCTTTTTTCTTTTCTGAAAGATTGCACTGTCAACAGGAAACTTGCCAATTTTACATGTCAAAGTTACATTTCAATTTAAGGGATATAATGATGATAGTTTGGAGGGAACGTGATGCTAAAATGAATCTTTACTATTGTCTTGCAGTTGTCACTTTGTATCTCTTACACTCTCACTTACAGAAATCCTGTCTGTACATAGTTACCATAATCCAATGTAGCATTAAAATATTGTAAAGTTGAGTCCTTGTCAGTCCAAGTCTGTGGCTGATTCTAATTGAGGTAATTGTGTGTAAATTGCTGGCCTCAACAACATCACTTAACATGCCGTGTACCCACTTGACACATGTATAACTACCCATATATGTGGTCCAGTTGCACAAAGGAGATCACAGACAGGGGAATTACCCCTTCCCAGCCACTGGATTGTAATTTTCCCATCACCCTGGTGAAATTTTAGCATGTGGTGGGAGTTGGAGGAGGAAGGGTACAGAGTTACAATTACACCCAACAGAGAGGACAGTATGCCAAGACAGCTACAGGACAGTGGTGGAGGTGCGGGAGAGGGTTAAGTGAGGAAGAAATGGGAGAGAAATTGAGAGATTCAGCACTAGGTCTCTAAAAGACTTGGTTGTTCTGGCTCCACAGGCAATCCAATCTTACTCAGGAATGACAAATGAGTTGGTAATGGAGGTATAACAGAGCCTAACTGCATGGAATGATTCCTGAGACAGTGGGCTTCTCTCAGCAGCCACTCAGCATCCACTAAGACAAAGGACACATAAGTAAGCAATCGCCTTTATGGACTGGCCACTTGCAGTCGCAGCAGTTTTGCTTTATCAGTCATGAGTTGAAGCCAGACAGGGATAACTTTTCTCTTGGCAAGCTGAGATAGGTTTCTTTTTGTACTGTATATGGCTGCAAGGATGTGTGCAAGTATGTGCAGCAGGTACATGGACATACATTTCCCTGTGTATGTGTTATCAGACTTTCCAATAATGGCAGGTTAGAAAGAGATGAGAAAAGGGGTGTTTCTCCTGGGCCTATAAGTGAGGCCTCATATTTAGAATACAGAACTTTTGGTGGCCAAGGCTCTGGTACCTACACTACAGACCTCTAGTTAGTGTGTCAGGGAAATATGCCTGTTTGCCTTTTTGTAAGAGTTAGATAAGAAAATTGCAACCCTGTCTCCTAGGAATTCTGTTTCAAAACATAATTGTAACTGGATTTAGTTTTCTATTAATGTAATAAAAACATTTTATATGGCAAGTTGCAAAATTGTTGGCGCAGAGTGATCCTGCAGTAAAGTATCTACTTTTACTGACTGTAGTGTTATTAAACTTCTGATTATGTTTAGGTTCTCACAGCTCTTTGTTAAGGTTAGTGAAAGTTCCTTGTCTGGTCTAATACAGAAAAAGCAGAAATGATGATGATGCAAACCCCAGGCTATAAGGCTCATCAATGAACACATAATAACCTGTTTGGGAAGCCCTAAAAAAAAAAAAAATAAATCGTCTCTAAACAGAGTCCACATTTAATACCCAGCAAGCATTTGACAGACAGTGTCATACACACAAAGAAGTTCCCATCGGAGTTAAACAAAACAGAATTTAATAATTTTCATAATCATTCTGAAAAATAATCTTCTGAAAATGTCTCTCCAGAAGACCCTGAAATAAAAGCCTTACAATATTCATGTATAGAACTGTTATCAAGTTATCAGGAGTCAATTAACAGAAAAAAATATCTGAAACTGTTCTGATGAATGATTCATTACTTTGAGTCATTTTTAAACCTGATTTATGTCATTGGAAACAGAATATCTTTGGGATTTGGACTGTTGGTTGGACAAAAGAAGATATTTGATGATGTAAGCTTGGACTCTGGGTTTGGAAATTGTTCACTCTTTTCTGCTATTTTAGACTAAATAACACATCAGGTAATCGAATGTCCCCATCTCATGTTCCCATTCCACAAAATTATTTGGGATTTTTAACACTGATGCAATTTCAACCATGATTTCATTTGATCCCAAGGATGTTGATGTGATTGCAAAACTCACTGTCCCAATATTTAGGACAAAATTAGCAGCCCTGTACTTCTCTAAGGCCTGCCATTTTAAGAATTTTTCACCTTTGCTCTTTGCATTCAGACACTTAGAAAACAATTAAGCTAACCAGAGAAGGAGGTGGAAAGTCAAGCATTTTTATCTGATTAATTAGATAGAAACCTCGGCGAGGCCCAGAAGGGACTGGTAATTGGTTCAGGACAGAGTGCTGTTGAGCTTAAGGTAAGAGAGAGAGACGCTATATCATTAGCATGAGCGAGTCTACTGTTGATTCTAGTTAGCTGTAGCTTAAGTTCATAGATGGTCAGGTCCTGCATGAACTAGCTATGTGAGTAAGCTGTAAGACTGACTCTTTGTCTGGGTATCGTCAAAGGCAGCACCAAGGTTTGCTCTGCTCTCTTCAATTAGCCTCCCAGGGAGCTCCTGCTCTGTTCTTATCCACCAACCACAGCTGCTGGACTCATTTGAACTGCCTGTGCCTTTGTCCATTGTATAAGCATGTGTGTGTATGTGTGTGCTGTTTAGAGTATGTGTGTGTCACCCTGTCAGTGGCCAGGCAGAGTGTGGGTGTAAGGTACATGGTGCTCAGGTTACTCATTTCTCTCTGGCACAGGACTCGCTCTCTGTCTCACAGTTTAGCAGAAGAGAGGAGCAGAGCACAGAGGCAAGCGCAGGGACTATTTATAGATCACTTCTGGCCTACTTGGCAACAGGAAGGAGATGAAGACAAGGAAAGGAACTATGGAGGCCAAGGAGGGACAAAATAGAAAATAGAACATCCAACTAGAGCAAAGTCACTTCTACTGCTCTGCCTGGGCAGAAAAAAATTTAAGTTCCACTTTTTGACTTTGGTAGCTCAGAGAGTCTGAAAGTTTCTCCTCAGAAACAGCAGCAAGGCAAAAAGTCTGGCAAGTACATTCTTAATTGCCTCAAGATGCAGTAGTTGTCATTAGGGCTGCAATTTATTATTATTTTTTTAAATTTTTTCACCTATTCTGATGTTTGATATGAACATTAACCTGCAGGATTTTAGGCATTGCACTGCTGCCACGTGATTTTGGATAATTCAATGAATAAACAGGTAGACCGGTGTCAATACTAGTGCAGCTCATACTCTGCTGTGTAATGACTCAATTCCCCAGATTAGAGTACACGCACAGTTACTCTGCATGTGTTAGTCGTAATCAGTCATGAGATGCTCATTAAGCTTCTCAGTCGTCCCCTCTTCTGTTTGAATTAGCCATACAGAGAGCTGACTGTACAACCTACAATACATGTATATGCTCACACAAGTGTGTATGTGTTTGCATGTAAGTTGTCACATTGTGAGGAAGAACCACTGACAACACACTGCCTTGCGTTTCTTCAAAACAGCAGTTCTGTTCAAATGAAAAACTGCTGAGGAGATCCCTGAACGCACTTCTTAACCGCCGGTATTCTCCAGTAGCCCAACAAGCCTAACTGAGGAGATGACTTCATCCACCATGCCTGTGTTTCAGTCCCACTTTGATTGTAGTTGCAGGCGAGCAGCTAATGCCTTATAGGGTAGTCAGCTTTGAGGTATTTCACCTTAATCCATCGCAGGAATGTGGTCTTCAGGCTGTACCTACGGAAGGGGAAGCAGGGAATTAACATACTGTAGGTAGACAACTCTTTCAGAGTGTGTCCTCCTCCTGTTGTGTTTTTTCCACTCAGTCATCATCTCTTTCAAAATTGACAACATTAGAGAACTAGTGTAGATGGTGTAGACTTGTGTTGACACTGGGCTGATTTATGCCTTCAGCAAATGAATTTAATGTGTTCCTTATACCTTTAAGAAGGCCCTTGAATTCCATCAAGGACTTTCTGTTGTCTCCACTTCTTTTCAACTTAGTCAATCAGCAGTCACAGGGAGTACTACAATATGGTGTGTTTCTGGAAAGACATCATTTTGTTGATATTGTAGAATTTTTGAGACTGAAATCAAAGAGAAAGATATCTCAGAACTCTGATAAATAAACTTAGCGCTACAGTGTTGACATGCCTAGATTTGAGGGTAGTTGAGAAAATATGTTTTTGTAATTTGAGTGAACTAACCCTTTAAGAATCTCATTTAGTGAAGCAGTGACTTAAGTAACACTTAAGTCCCAACAAATGTATCTCGTCTCATGATTTGTGATGCGATCTACCTTTATGGCTTGCTTCATCCAGTGTTACATGCCGGTGTGTGTGTTTATAGTGTGTCTCCACAATGAGCCTGTATTCTGCTGCAGTGTTTTCTGTGTTTAAGTTGACACAGCTGGTGGGCAGGATGTCAGCTTCAGGCCTCTGTGTCTGTTTGTAATTCTCCCCTTGGAGAGCAGCCTTCCTTTGCTATAAATAGCCTCTCTGTGTGTGTGTGTGTGTGTGTGTGTGTGTGTGTGTGTGTGTGTGTGTGTGTGTGTGTGTGTGTGTGTGCGCGTGTGTGTGTGCCCCACCTCTCCTCTGTGTGCCCAGAGAGAATGATGTTCCTCCATGCAGCATTTCCATCTGTGTGTTTGTGTGTGTTTTATCTTTTCCATGTCCACTCGTCCATGTCTGGCTGTATTTGTTCTGTATGTCCAATGTGTGTTTGTGTGTGTTAATGAGTACAAGATGGGAGGGTGTTTGTAATAATGATGAGTGTGTGTACTGTGTTGCACATGGAGAGATGGATGGATTTGATATGGCACACACACACACACACACACACAGGTTGTATCAGAGACAGGAAGCCCTTACTTCTTTGTCTGTCTTCCCTTTTTTTAAATTCAATCCATTTTCACTCTCCCATCTGTTCCATCTTAGTCTTATCAGGCCTGTCTCTCACCCTACTGCTTTTTTATTTCCCTCCTCCTCATACCGTCTCACCATAAAATGTTCCTGGTGTGTGGAACATCCATCATTAAGTGAGAGTATTATGCTGTGAGTTTCTTTAAAGTTTGTCAAACTTGCATGCTGGAAGACATATTTGTGTTTAGTCCTCTGAGTTCAACAGAGCAAGCAGTGGCAGTCAGTGGGATGCCATCCTTGCCCTTTTTTCCCCTCTTTCTCTTTTCTATCCTTCTCTCCTTCTACGTCCATCAGTCTTTTCTCTCTGGCTCATGGGAAGGGGTTGAGTGTGAGTGATGTATGTTTACAGCTCTTCAGAGAAATGAGGGGTGGTGTGTGTGTGTGTGTAATGAGTTTCCTTTCTTCTCCACTTTTTGGCCTATTCCTTGTCTCCCATGCATAAAATTGTTGCTCAGATTCACACACACACACACACATATGAACAGTACACACTTTTTATCTTGACAGTTTCCTGTAGATAAATACAAGAGGGTGTTCTGCATCTGAGAGCAAGATGCAGTGTGTGTGTGTGTGTGTGTGAGAGAGAGAGAGAGAGAGAGAGAGAGAGAGAGATTGAAGCTTTGTGTTATTTTCTGATGGAAGCTTTCACTGATATGAGGCCCCATAAAACTGTTATTTATTTTTATTGTGTCTATTCTTCCTCCAGACGAGCATAAAGGAGGGATTGTTGTTGAAACAGACCAGCTCGTTCCAGAGGTGGAAAAAGCGCTACTTCAAACTGAGAGGCCGAACTCTCTACTACGCCAAAGATGCCAAGGTAGGCTTACCCAGTGCGTCCCCATGCAGCACACATACACTAGTAGCCAGCTGAGCAGGCTAAATCCTCTCAAATCTTCTGTCTATAAAGTGAATTTAGATGGAAAAGCTTGAACTGCCAAACTGCTATTAGTGTTGATCTTCAATTTCTGTCCTCTAATCCCACAAACGATGCTTTAGTGTCTGGAGACAAAGCTTTAAAAAGATCAGAGACAAGCAGATCATCATAGAGGAATAATTTTACATTCTGGGAAATACATTTACATGTTGAGAGTTAGACCAGATGATTGATATCACTCTTAAAACTTCATGGTAAATATGGATCCTGAGCCTGCAGCCTGTTAGCATATCTTAGCATTAAGACTGGAGACAGGGGTCACCTACCAGTACCTCTAAAGCTCACTAATTAACACAATATTTCTTGTTTGTTTAATCCATACAAAAATCTAAGCAGAAAAGCAACAGTTCGCACTCCTATGGGGGGTTCCAGACTATCTCAGCTAGCCCCAGCTTTAGAGGTGCAGGTAGGCATATTTTCTTACCCGTTTCCCCCCATTTCCAGTCTTTGTACTGAGCTAACCTAACCAGCTGCAGCTGGCTGTAGTTTAATATTTCTTCATATTTTATAAAACCCATTTTCTGTGCAGTAGTTCACTCTTACAGCCTTATACTTTCTTATCGTTTACATCGTTTTCTGATCAAATTTCAATAGATCTTTTATTTCCCCTCCTTAATCAGATTAATTGATTTCCCATCATCTTGAGTTTCTTCCTTTTCTTCCTCTGTTTTACTTTAAGTATATTTTTTATTTTTGCTCTTAACTTTTGAACTCTCTTTCCCCTTTGCTTCTAACCCAACCTCCCTGGTCTGGAACATTTGTGTGTGCGCCTCTGTGTATGCACGCACACTAGTCGGGCAGTGCTTTGGCACGCTGGCAGGAGCGGGCGCTGCGCAGAGTGTCCAGGAGTCGCGTGTGTTGGCGAGTTCTGTCCGTGTGCTGGACGGGTGCACGACGCTCCCCCCCACCTCTGGGTGCCAGCGGATCTGAGGAAGGCCTAGTGAGAATCCGGGTCAGCACAGCACTGCCAGGGGCCATGGGCCAGACCGCCACAACAGCTTAACCATTCCCTACTTAACCACACACCTGCACACGATAGTGCTGCATTCATGCCATATGGTGCTGCTGGGTCAAGACAGGTGTAATGTCTTAACAAAATACATTGACTCTTTTAGTGTTGCAAATTTTACAGATGGCGATGCAAAATAATATGATAGAGGGTGTCATTCTGATAGCGGGGAAGCCATTTTGTGGATGAACCAACACAAAATTAAGCTCTTTCAAATTCCATGTTTCTGACTGAGGAACTAGAACTTTATTATTACCATATGACACGAATGCATTGTATATAATATGGATATAACCCCAGGTTGGGCCGCAAAACACATGTGTACTAACTGTAAGGCCACACTTGGATCAGCTCACCTTATTTATCCTCAATGAGGATTGTGGCTTTCATTGTTTTACACTGTGTGTTGCTTGTCCTTCCCTGCAGCGTAAAGTCGCTTGATGGCCATGCTGGAAGAATGAAAAAAACATAATGAAGTAATGTAAATACTTTGCTCTCTTGCTTGTGTGTTATAGTAAGGGTTAGTCATTTATAACTCCAACATTACAAGTGAGTGAGTTCTTTCTGTCATGGCCAGACAGTGATGTTAGTCTCTGTAGATACGTGCCCATTCCCTACATGTCCATCCACTCTGGTGTCTCCAAGGTGGCCTGGCTGGCTGTGCTGCCCTGTGCTTAAGAAGCCTGACCTCCTCATTGATCCATCAGGGAGGCTACATCTCAGCACTTCGATGTGTCCTAGAAAGAATACTCTCTTCTCCCTTCCTCTCCTTCCTGATTGTGCAGAAGAGTTAAAGATAACCAAGTCATGGGCAGAATTTATGGATTCTGCTCCTTAACAGTTTAAATAGGCAGGAAAAAACAACATGAAATAACCACATAGGCTGGAGTAAAATGAGGGATAGGAGATAGGGGTTGAAGGAGGTAGGAAAGCTCATTGAGGTTGTTGAGATGCAGCTGCTGACCTAAGCTCTGGATCTATGGGTAACAGAGGGTCTGAACGCTTGCCTTTGTCCACCATTCACTGTCAGCTTTCATTACAGCTTCCCTCAAGACAGTTGAGCGTGTGTGCCCACACATACACAAGTGTGTGTGTGTGTATATGTGTGTTAGGCTGGTGGTGTGGTGAGTGAGAGAGAGGGAAAAGGACTTTGTCAAAAGAACTGACAGTGATCACACACATGCTGTACACACATGTGATGCAATGGTATAGCAGCCAAGAATAGGGGGGCAGTGTTTGTGTTGGCATGCCATTCATACTTGGGACCTCTTGGCCGACACTCCACACACACATTGACACGCACTTGCAGGCATATGTGGAAGTGCTGGGACACACGCTTCCTGTGCGCACACACACAGACAGAGCGAGCGTTGGCTGGTGTCCCTCTCCAGCCAGGCCTGGAGAGAGCATCGTTAACTGGGCATTCCCTCTGACAGCTGCAGCAGCTCACTCCTCCCACACACACACACACACACACACACACACATACACAGTCAGAGGGCATTCCTTTGACGGCATTGGTTTTTTGGCCTGTGGCTCTTTAAGAGCTCAGCTGCGTGCCTTACGCATCGCAGCTCTGTTAGGATATCATGTTCCTGTTTGTAGACTCTGGCTCTCCTCTCTGTCTGTCTGCTGACTAAATTGGATAGCGCTGGCTCCGGCTCCTCAGACACATAGAAATTCAATAAAACCTATTAACATTCGCTGTTATGTTGTTCCCACCATTCTCATTTAGGTAGAGAGTCAAAACACAGGAAACACAAGAGGGAAAGCCTTACTGCAGTGTAGGTTTATAGTGGAGCTGTGTTGTGGAACAACAGTTATCTTTAAGAGGGCCAGACAAATTGTTCTTATTGTTCTGGACTGGAACATTTCTGAGCAGCTTTCCCTCCATGTCTTATTAATTATTTTAAAAGATTTCTGCACCATTTTTTCTTTTCTTATATATTTGTAGGTTTTACTGGCTTTTACTGGTTGTAGTTGTAGTTGTCTTTATCTCTGTGTTGCCATTCAGCATTTCTTTGTGGTTGTTTTTGTGTCTCTGAAGTTGTTTTACGTCTCTTTGCCACCTTCATTTGTCTTTTTGTGGTAATTTTGCATCAATTTGTTATTGCTTATCGGGAGTTAAAGTTAACAGCAACTCCAAACAGAGGCCTGGTCCCTTGAGCCCTTGGGCCTATGCTACTATTCGGTGGTCTTGTGTTATAATAAACCAAAAATAGATGTACCTGCAGAACAGAGGTGTGTTCTATGTTTTTAAAATTCAAAATTGAATTTTTTACATTTAACATTTTCATAACATTTTACATTTTACATTTTTTTTTACAGCGAGAATGTTTTCATGTCTTTTGTGACTCTTGCAGTAGCTTCCATTTTACACTGAGAATTCTCACTTGTTCATTCTAGGTCTGCTTTGCTGTCACCATAACAAGACATTTCTCTCACAGCCAATCACTGTTCTCTTCATGCCCTAGTATACAAGTAACAGTAAGCTAAGTGGTAGAAAAAAATGTCCAAAGGCTAATTCTCTTGTTCTCTTTTGTTCCCTCTATCTCTCTGTTCTCCTCTTGGGACATCCCTCATTACTCTCTCCCCACACCTCGTCTTTTCTGCAGTCCCTTATCTTTGACGAGGTGGACCTATCGGATGCCAGTGTTGCAGAGTCCAGCACAAAGAATGTCAACAACAGCTTCACAGTGAGTGCATCTTGTAGTCTTAACACCCACACACTCACAATCACTCTGGGTTACAGGGAGATCACAGGTAGAGGCACGTGTTGAGCATTGAGACTGAGTGTGTCACAGTGTGTCACTGGTGAGTGTAGAATCACACTAACATTAGGTCTGTAATCTAGATCCCAGTATCAATGTAGTGCAATATTATAATAATTAAAATGTAATCAAATTTCTTTCCTTAATCACTGTTTCTTTTGGTTTTATGGTTGGATGAATGTCATGGTGAAATCTGTGAACCAATTGAAATCTCAGTAGGGCTGCAGACAATGCATTAATCAAATTTTTTTCTCAATTAATTGTTTAATTGATAAAATGTTTTTCCTCACAAATTGATCAAGAAGCTGTGACTGACACAACTGATTATCAGAATAGTTGCTCATTAATTTTCTGTTGATATAATTGACATTTTTATGTACTGAAGTCAGAGTCAGTTCAGTGCCTAGCAGCCTGTTTGGTTTGGAAACTCTGATTGACACAGTCCTAGGGACCAAGTTTTATGAAATGTCATACAGTAGCTGTCTCACTGAGTCCCATTAATTGTATGTTGAGCACAGATGCTTTAATAAACAGCACACAGTGAACCACACTCACAGCCATTATGCTTTCGCTTGGGGATCCATCAGGGTTTAAGAAAACAGGATTGATTCACCCAGTGTATTGTACACCTGAAAATGTCAGTCCTAGTTATATTTAGTTGATATTTGAATACATTTCCCAGCATTGCCCCTTACGTGTTTGTCACATGCTGCTCGTCTCATTTACTGGGAGAACACAAGGGATGTTGCTGTGAATGGATGCTTATTCAGGAAAAGAATGAGCTGCTGAGCTGGATGAGCGCGTGTGGGAGGTAGAGGGAAACGAACACGAGTAACCAGGATGAAAACAGACAGGGATAGAGCTAGTAGTGCCCTGTCCTTTCTATAAATGTCTCTGCTCTCCCCGAGTGTTGCTATAATAAGAAACAAGGAGGAGGAGGAGGTAGGCAGGAGAACAGTGCCCAGAGGAGAACACACAGCTATTTTTAGCAACCCCTTGAAATGCTTCACTGAGTGCCTGGGATGGCTTAACGTCTGCCATATTCATAAATAAGATTACGTGTGTCTGCTGCATGCATGTGCAGCATGTGTGTAGTTGCACGTGTGTGTGTTTGCTGCAGGGTGAATAAACATGCTGTGTTATGCTCCCTTGCCGAGGGTTTGGAGCTGAGGTCAACATGCCCTTGTGAGCATCAGCATCCCAATAAGATGGTGAGAAGGAGGGAGAGGAGGTGATGTTGAAGGAAGAAAGGGAGGATGGAGAGAGAGATGAGCTGAGGGGAGACAAAGACAGAAAAAGGCAAGTAAGGACAAAATACTGTCGAGAAGTGTATGTACAGACGGGAAAAAGAGACAAAAATAAAAAACACTGAATTAATGATTGATGGGGAATGACTGCAGAGTAGTTTAAGATGGCGAGGGGAAAGACACAGCAAGGTAGTGCAGTAGAGGAAATCCTGGAGTGATGTCACATCACTGCTGACTGCACTCACACACATACTCCCTGGAGGAAAGAGAAAGAGAAAGAGCGGGGCAGAGCGAGTTCGAGGCACAGGCGAGCAGAGAGAGGTGGGAGAGGAAAGGCGGATGCAGAGGAAAAGAGGGAGAGTGGAGAAGAAATGCAGACAGGACAGATGGGGAATGAGCGGTGAAACATAAAACCAAAGGTAATGTGACGTGATGAATGGTAGTTCACCTGCAGCGGCTGCACACGCATGCAAATCTCTGTAATGCGCTTCAGCCCAGACACAGTCACGCACACCAACAGGGGGAGACCAGGCTTCATCGGACAGGTTGTGTGATCACGACTGAGAGCGAGAGAGAGAGAGCGAGAAAGCAAGAGACCACTGCAGAGGAGACATTGCGGGGCTTTGCTCTGACTGTGCAGAGTAATTACCAGTCTCCGTCTGGGTGTCTGTCTGTCTGTCTGGCCTGCTGTTGTCATCTGTCTGTCTGTGTGTCGGTCGGTCTTCTGAGGATGAGTGATGCTGCTGGCGTCTTCTATGCAGGTTGGTGCTGCTTGGTTGGATGGTTTGAACGAGTAGTTGACTCACGCCCATGCTAAGATGCTTAGCGATTCGTGCTCACTCCTTTTTGGAGCTCTGCAGATGTTGTGTGTTTAATGTGCATATATATGTTTTAACAGAGTGTGGACCAAGGACCCCCTCGGGACCTACCAGTAACCTAAGGAATACTTTTACATTCATTATGGCAGGGACCAATCCCGCTCTCTCTCTAGTGCAAAGTTTTTTCCTTCCAAAATAGGTTTATTTAATGATTTACTCAGTGATGTAAGATGTAAATTAGAAAGAATCCTCTTCATTAAATAATAATTTAAGGTAAAGCACCTAAACAAATATGGATGAATCAGATTCAGGATGAACACAACTGTGCATGTGGCTGTACATGTGTCTGTGTGTGCATGCATTTTTCATGACTGGGTGTGTAAGTATACGTATGTGAGACAGCCGTTCCATTCTGTGTCCACGTCTTTGTTGTTGCTAAAGCCATTGGTTCATTTGTGTGTTGAAACGGAGCCTGTTTGAACATACGATGAGGCAGTGTCACTGTGGCTGTAGCTGTAGAGGGAGCACCTTGAAGTCCACGTGAGGGGGAGCTCAGCCCAACCCAAACCCTAAACTCATTAGAGACTCTGCAGGGATGCACCGCCTCTCTCACTGACTCACTCATGTTTATTGGATTGGCTTGCTTATTGCTATCCTCTTTAAATCCATGAAATGAATCTCAAGGAAATTCAGATTGGCTTTGAATTGTGCACTAGCATCAGCAGTACATCAGCACTCTGGTTTGTTGTGTGGTTAATAGTAAGTGTATACTCAAAGTCGCAGATGATAACTGTGCGAGCATGTGTGCTGTAGGGAGGGAGCAGCTGTGACAGTTCTGTTCCACCTCTTATGCTCCTGTGCTTCAGGTCCCAGTAGATACAGGATCTGTGCACCACATTCACCAATCCCATGCCTGTGTGTGTGTCTGCGGGTAAACACAGACGGGTGTCCCCCATCATCAGCTAATCTTTTGTGGTTGCATCTCTGCCAAAAATAAAAACAAATGAGGCTTATGATTGCATGTTCTCATTATTTACAGATGTAGATTCTGATTAAAGAGCTCATTCTTGTTGTCACTACTCATTACACATGAACACACACACACACACACACACACACATCTAATGTGTTTAGTTCTGAAGGTCAATCATCAAGAGAGGTTTTCCACACTTGAGGGATGCCGAGAGCCATTTTTGGAAACAGCCGTTCCTGTTTCCCCTGGCAACCAATCTTATCACTACCCTGTTTGAGACACACAGATGCATACATACAAAGACACACACACACACACACACATGGATACAGTACACCAGAAGAGAGACAGGATGATCTATGTCCAAAGGGATCAATTTGCCAAGCATGTGTATGTGCATGCACACACCGAAGCACAAATGGACACACACACACACACACACTAATCCTGCAGTTCCTGGTGGAAAATGTATTGTTATTAACTTCTGAGAAAAACACAATTCTCTGAAGAGAGAGTGAGCAAGAGAAGAGAGAAAGAGAGGGAGTACGACAGATTTACTCCTGTTGTACATGCTGAAAGACTGATTACAGGAGTGATTGAGGTGAGTGATCAGGGAACTGGTCGTCAGGTGGGTGATTCAAGCTCAAGATGCCACAGACCAAACAGACCTTCTCCACAGTCATCTCATTTAGGGCTGCAACCTAGTCATTTTCTTCACTGATTAATATATTTTTTGAAAAAGTGGCTGATGAAAGAGACGTGAATTGGAGCTGACATTAGTTTATTGGCTGTTGCTTTGCCAAGTTTTGATCCAAAAGTTTAAAAAAAGAGTAACCACCAGTAAAATCAGTTACGCCAACAGCAAAATTTTGTTAGTAATTTGTGTTTAAAATTTAGTGATCAGTTCATTTTAGTGAAGTCACTGCAATATATTTAATATGAACTATAACATATGAATATGCATCATTAGCCACCTATAAACGGCGTCGTACCATCCAGTTTTATATAACCCTGCTCCACTATATGTTCGTACAAATTGGTTCATGATTGCAATCTGGTTTGTTCTGATTAAGTTCTTTGGGAGGCTATTGTTTCAGGCATCATCCAGTGTTCTCAACCCGCAGTTGTTCCTTTGCTGGTTGCTTCTTTGCATCTTGGTGCCTTCTTATATAAAAGGTTTCCGTTTTAAATAACTGACATCCTGCTACTTCTTGTCCATTTGTAGCTGCATGTATGTACTGTTAATGATTGCAAGGGGTGAGAGGACAGGAGTCGACCCAGCTATGTTATATAAATCAACCAAGCTTTATTTTACATGTCACAAGAGGTAAAACATAACTGAAGTTTATTAAACTAATGTTTCAGCCTGTAAGACATTTAGTTTTTCTCTAAATTACAGTGTCTGTTTAATAATGTATGTATGTCATGTTCTACCAGAGATTTATCTGTTGACAACACACAGCTATAAACCAGATGGTTAGCTGGCAACAGTAGCCTTCATGTAGAGAGAAAAGCTGTGTTACAGCAGCTGTATCTTTAACACCCCATCATACACACTCATTCACATTACACACAATGCACGCACACATGCAGTCACAGTTGTGCACCTGCTGTTTTCAACACCTTGTAAAAGCCTCAGGTGCTGCTGGTCTAAACAGGCCTGTGAATAGAAAGAGAGAGGGCTGTGGAGGAGAGGGGAGCATCCCTTTGAAAACTGACTTATTTTGTCACAGAATCATTCATGGAAGGAGAATACAATGACTGTTTCACTCCATTTTTCTCCGACTTGTGGATGTGTATTTTGTCTACAGGATGTGTGGACTGCACGGCTGCACCTTTATCCAATTATTCAAAAATGGGCGTAATTCAAGAATAGAATGGATCTCCACAGCAGCTGAATGTATAGCTTCAAATTACGGTGGATGGTTGGTCTGGAATGGTGTGTCAAAAAATCAATGGGCACTTTGTAGAAGAATTAGAAACACAACAAACTGTGTGCAGCAAACAGTGACAATGAATATGACCAGAAAATGGGAGTGATAAGATGACTTTGTAATGGGTCAGGTAATGGCAGTAAAAAATACTGCACTAAATTAAAATATGCATATACTGTAAAGTCACTTTAGAGAAGCTCTTTGTTCAGCTCCAGTACAGTCCAGTTATTTATTTCTTGATTATTTATTTTAAGAATTTCATATACCAGTGTATATATATATATATATATGGTAGGCTTAGTAAATACTCCTCATTAAAACTGGTTGAATTGTTGCAGTTTTTCCCAGTCACGTCACACCAAACTGGTTTGGATTCAGAGGACACCTGTGTCACCTGTGTTTAAGTGTTTGGTTACCTGCACAAGACTGTAATTAATCACAAACATCATTTCTTACAGAGGGAAAGAAACAGGAGCATCACAGCGAGGACATGAATATTGATTAGAGTGATATTGCATTCAGTGTGTGTGTGTGTGTGTGTGTGTGTGTGTGTGTGTGTGTGTGTGTGTGTGTGTAGAGACAGTGCCTCACCAAGTAGAGCAGAGATAACATAAGGAAATGATGAGTTGCGAAGAGATGGAGACAAGAGCGGAGGGAACATAAATAAGTGATGGGGTGTTGAAAGGGTGCTGTATGTCTGTAGGTTTATCTACAGGGAGACTGTCCTTTAAACACACATACACACCCACTCACGCACAGGGAGAGGACAAGAGAAGGGAGGCAGTGGGGGGAGAGAAGCTCTTAGCCTTTACTGAGGCGCTTCGCCTGTCAGCACATATCTGCCTCAACGCATGAAGAGCTAAGAGCGAGAGAAAGAGAGGGTTGAGAGGAAAAAATGCTGGAACGAAGGAAAAGACTAATTCAAGAAGGTGTTAGGGGATAAGTGAGCTAGAGTTAATGAGAGAGAGAGAGAGAAAGAAAGAGGGAGGGGGAGCTTCTCATCTTTTCTCTCCCTTAAAGACCGAGCCGATCGCTCTCTCCTCTCAGTGGCACCGCAGGCTGACGAGGAGAGCGCTGGAAACATTCATCTGTCTTTCTCAGTTTCTCCCACTTTTTAGCCATAGTATCTGTCTCACTCCTTTCACTATCCCTCGCTCTCCCTCCAGGTGATCACTCCATTCCGTAGGCTCATCCTCTGTGCTGAGAACAGGAAAGAGATGGAGGACTGGATCAGTTCGCTGAAGTCCGTCCAGTCCAGAGAGCATTACGAGGTAAGAAGTGCCTTTCCAAATCAACAGATAGGTCCATGTGAGTTTGTGTGTGTGTGTGTTAATGCGTATGGTAGGGAAAGAGGAAAGAGATAAAGAAGAAGAAGACGAAGAAGAGATGGGTGTGTTAAGATATAGTGCCGTAGGAACAATAGAGCTGTTTTTAGGAGTATCCTCTTTCATCAGTAATTTAGCTGTTTTTTACCAAATATTCCTACAGGAATGTTCCTGTAAGTGCATGTATCCTGTTAGGGTTTTTGGTCATGACAAAAAAAATTTATGTAAAATAGTGCTGAGCCCAGATGGGTGTGTGAAGTACAGTGGGAATAAGACTTGTAAGCATGATGAGAAACTGGGGACCTGACATGTTCTTTATGCAGAAGCAGAACATTGATGTTGAGAGTCAGAGACACAAAGCACCAGCAAAGATTCACAGGCACACATGGATGCACATGTACAGTCACAGGCACACAACTTTACAGTCAGCCAGAAATACAGTGAAGGAGACACTCACACTCAGAATCAAAACTACACACAAAAACTCAGACACATGCTGACCATCACAAAGTACATATCTGATTCTGCCACAGTCCAGTTCTTTATGACAGTATGACTTGCTAGATAGCACATAAACACGGAGCCACCGTGTCCACCGTTCCATTTGAATGCCCTCCTTTTTTCTAAGACATGTTTCTGGAAGAATCTAAAAAACAAGCCAACAACATGGTTGTTGACTCATGTGCCACCATTTTTTTTTTTTTTCAAAAACCGCCTGTAACTGTTTAGAATATTCCACTGTCAGCGAAAGATGTAAGACGAGTGTAAATCTGGGTTGTGTGTTGACAGTGACGAGTTGTGGCAAGCAAAGGGAGAAGGGGAGCGCAGGAGGAAAGCAGTACTGCATTTTAATGGCTTTCATTTGGGAGGGAAATCTTATATAAGACCCCATCCCTCACCCCCTTTCTACACTGCAATGCAGCAGCACCCCCAGAGCTCACACACCACAGGGTACACACATGTGCGCACGCAAATGCACACACACCGCGCAAGATGTCAACACAACAGCATTTAATTACTGTCTTCTCTAATGTAGCAGTCTAAGAATCTGAATGTCCTAGTTGTAAGCACCTGTTACAATTCTACTTATGAAACTGTACCGGGGCTGCGCCAACTACTGCAGACGCAACGCCCACACTTGTACAGTACACTACTCACATTAGCCTGCGCTCCTCAGTGGGCTCACTCCAAACACTAATGTGCATAGAAGCATGAAGTTTTCCTGACCAGGTGTCACTTTCATAAAATGATGGAGCTGCAGTCACACCAATGAATGTCAGCTAGTGGAGGGTTGCTTCTGTGGAGTCCTGATGTGCTCTATGTTCTACTGTGTTCTTTCCATATGTCAGGCAGTTTTCTAGGTAGTGTCGTCATGAGGCTCCCCGAGAGAGGAGCGATTAGACCTTAAGGGAAATTATTATTGAAGTGAATTAGTGAAGGAACTAACACAGAAGGAATTAGTGAGGAAAGATGTTGATTTGTGTCTGCAGCAGGAAACATGTAGAGAAATATGATGCATTTTTCAGTTTATTCTGATTTGTCATATTAAACAACTGTGGTACTTGCAATTGTCATGAAAACAACCAGTAACAGTAATATGAAGTCATTTGTAATGAAACCTGCAGTACATATGTTATTGTATATTTTATAATCATGAGGATGTAGTGCACTGTGCTTGCATTTCTGTGACTGTCATCGCAGTGCTGCCAACCTGTTTTAACCTCTCCTTTGTCAGACGGCACAGTTTAATGTGGAACATTTCTCAGGGATGCACAACTGGTACGCCTGCTCCCATGCACGGCCCACCTTTTGCAACGTCTGTAAAGATAGCTTGTCGGGTGTCACGTCTCATGGCCTCTCTTGTGAAGGTAGGTAACACCCATAAATACTACACCTGCTTACTGTTAAAGACACGAATGCTAATGGGTTGGTTTTTGGACGAGTATACACACTGTGTTGTCTTATGTAACACCCTTTAATCCATGGCCTTTTGAAGCAACGCTCACTCATTTCTACATCTCATTACTGACTCATAGAGAGACTTCCTACTCTTTGTTTGAAGAGTACAGTACATTGCAACAGATAATTTGTAACTGTAGGGAGAGAGTGGCAGGTCCATAGGTACTATGGGAAGGTATGTGACTGTGTTGTATAAGACGCTGTGAGTCCTTAAAGGGATAAAATTCTCTATTCAAATGTCTGTCCAAGTGGAGCAGACTGGATATACCAGAGCCAGTGTGAAGCTTTGAAATGGGTGCCTATCAAACTGTAAGCTTGAAGTAGAGGGTGTGAAAAGAGCTTGTGCCGAATTGCCATTAACGCTACACAGACATATGACTTTATGTCAGCCTCTCATGTCATACTGTGTTAATAAGTCTCTTTGAATTTTATTTTAGCATTTCTCATCTGCTTTTCCCCATAGCAGCTTTGGGTTAAAAAAAAACTTAACAGATCCTGTGAATAACGCCATATTTCTTCACCTCAGCTGTGAAGGAACGGTGAAGCAGGGTGTTAATGGGGAAGGAGGTTGACATGGGAGGGCAGCACTATTTTTTGCTTTCTTTTGGCTGGCGGTGACAGGCAGCAGACCTTAATGAGCACCATCTGCATATCCTCTCGTTCTAATTTTGCTAATGTTCCTCCTGTGAGTGCGTGCATGTGCATGTGTGTGTGAGCCTCAGTCCACGCGTGTGTGTGCATGCATATGTGCTTGGTTCAGTGAAGGCAGGGAGAGCCTCTCCACTCAGAGCTCATTATCCTCTACAATGAAGCCCTCTCATATCCAGAGCAGGAGGCAAAAGAAAGAGACATAGAGAGATGGAGAGACAGAGAGACCAAGTCATTAAAGCAGCATCAAACTCCTGTGATCTAAATCAGCCTCCACACACTGAAGCCACACACACACACACACACACACACACACACACACACACACATACACACACACACACACACATACACACACACACACACTTTCAACCAACAATAGGAAGATGCACTTGAGATTTATGGTGGACACGACAGTAGTTAATGTTGCTCTGTATTGGCAGCATAAAAACTCCCTCTCATATTTTCAACACTCAACATAGATTCATTAACATAGCTGTGTTTTTAAGCTATAGATCCACAATGAGCACAGAAGTTGCTCAGTACAATCCAATAGGAGCCCACAGATGTCTGCCAGAGTACAGTCAAATAAGAGACAGTGAGAAGAGGAGGATTTCCCCTCAGAACAGTAAGTGAGAATGGTAGAGAGAGGGAGAGCAGAAAAAAACAGAGGAGAGCGAGAGTGAGCTCAGGAGAGTGTCTCTATTAAATGTTGAGAGCAGCAGCCAAACAGTTTCACAGCAATCAACGTGGCTTACATTTCCCTTCGATTTCCTGTGCAGGACAGTTGGTGGGGATTGATTTGCGCTACCTAGCCACAGACACACACAAACTCCTCTGTCTCTCTGTCTCTATTTCACCTTCTCACAAACACTTATAGGTCTGCACACAGTGTTTCCTCCCAGTCAGGTCTGTGAATGCTTGGGAAATAGCCTGGCCATTAACAGACGGTGGTATCATGTCCTCTGAATTCTCTTAATGCTCTGCTAATGCTCTCTAACAGCATTTAGCGGTAGACTAGATTGAAACATCGATTGTTGCTCCCGGATATGACTTTGACTTAATTTGTATATCTTGTGTAGATTGCCTAATGACAAGATTGTGTGTGTGCATCTCTGTGTGTGTGTCAGTGTTATGTATTAGCAATGGTGGGGTGGCTGGAAGCAAAGCTCCCCAGAGTACAGACATTATTCATGAGTCTGCTAAGTGCCTCATTTCTAATGGAGAAAAAGGCAAGAGCATTCTCCATCTGCCTATACATCTTCATCGAAGTACTCGTGCCATAGTTACATTCAACATTTTAAATTCTTATTTAGAGTAATCTGCATTAAGAACATTAAAGTCAAATGTGTGAAATGTGTTACAATGAAAATCTTCTCATGTATACACAGTGAACCTTGATAGATGTACAGTATGTGACAGGCTGGATGTTACAGTTCAAATAATTACCTTTGTTTGGAATAAATATTTATTGTTACTGCAACCATTTTAAAGGAATAGTTCAACATTTTTGGAATAGTGAAATGAAAAGATTGATACCACTCACATGTCTGTCCATTGAATATGAAGCTGGAGCTAGCCGACGGTTAGCTTAGCTTAGCTTCAAAGACTGAATGCAGAAGGACAACTCTGTCCAAAGCTGCCCACCAGCATGTCTAAATCTCACTAATTGGTATGTTGTATCTCACTTGTTTATTCCATACCAACAAAACATGAATGTTGACAAGTTGATAAAAAATAATCAAAGTTACATACATTTACATACATACATTTTATAATAAAATCTTGTTAGATGCTCAGCGTTTCTGATTCATTGTAACCTCTCAGTGAAGCTCAGTGCGTCTGCCTATCAACACATGCTACACTGTAGCTAGTATGACATCAGAACTGCCACCACACCACATGTACGGGGGCGAATGGCAGGTGCAGTGTAGCTAATAGAAACCAGAGCAGAACTAGGCTTGCACCACTTGCCTTCGTGTCAGCCTGCCAATACAGAGGGTGCTAAGTGATGCTGATCAGTTAGTGGAAGAGAAAACATATGGTATTGGCCACATGGTCTGCTTTGTCCTTATTTGCCTGCTCTGCTAATTTGTTGAGGCTGCTGAGGATTATGATGTAGCTGATTACATGTGGCAGGCATTTGCTTTCACCTGTTCATCACAGAGCAGACTGACTGATGCTACAGAAACACATGCATGTGCTCTGTATGTGAACCACAGTCAGCACCAAAAGCTGAACAGATGCATGGTTGTAACAATCCAGAGTTGGGTCAATTTGTCCTTTGTGGTCCAGGATTTAGGTCTTTCTTAGCTTGGTTGTAGTCCTCCTCTTGCTGGTTACAGATAAATGGATTGAGACCCGTGGTGCTCAGCTAAGTCCTTATGCTTTGCTCCTCTCTGTCAGATATGTAAGTGCAGTACAGGCTTAGGGAGTTTAATAATTACGCCCACTGACATCTCATTAGGGCTTGATTCATTAAAACACTGTACTTTCAGGGGTGTGTCTGTTTCTGAATCATGCATCAGTGTCCAGTGGTTTTCTGCTTGTGAACAAAAAAACCTGTAGAAATCTATGAAATTAAGCATTTAGCATTCAGTTATCCTGGGAGCTTTTTAAATCAACTAAATGTCAGTCCCATCACACAATTGAAATTTGATTTATTACTGCAATACGATGTATGTTTAAGTTTTATTTTTAAACAGTATCCATCTAATTTACTAGTACAGTATGACTGCTGAGTAATATGAGCTGCTTTTAAAGGTGGATGTCGTCAGCCTGACAGATATTTCTGTTAAATGTTTGTATTTTTCAGTGTGCAAATTCAAAGCCCACAAACGCTGTGCTGTCAGAGCCACTAACAACTGTAAATGGACGACCCTGGCTTCCATAGGGAAGGATATCATTGAAGATGAGGATGGGGTAAGTTTGTGTGTGTGTGTGTGTGTGTGTGTGTGTGTGTGTGTGTCTGTGTGTGTGTGTGTGTGTGTGTGTGTGTGAAATTTTAATTAGTTCATTTATTTTCATGGAAATTGATTCTAACATATTATGTCATGTGGAATGGGAGGGGGGTGGGACGCCTACAAGAACTGTCATGTGACCTCAATGACTCTGAAGGTTTTAAAAATTCCACAAGGTTAAATGCCTGGTCTACATACCAGTCAGTAGAAGCCTTTTTTGGATGAGAGGTGAAGCATCCTCAGGAACCTCAAGCAAGTCCAGTTGCCTTTGTATAGCAGTTAGAAATCACTTGTATTGTGTGCTTATTGTGCTTATTTTAAAGGAATTGTTTGAATTTGAATTGTAAGATCATTCAAGACAACAGAAAGCATTATCTCAGCGGCTAATTCAACTTGACTGTGTTATTGACTGTAGTTGAGCATCTAACAAGATTTTATTATAAAATGTATGTATGTAATGTAAGCTGATGCGACTCCCATATCTGCTACGCTGGTGAATACTCATGCAGAACTTTAGCTACAAGTAACTGAGTCCTTTTCACATACAGCTCATGGTTTGTCTGGGAGGGAAGAAAGTCTTGAAACCAATGCTAATGGAGGAAAGTGTTTCCAGGAGGAAATGATAGATAAAAGCAGACAATGCTCCCATTTCTTGAACTGTGTATATGTGTTAAATCTACAGATCGCTATGCCTCACCAGTGGTTGGAAGGCAACCTGCCCGTCAGTGCCAAGTGTGCTGTGTGTGATAAGACATGTGGCAGCGTACTGAGACTGCAGGACTGGCGCTGCCTCTGGTGCAAAGCTATGGTAAGGCATCTGTCACATACACATACATTTTAGCGTTTGAATTGTCTCTGCTAAATACCACTGGTATTAAACAGGATTAAAATCATACTAGGAACGAATTGTTTGAATTTGAATTGTAAGATCATTCAAGACAACAGAGAGCATTATCCCAGCGGCTAATTCAACTTGATTGTGTCATTGACTGAACTGAAACTCATGCCAGTTACATGGGTCTGACTGATGGTTCTTGACTGATTTAATATTGGGATGCTGGTAGTTTTCTATCAGACATGCTGATAAGTGGTCGTCACCAGCCGACTTTACGACAGCTGAATAATGTCTGTACTCTGGGGAACTTTGCTTCCAGCCACCCCACCCTTTCTAATACACAAAGCACATCCCCTAACATAATCATATTAACCACTCAAATAACAATGAAGCAGATGTGCAAAAGGCAGACATGTTGTTATAAAATCAATTATCAATTATTATAATTTTTAATCACCACACCTGAGATTTATGTCATTTCTATTGTATATTTATATGTTGCATTTTCTGTTCTTCTTTCAGGTGCACACAGCCTGTATGGACCTGTACCCTCGCAAGTGTCCTCTAGGTCAGTGCAAAGTCTCCATCATTCCCCCTACGGCACTCAACAGCATTGACTCAGACGGTAGGCACCACACACACACACACACATGCATACGCACATACACACACCATCACATGCGCAAACACGCTGACTCACTCAAAAGGCCAGAGGTTGTTGCCAGACAGCACCTAAGAGGAATTGCCACATTTCAGAGGTGAATAAATGAGATTTCATCCCATTTGGTCAACTGATGCCTTCGCTCTGGACTTTGACCTTTCTGCTCCGTCTCATTGAGGGATGGTGGCCGCAGGGCAAAGAGGGAGAGAGTGATGATTCACTCCAGTTTGATCAAGGCATCATGGTCCGTTCAGGCATGCAATAATTCACATATAGTGCACACACACACTTACCTTTTCTCACCACCAGCTTCTTTTGTAAAATGCTGAAGCATGTGCTGGAAAACACAGAGACAAAGTCTGTATTATTATTTTCCCTTCGGGTAATTGATCTTAGCATCAAATCCATAGTTTCTCATTAGCTTCCTGCTAGTCATAGATGGTGTTAGAGAGAGGGACAGAGCACGGGTATGTGCTCCAGGAAATTGCAGTTAAAAATAGCCCAGTCTGACAGGTTGACACACACTTTTCTGAGGGCTCGAAAGAGATCTTAAGACCAGATGTGTGTGTTAGAGAAGAATTAGAATTAGATGCTTCTGGACTTGCTGTGAAAATGGACACGCACACTTATCATTTCATGAAAACAGATGAGCACACAGAAGAAGACGAGCTCTGCAGATTGGCTCCCTCTGTTCATCGCAGTATGTGTGTGTCCTCTGTGTTTCTTTGGTCATATATGTCATCTCTCTGTCTTTCTCTGTGTTCAAGTCTGTCTGTAGATGTGTGTGTGTGTGTGTGTGTGTGTGTGTGTGTGTGTGTGTGTGTGTGTATTTACCAGAGCCCACATTAAACTCATTCTAAATGGAGATCAGCACCTGCGAGACAGACTCAGATAAGCATGTGTGATTGGATTACTGTTGCAGAAGCCACACACACACACACACACACACACACACACACACACACACACACATAGACACATGCACACATGCAGTACACACACAGTCCAGTGAGTCTGTGAAAAGCTGGCATCGGCTAATTTGTGGATGGATAAAATAGAGGCAGAGAAAGGGAGGATGGGGAGTCCAGATGAAAGGAGGCGGATAAGATGAAAACAGAAAAAGGAATAAGGGCAAATAAAAATGAAGATGCATCCTACATCTCTGTCTATCTCTCTCTCTCTCTGCCCTTCACTCTCTCTACATCTCCTCACGTGCCAGGACCCCCTCTGCCCAAATGCAGGCTGGGAAGAGGGGGAGTTTGGTTGTAATTGGCTGGGGGGCAGACTGTAGCACGTGCTGGAGCGTCGTGACTCCCCTTCCCTCCCCTCCATGCCTCTCTCCCTCTCTTCTTCTCACCCTCCCTCATTCCATCCGTTACTGACAAGATCAGAGAGAGAGAGGGAGAAGCAGAAAGGGAAAAAAATCGAAGAGGGTAGACAGAGATTAGAGAGCAGAAGGAAGAAGTGAAGGAGGATGAAAGGGGAAAAAGGACAAGAGCAGATAGCAGTGCCACACACACATATACGATGGAAGCCCTAATATGCACGAAGCTGTCACCACAGCAGGGGTGTACAGATTATATTGTGAGCACAGAAACCTCTTGTTGCATCACCTTCCACAGATTAGCATATTTGAGTGTGTGTTCGTGCTCTATTAGCAAAACGTGTTTTTGGCATGTGCTCTGTGTGTATTATTCTTTGACTTTGAGTTATTTCGTACCAGCCACTCCATCCAATACTGCTACTCTAGATTTATCTGCATGGTGGTTACTGGTTATACAGAGAGGCACAAATGTTTCTATTCTTGCCCTTTGTAGTATCCAGTTCTGCAGCTTGATGTGGTTTTATTCAGTGTGAATTGCACAGCAGTAAAATGGGGTGTATGAAATTTCTTACCTCAGGCTTCTGGAAAGCCACCTGTCCTCCATCATGTGCCAGTCCCCTCTTGGTTTTTGTTAACTCCAAAAGTGGCGACAACCAGGGAGTGAAATTCCTGCGACGTTTCAAGCAGCTCCTCAACCCGGCTCAAGTCTTTGACCTGGTCAATGGTGGGCCGCACCTTGGGTGAGGTAGAACAAACAGTTTGATGTGTACTGATGCAGACAAAGTACTGTATGTAACTGTAGAAATCAGAACCCTACAAAATAACCGATTTATCTTTGTCAGTCTGCGCCTGTTTCAAAAGTTCGACAACTTCCGGATCCTGGTGTGCGGAGGCGATGGCAGTGTGGGCTGGGTCCTCTCAGAGATTGACAAACTCAATCTACACAAACAGGTAATACAAAGTATAGTGAGTGTATTGTGATGTCAACAAAAACAGCACTGAGCAGAAATTTAAATCTTAGTACTGAGATAGCAATTCATTTCCCTTCTACTGTTATATTATATGCTGAAAATGTAAGAACAGAATAAGATGGAAGTAGATAGAAAATGATGTGTCTTTGGTCAATGGCCAGTTGAGCTTTTTGCCTTTGCTCCTGGCCAGCTTACATAAAGACATGCACTCATTATACACACACGGGCAGACATGCAGACACACACAGATCTCATTTTGAATGCTGCAGGCATGTATTCCCTGATGCCAAATAAACCCTCTGCATGCATTTCAGTGCCAGCTGGGGGTGTTGCCGTTGGGCACTGGCAATGATCTGGCGCGGGTGCTGGGCTGGGGCCCATCATGTGATGATGACACCCAGCTGCCCCAGATCCTGGAGAAGTTAGAGAGGGCCAGCACCAAGATGCTGGACCGCTGGAGCATCATGACCTACGAGATTAAGATCCCACCTAAACACAGCTGCCCCACCACGCCTGAGGGAGCTGACGACTGCCAGGTACTCACAGGAGCTGACAGATATTCACACGCATCAGTAGACACAATCAAACCCAGCAGGGCTTCCAGACAGACAGATGTGAGTGGGAGGTAGTTGAGCACATCCTGCAAACAGTGTCTGACATTTCCAATTCAACTTCACCTTAGCTCAGGTTCAAAAGTGGACAAAGGCATAGAAAATTAAAAAATAAGTTTTTCTCACTCTATACCTTTACAGACGTTTGCAGCATTTCACATACTGAAGAGTAAAATGGACGAGCATTTACTTATAGCTGTCACGCTGGCTACAGGATTCAGTCTGAATGTGGTGGTGTTTTCTTAAAACAACACTTAAATATACTTTTTATGTATTTGTTTATGTATTTTATTTCCAGTTTCACATTTCTGCCTATGAAGACTCAGTCGCTGCCCACCTCACAAAGATCCTCAACTCTGAGCAGCACTCTGTGGTCATCTCCTCTGCCAAGTAAGTGACTAACATAACAGCATGACCCCAAACAGGCAGAGTAGAATCAACACAAAATAACCACCTACAAACTAAAAATTCATCTGACATTTTTAACATATCTGAGGCAGCACATTTCGGCATCTCTAAGGATCCTTTGTCCCAAATAAAAAACACACACCTGCATGCCTTTACATGCAGGTGTGTGTTTTTTTTGCCATGTATTTTAAATAGCACAAGATTATTTAAAGGCTGATTGGTGAACTGGTGCTAAACTATATTTTTCAAGTTTTCTAAGTTGTTTGTAACAAAATACATAATGACATATAAATAAAACCCATTAAGATAGGAGATTAAATAGTTAGAAATGAGAATGCACAATATTAAAAAATAAAATCAGCTTAGTCATTACAGCAGTAATCAGAGATCTGTGTGAGCGTGTCTGTTCTTTGTGAAACATTATACCATGAAATGTTGACGTTTTCTTCCTTGTCTTAGGATCCTGTGTGAAACAGTGAAGGATTTTGTTGCCAAAGTGGGAAAAGCCTATGAAAAAAGCACAGAGAACGCAGAGGAGTGCGACACAATGTCTCTCAAAGTAAGCTTCAAAATCAATGCAGTTAACATCCATAATCCACCTGTGCTAAAAGGCAACTTGCTATATATTACATTTCTGCTGATTTGCTTCACTCTGAATGCTGCCTCAGCACTCCATCTAACCTCTGTTTGTGTCCCCTATCCTCTGTGCCCACCAGTGTGCCATCCTGAATGAGAAACTGGACTCCCTCCTCCAGACCCTCAACACAGAGGCTCTACCTCCACTCCCCCACTCCACCCCTCCTATTGTAGAGGAGGAGCAGGAGGAGGAAGAGGAGGAGGAGGAAGCCAGCGAAGAGAGCCTGACAGAGCTGAAGGAGAAGCTGGAGGAGGAGGAGACGGAGAAAGGAGGAGGAAGTTCACCACACCAGCTGTTCAAAAGCAGGGAGCAGCTGATGCTCAGGGCCAACAGTCTGAAGAAAGCTGTGCGACAGATCATAGAACAGGCTGAGAGAGGTACACACATGGTCATTATGGAGGGAAAACCCATCTGAACCCTGAACGTGTAGGCTATATATGAATTATTATATTATTGTATTGACTTCATTCAACTTGTGTTTTCAGTGGTTGATGAGCAGAATGCTCATACAGAGGAGACCGAGCTACCATCTCCACTTGAGTTCAGGAAGGACAGCGAGGAAGAGAACAGGGACAGTGAGAAAGATGAGGACACCAAGGAACTGGAAGCAGTGCCATGTAAGTTCATCGCTGCCTCTGCTGCCGCTGCCTCGGCCTGTCTGGCCTGGTCCCGTTCCAGACCCGTTAGCCAACCTTTTACCAGCTTGACCTAATGCATTTCCACCCTGGACCATTTCCAGAACATCTAACCCGTCCAGTCTTGCCTGTTCGATTTCCAAGTCACCCTCTCTGCCAGCTGGCGTTTTCATCAGTAACTGTCACCTAAAAGGCATTTTTGTTTAATTAAAGATTGAGGCTTACTTTGAGAAAATAACTTTGACCTCACCTAGTGGATGTCTTAAAACACATTCCCCCCACTTATTTCTGTTCTTGTAGTTTGGGCAAACATGAGAATAGACAAAGATATAAAAGCCCATATTGTTCTCTTCTTAGTGGTCAACATAAAAATAATGTTACTGTAAGAAAAAGTCCAGAGGATTATTTTACTTTGTGAAGTGGAGTGAAGTGAAGTGAAATAGAAAATTGCTCAGGATTAAAATGTTGCCACCCTGTGGATTGTGTGCTCTCTGCACCACAGAAATCCAGACACATAGCTAATGGAAAAAAAGTGCTGCTGACGCAAATCATGTTTCCTGTCATAAATAAACTGGAGGATTAGTGCTAAAAGTGCATGGAGAAACCCTTCTCCTCTGTGATATTCCACCTCTTGCACCAGACTAAGCTGTTTATCTCTCCATCTTCAGTCTCCACAACAGTATGTGGCAACGGAAAACTTCTTTAATAATAAATGATGGTACCTGTGGAAACTGTGGCGGCAGGGCCACTATAAAGTCCCTGTTTGCCTGTGTATGTGCATCTGAATGTGTGCTGCTTTCTATGTGGACCCACATGCATGTTAATGTGTAAATGTCCAGTGTGCCTCTGTGTGAGTGTGTGTGGATCAGCAGCAGGATGTGTTATTGTCTTAGGGGCAGAAGTTCTTCCTGTTTATCATGGAGCTGCTTCCTTCCTTCCACACATTTTTCAGCCGTTGGAAGACCAGGAGGTATCAGTCAAACCCTCTGCTTTGTATCCTCTCCTTGTTTCCTCTCATTGCCTCCTTACTCCTTCCTGACCTGGACACAAATCAAAAAAAACACTCTGAGCAAGTAGAGGATGTGAACAGAAAGGATTGTGACTTGTGGTTTGGTCAGATTCATTTTTCAGTGAATGTCAGTCCCCCAGTGTGCCAGTCTTGCATGTATTTGTTTCCCCAAAGAGGAATCACATGATGTCAATGTGAGCAAAGTTGCTAACATTCACTCCTCCTGGATGGCAAACACACAACATTCAGGAGTGGTCATCATGTATTCACATGGTAAAATACACACCAGCTGAACGCTAAAGAGAAGAGCAGCTATGTGAAGCTGTACGTACACAGAGGCTGTGTAACACTACATAACTAGGTATGCATATTTTTAAATGAGACATTTTTTAACAAACCTGTCAACAATCAACTAGGATATATTTTCAATCTGTGAATTAAAAATGTATGATTTTGATAAGGCTGTCACAGCCTTGGTACCTTGTGCAGAAAGAACAGCACTTGAATCCTGCAGATTAAAAGTTTCATTTTCACAAATATAACAAAAATAACAAAAATGCATAATTCATGTTTAACAAATGTTAAACAGTTTGGGTGATAAAAATTTCTTAAAGTGAAACAAAGTTTTCTGTGTGTGTATCCAGCCGCTAAGAGTCCCTGTTCTCCTACGGAGAGGAGAGTGAGCCGCAGCACCCAGTCCTATGGCTCCTTCACCATCACCCCATTCACCACCAGCAAGGAGAACCTTCCTGTACTCAACACACGCATCATCTGCCCTGGTAAACACACACACACACACACACAACACATAATGTTTTCTATTTCACAGATTCCATAAAACAAATTTTTTCCTCACCTCACTGTAACAGAACACACAACGACAGCATCACTTGCACATTTCAGTGCAGCCTTGTGTGACTGTATTTGTATGTGTGTGTGCAGGCTTGCGGGCAGGTCTGGCTGCCTCCATCGCTGGTAGCTCCATCATTAGCAAGATGCTGCTGGCCAACATCGACCCCTTTGGTGCCACACCCTTCATCGACCCTGACCTGGATTCACTGTAAGAGCCCTCTCTCTTTTAGTGTCTCGTCCTGTCTTTTCTCTACTTGTCAGTCTGTCTGGTTTTACGTCTCTCTCTCTCTCTGTCCATTCATGTGCAAATCTACTGTATATCCACATCTTTCTCTCTCACCCCCTCTCTGTTTGTCTGATTGTCTGTTTGTCTTTCTTTGTGGGCTTACTGAATTTATTGTGTGCGTGGCTGATACTCCACGCAGAGAGGGCTACATGGAGAAGTGTGTGATGAACAACTACTTTGGCATTGGCCTGGACGCCAAGATCTCCCTGGAGTTCAACAACAAGCGAGAAGAGCATCCAGAGAAATGCAGGTGAGAAACATTTACCCCAGGTACCTCTGCAGCCATTAAGGCAACTGGCAATCTATTTTTGACCACAGTGAAAGTTGAGCAGTTAGCTGATTACACATTCATCCTCACATGCTACATATTTTATGTTGATTGGTTTCCTGTGTTATGACTCTTAAGAAAAGAAATACAATCAATAGAGGCTATTATGCACTAACAGTGCTTCTAATGTGTATAGCATTTTACCAAGTGAGAAACACTTACCAGCATGTGTGTGGTTTTTAACTCCTTCCTTCCTCTGTCAAACCAACCATCCATTACATAATACTTTTCTTACAGCCCACACTCCTCCCAGATATTCTCTTGATCATTTCCAGTCAGTGCTGAGAAAACAGCTTTTCAGTTAATATTATCACAGTCCTTTTTCTACACACTGTTGTACACACCCTCTGTTCCTTCCTATACAGGAGTCGTACCAAGAACATGATGTGGTATGGTGTTTTGGGCACAAAGGAGCTTCTGCAGAGAACCTACAAGAATCTGGAGCAGAAGGTCCAGCTAGAGGTGAGAGAGGGGAAAAAAACAGCAGGGTATGTGAGGTTTTGAAAGAGTCTGTAAATGTATAACTCCCAAAGCCAAAATGCATTTTGCCAGAGCAGATTTCACTATGACCAAAAGTCATAAAAAGTCAAAAAAAAAAAAAAAAAAAAAACTCTGAAAATCTATAGACCCAGGCAACTGGAAGCCTCACCAACTAGCTAACAGTGGGCAGTGATTAAGTTGAGGATGTGACTCACCACTTCTCAACACTCTTGAACCTCTTGAAAGACTATTTAAGCTACGTGTTATGGATGCAACGTGAAGCATGACTCTGCAACTGCCCAGCCTATTTCTTACCTCAGATTTATTCAGAAACTGATTTGAACTGCTCAGGAGAAACAACATCTCCAGGACTGCTGCTACACCTCTCCACTGTTAAAAACCAGCAGATGGTGTGTTCATGTGGTCAAGTGTAGGGCAGTTTTGAAATGTTAATAGTCTGCTGGCTTTATGATTATGTTTAAGTTTAAACCATTCTAAAGTGCATTAAACTGCTTAAATTACCATGTAATTGTTGTACAGAATTCTTTTGATGATGTTCAATCAGAAATTGTTAAAATTATTGCTGTAAAATTGGCCTTAAAGTTGATTAAAGATAAGGTAGTGACTTAAATTAGATTTGATGTTTGATGTGATGAAACCTGCAGAGTTTCTTTTCCAGATACATGTACCTTCCCTGCTCCCCTCCCTCACTAGTCCAGCTGAGCTCCGCTTGTTATTTTTTGTTCCCAGTGTGATGGCCAGTACATCCCCCTGCCCAGCCTTCAGGGTATCGCAGTGTTAAACATTCCTAGCTATGCAGGCGGGACCAATTTCTGGGGTGGTACCAAGGAGGATGATGTGAGTACATTTACAATACTCTAGATGTTCACAGTGAACTCTGTGTAATGTTCCATCCTGCTGGACGTGCCCTCAGTTGGCGAGTCAGATCACCTCTCAATAGGAAAAGGGAAGTTTTCCCACTCGAGCTGATGTCAGAAATTGGCCAGACTCCTGGATCAGGGCTCCATATCTGTCTTTGTTTGTCTCATACTTTCTCTGTCTTTTTGTCTGTTGTTAAAACTATGGGAAGACAACCTGGCTCCTAGTTTAACATGACCTCGATAGCCTGGAGGTAGAGAGGGAGAGGGATGGTTAGAGTGTTTGCGCTTGTTTGTTTAAGGCTTGGAGCACAAGCGCTGCTGAAGGATTAGAGTGTCAGCTTTCTCACACGCACACACACACATACACACACACACTTACACACATGCATGCACACCCCTTAGTGAGCCCCTGCAGAGGTTACCCTTGGACACAGGCATACAGTATGTGCATTTTGTGTTATGTAACTGTTTTGCTGGAGAGGAACAGAAACAGGGAAAGAACATTTAGTTAAACTTAGTTATCATGTACACACACATACACACACACACACACAGACATACTTTACAATCTGAGGTTTTTGTCTTGAATAGATTTGCCTGTTTTGTGGTCTAATCATACATTTTGTCACTTTGCAGTTGATCTACACTTTAGCTATACATCAAATTATAATATTGTTAAAATACAAATGACTGACACCAGAAACTGATAATAAAGGAAAGATTCAGCTTTTGTCTCTGATCAGCATGTTGCCATCTCTGCTTTACCACCCAAAATGCAATACAGAACTTCCTGCTAAATGTATTTTGGGTTCCACCTAGTGGCCAAGGCCTAGTGACAACGCATCTGATCATGCGCTTTGATAATTTTATTTCAGCGAGTCCAACAGATTTTTTGCTGAGCCTGTGTACTTTGGCAGATGCTGACTCCTTACTGCTTTGACCTTTTCATGGGCACTTTGCTGGCAGAGATCAATACCAGACTTGTTGGGAGCCTCTTCTTTCAGAAACAATGCATCTCTCATTAAGGCTCCAGCTAAACTGAGCTGACAGAGAAAAATGTTTTCTTTGAGGGAAATATTACAGATATAACAGGAGGACTGAGATATGGGTTCACAAATCCTCCCTGTCGCTATTACATTTTAGGATAAAACTGGTGATATTTTCTATCTTTCTCAGTGTAAACAAATATGAGAAGACTAAAACCAATAATGAATTTATGCTGATGTTTCCTGCCTGCCTGACTAATTATTCCTTTGTGCCATAGACTATGGGTGAATGACTTGAAGAAAATATCCAGTTGCAATTTCATCATTGTTATGGATAAAATATTTTAGCTGCTTGTTGCAGTCCTCCCAGGATTTCTTTGAACCAGTCAGTCGGAGAAAAATCCATTAATTTAGCTCGCAGCAGCTCAAATATTAATATATTACATTTTTGGAATACTTGACAATACTCAAAAATATTGAGGAAATTGCTCAAGCCTTTTTAAAATGTACATCTTCAGTAGAAACTAATGGATTTGTGGCTTGCCACAGAGAGGATAGGCTGCGAGGTATTGAGACAGATTAATGTTCTTATCCTTTAATGAATTTTGTTGACTAAAGGAAAATATAGAACAATACCAGCCTCATCCTTAGATTATACAGTGAACAATCAGTAGATGCAACATGGTGGCACACATACATTTCCTGAACTTCATTATTTTGTTGTGCAGATTTTCTGTGCCCCATCATTTGATGATAAGATCCTGGAAGTTGTGGCTGTGTTTGGGAGTATGCAGATGGCAGTCTCCAGAGTCATCAAACTGCAACACCACCGCATTGCACAGGTAAGAACACACACTAAAAACAACATATAACAAAATGTGCACAATAGAATATGTTTATTTATGTCTAATCTATTTGTCTGTGCCCAAATTAGTGTCGAACAGTGAAGATTACCATCCTGGGTGATGAGGGCGTTCCCATTCAGGTGGATGGTGAGGCCTGGATCCAACCACCTGGAGTCATTAAAATCCAGCACAAGAACAGGGCTCAGATGCTCACCAGAGACCGGGTGAGACAAGGAGAGGGAGTGAGGGGAAGTGGAGTGGGGCTCAGTGAAGAGAGGTTGGATTTTGAGTGGGAAACGGACAAAACTTTACAAGAATTGCTTTACGTGATACACTTATCCTTTGATTTTCCCCTGCAGGCATTTGAGAACACGTTGAAGTCATGGGAGGACAAGTTGAAGTATGATAAGCCTCCTCTGCGGCCTCACCTCTACCCACAGCAGTCTGTGGATCTGGCTACAGAGGAGGAGGCCGCCCTGGTGCAGATGTGCGCCCGAGCTGCAGAGGAGCTCATTACAAGGTAAACTCCAGATGCCCACAGGCCTTATGGATATATGAAGAATCCAGGATATTACCATTTTGTTTTTTAATTATAATTCACAACCTCTCACATGTGCTCCGTCTAATCACAGGATATGTGAAGCTGCAAAGACCAATGGGCTTTTAGAACAGGAGCTGGCTCATGCTGTTAATGCCGCATCTCACGCCATCAACAAAACACACCCAAAGTTTCCAGAGGTTAGCTATCAACACAAATCACACAACACACGTTTTCATTCTACGTTGAGCACTGGTATGTTTCTCTGTCGTTTGATTAGCCTGAACAGGAAGAAAATCAGAAAATTAAATTTGTGTCAGAACAAGCTCACATCGTAAGTTTTAGCTGCATTTCAGCTTGTTTTGATAGTACCCTCACCATGATTGTTTTATATTTTGTTGCACATTAAACCTCTAAATGGACTAGTTTTGCTGCTCCTGTTATAAAGTGAAGCTAAGCCATTCAAAGCTTCCAGAACTGTTGAATAAAGAATGCACACACTGTTGTATTTGTGGTAAATACTCTAATACTGTACTGTAGTAACTGCTGTGTCCCATTGCCAGAGTCTGACTAGGAACACAGCTATAGAGGTGGCCAGCACTGTCAAGGCTCTGTACAATGAGACCGAGTCTCTACTGTTGGGCAGAGTCTCTTTGGTGAGTTATTATACCCTAACACTAAGATGATCATTATATTAATGAATTCTTTTACCTTTCTTAACTTGCGTGTAGTTGATCTTGGCTTGTTTTCTCCCTCTTGCAGCAACTGGACCCACCAGAGGAGGAGCAGCTGTCCAGTGCTCTGCAGAGTGTGGAGTTGGAACTGGCCAAACTGGGAGAGATCCCCTGGCTCTACCATATACTACAGCCTAACGATGAGGAGGTAAGCAGCCACATCAAACACTGACACAGGCATGAACATGGACACACACATCCCTACAAAGGCAGTGACTACAGAAACAGTGAGGTCAAGAGAAAAGGGCTTAAAGTTTTCCGGCTGTACACCAAACAGTAAAATAGATAGAAAGTTTGTTAAGTCTTTCATTTTGTCTTTTTAGTCTGAATATTTTTACCCAAAGAAGTCACTGCCACAGAACCCACACAATAGCTAAAATAGCTTCATGAAGACAGATTTATTGCAGGACTGTTGCATTAGTTTTAGCCACTGTAGATGTACCTAATAAACTTATTTAATTGTTTTTTTCTAGAATACCAATACCAATAGTATACACACATTAGACTGTGTAAAATACTTCTCTCATATATATATATATATTATATAATATATATATATATATATATGGTCTACCATACTGTATGTCTTTGTGTAACATGGCTCCAGGTAACGAGAGAGCTCAGTAGCTAAATGAAAGGCTATAGGTTGACTGTGCTTATGTACCAGGAACACTCACTGGGTTACGGCAAGAGGAACAGTCGCAGCAGCATGTTTCGCATTGTCCCCAAGTTCAAGAAAGAGAAGGCTGCCAAGAAGACGAGCCCTCAGTCAGGTAGGGCTGTGCCACAGTTTCCCTCAGTAGTGAACAGACTGGACAGACAGACTGCTTATGTCTGCTCAGGATGGGGAATCAGTCAGTCAGAGTCTGTCCCATCAGCTGTGGGGATTTAATAGGGAACATGATTTACACTGCCTGTTAAAATGTAGTTACATTACACAGTTGTCACTACCTTTAATTTGAAAGGATGGTAGCATTAAATCACTGAATGACAAACTGAATGCTCAAATGTTGCTGTGGTTCAGATCATTTAATGTATTAGGCCAAGCAAGATTTGATTTCTCAATCACAGTATAAAGTTTAAGTTCAAATAGTATGAAAGTTGCTTTGTTTCTCTCAGCCTTGTAACTACAGAAATCATTTCTTGTGGTCAAATACATCATTATATACACAGATTAATAAATACTTGCACTAGTGGCAATAGGGATGATAAGCTGGTGAAACCATCCTTCATTAAGATTGTATAACTTTGCTTAAACTTTACACTCTTTATGATGACGATACACATTCACACACAACCAAAGTAAACTTGGTTCTGCCACCAGTTGTCATGGTTACTTCTCACCATGTCCCTTGCTGCCATCATATTACAGTCCATGCATTAAGGTATTACTGTGTTGGAGAAACACAAAGAATGGGTGTGTGTTTGAGGTGTTATATCCCACAGTCTGACCCTAACCATCAACTTGCACCCCCTCCGCTCCATTCATGCTCTCATCCAGCTGTCAACATGGCTTCAGAAGGCACAAAGTCAGGAGAAGAACAAGGCTACACCAAGGAAAACCCTGCAGGGACTGAATATTTCATTTTAATACAAACAAGCCAGAAATCAAATCATTTTTGTTGCGTGTTGAACATTAAAAAGTCAAGTAAAAATGATTCAAGCAGTCCACTCTTGATGTGATGAAGTGGGTATACATTTTTATTCATGCTAGAAATAATTATAACAGTCAGATTAAGTTTAAAAGTGTAAGCCCTTCCTCCTCTCATCGTGGGCTGGTTCCTGACTTGTTGGGCTGTATTTCCTGCAGACCGCACAGGCTTCCACCTCCCTTTACCTCCTACTATTTCTGTGTGTTCTGATCGGGTCTACCATACAGTATGCATGCCCCCAGTCTTCCTGGAACGCCATTGGCCTTGTTCTGACCAACCTTTGGCCTCTGTCATACTCCTCCCTCCTCCGCCAGCTGCCGCCACTGCTCTCCCGCTTTCCCTACCTTTTTTTCCTCCATCTTTTCTTTCAGTGATTTACCACAATTTGTGCCCATTCGTGAGGTTGTGTGTGCTGACATGTTCACATCTGGGTGCTGTGTGAGAGAGAGCATGAATGGGACAAGCAGTTAAGTGACGTGGGAGAGTGACAGTGTGTGTACACCTGTGAGGCGCTCTGAGCCTCTCTCTGCTCTGCTCCGTGTGTGTGTTTGTGTGTGTGTAGTGGAGAGATGGGGCACAGAAGAGGTGGGCATCTGGCTGGAACAGCTGAGTCTGGGGGAGTACAGAGACACCTTCACCCGACACGACATTCGAGGCTCGGAGCTGCTGCACCTGGAGAGGAGGGACCTGAAGGTACACACACACACCTGTTGACACACCTCAATCCCTCAGTGAATCTGTGTGAATCGTCTCCTCCAACTCACAATCAACTCTCTCTCTGTCTCCTCTTGGTCTATTTCTTATGCTCTTTAACCCATTGTCTCCCTGTTGTGCCACCTCTCGTGTTGTGCTGCATTGCTCTGCTTGGCTTCTTCTGTCTGACCGTTGCTTTGTGAAAGCGACTCGCTGTGACCCACTAACACTGTGTATCTGCTGAGAGGGGAACCCTACAGGGAAGGGATGGGCTGAGAGTGGATAGAGCAAACTGAGCTGGGCTGGTTATAGAGAGCTGAAGTCAGGCAGTGAAGCCAGATTGTGTGAATCCAATAAAAAAAAGGAAGATACAGTTCACTGGAATTTACAGGAGATTGAAATTAGCCCGTGTCATGTGTCTTTACACTGATGTACAAACAGATCACACTTCCACACATGTTCACATGAACTTGTTCTGACTCATGGGTCAGTTGCGTGACACCTTTCTCCTCAAAACCTAGGTGTATATCAGCATTGCAAATGATGTTGCCACCCTTTTTTCACATATACAAGAAAGACTGAGACAAACATGTCTGTGTGTAAGTTCAACTGAAGAGAACACTAAGATCTGTATGGGCTGCAAAGAAGTGAAAACAAGCTCCTCTCCTTGTATAAAGATTTTCTCTTCTTACATATCTGTGAGCAGTTGTATTTCTTTTCATAGCCAGTTTAGGAAAAAGCCAGCTGACAGATGACCCTACTCCCAGAGCCAGACTGAATTGCCAATGTAAAAATAAATGGATTACAAAAGAATTAATTCCAGTTGTGTGTCTTATCCAAAAAATATCTAGAGATAAAGATAACAGAGATATTAATCAGTGAAAAAGCAAAGTTGCTATACAGTTTTGATTGAAATTAGTGCCTAAACGGGACTGTATGAATAAATGATAACAAGAACGTTTGTACCATAAATGGATAATTAAAAAAAACATTTTTTGATAACAAAATTAAATTTGATTATTGAAGAAGTGTGACTAAAACTGAGCAGAACATTTTGCAGCTGAAAAATAAACTTCCTTTCTGTTGTCCAATGTATGTAATAGAGACATTTCAGAGAGATTTCTCCCACTCCCATTATATTCTTGCCAACATATATGCTGATACCAATATCTGTAAGCTGTTTTGATAGATTTTGCAGCATAAACTAACACATACACGCAAACACAGTTACATTATACATGTGTTTGTTCTGTCTCTCTGCCCCTCATTCCATCATCTTACAGTTTATCAGTCACTCAGTCATCTCATTTGTCTAATGTGTTGCTCTCCTGTTATATTGTAATGGATGAAAGTCAGTCAATTCAAAATTAAATCCATTTTGAATTAATTAATTTTCTTAGTCTTATCTGAAGCAAAAACATACCAGTTCCAGCTTCTCAAATATTAATACTTGCTGTTTTTCTTAATCCTCTATGATTGTAAATTGAATATTCTTGCACTGTTTGGCCAAAAAAGAAATGTGATTATACCAGCTTGGGTACTGGGAAATGATGATGCCCATCTTTAACTTGTTTTTGACATTGACTAAACAATTAATCAATAATATAATCAGATAAAAGACAAAGCAAAGCAAAGAGGTAATTGATGCCTCTGGAGTATTGAACTGTCAGAGGTTTTCTAACTAAATGAATGAACAAAGCACAAACTAAATGCAGAGATTATCAGGAAATAGAGGGTTTGTCTCTGGCAGTCCAGTGGGGCCTTACCAGACAGTAGTGCCTTTTTCTACTGAAAAACAGGCACAGTATGATAATGAGTCACCATGTGTAACCCTGAAACTGAGGGAGCTAAATGGAATTCAGCCATCATTGGTTTTATCATTTACCACATTTTTGGGAACTTAGTCTATGAGCACAGTCAGTTTCAGGTCCTGGTAACTTGGTTACTTTGACACAAGATGTGTCATTTTGTGTCATCAGTAGGCTGAGAGGAAGTGTTTTACTGACCTCTCTGGTTAAAGATTTCATTTCTGTTCCACCTCTGACCAAAGTAAGCATCACTGATGGGTGTGGTCCGAAGTGTCGCACCTGTAACCACACGCAGCAGTGATGTCATGGTGTACTGACTCACCCTAGAAAACAGTTGTACATCACTGCAGCAAGGTGAGAGGTGAAACCAGTGGAGGTCAGCAAAATTAAGATTTTTAGCAGCTGTTAAGTTACTCATGAGAAGTAATTTATTGAAAGCAGAAAACTGAAATGCTATATAAACCTCATGCTGCATGTCATATTTACAGGTTGGAAAGACAGCATGTTGTGCATTGTGAGCGCCCTTTGTTGATTTCACAGTGGTTCCACTCAAAACTGGTGGAAATGTTGGAGGAGGCTGTGGGCACAGTGGTACTTTGAGCTAAGTGCTAATGTTAGCATACCAACATGCAGCCAATGACAATGGTAACATGCTAATATTGAGCATTTTCAGTGTGTTCAGTGAGTCACATGAATGTCAATACCAAATTTCATTGCAATCACTCAAAATCACAATTGTGAACCCACGGTGGCTGCTGTGATTATTTCTGGTCTGTTTTTCTATATGATAACCACTATGGTGGCTGAGCAAAAATGTTTTGATGTTCCACACAAAAATAATCCAAGGTCCACCAAACGATGTCCAGAATATGAAGAACTATTTAATAAAACTTATAGATGCCAAAGGTTGACTAAAAATAAGGAATCTATAGATAAACTGAAGATTTTCTGATAAAATAAAAGAAAGGGATGGACATTGCCTGTGGTTGCTAGGACTTAGGGAGTGACTTCAAAAGACTGTCTTCCTACTCTAACCACACCCTCCAGGTAGCATCCTTGGCCTTTATCAGTCTCCATCCCAGCCCCCAGCCACTAGATGGGGTTAACTCAAAGGAAACAAGCATTAGAATTCATAAACCAAAACTTTGGCTTCCACAGTGGTTGTTAAAGGAAAACTCAGGGGTTCATCAAAGTCATCAAGATTCAACCTGTGGGCACCCTAGATACCTGTACATTTTAATCTATCCAACAGTTGTCAGGATATTTTAGTCTGTACCAAAGTAGTCAAACACACAGTCTGATGAGCCACTGTACCAGAATGGCTAAAAAAAATGTTTTTTTATTTGCTCCATTTTTATCTAAGATTTGCCACTTAGATGAACCGTACTGACACTGATACAAAAACACAGATTTTCCCACAATAGATACTATATAAAATCACCAAGTTTGTTTAGTCTTAAAATGTAATGAATAACTATATAGGTATATTTGTTTTCCCCTAAATGCAATTCATGTCAAACACATGAAATCACATTAATGCATCACCATAAAGGCCAATGTATGTGTTTTTAATGTGTTGGTCTTATTTCTCTTCAGGATCTGGGGATATCGAAAGTGGGTCATATGAAGAGAATTCTCCAGGGAACTAAAGACCTGGCCAAGGCCTCCATGGTTGACCTCTAACCCAGGAGCAGACGCTACCAGAGAGGGGAAACAAAACATTCCCCTTGCATCAGTGGAAGAGTTTGGGAGCACCGTAGGCAGTGAAGGAGAGAATAGTTATTTGAGGAGAGCTGGATTTTATCGTTCCGCTGAGACAGCCTTTGAGATGTTGTGAACAAGATACATTAGTGTGTTTGCTTGTGCTTTGGTGCCAAAATGACAGTCAAGAAAGCTGATGGAAGTGCAAAAGGAAGTCATGGATCTTCAGAAAAAAAGCCATTTCTAAGTTAATAACCATTCCTAGCACACAATCAGGTATGCAACTAACCATACTGTTGACAGTAACATGTTGTCTGAGTTATGATAACAAACTAGTAGCAAAACCAGGACTTCCATGAATATGGGATTTAGCTTCAGTTGAGTGCAGTGGTGTGTGAAAACATGATGTTTGCTGGATCTCTGCCTCATTGTAGAGCTGCAGATGCATTAAAGCAGCCTTTGGGTTTCAGTAGAGACAGAAAACATCACAGTCTAGGTGGAAATCTGGAAGGTGTGGTTTCTGAAAACAGTGGGATACTGTCGCATGCTATGCTAGCTCAACTTTAGATATGTTTAATTGCATGATTAGTGTGTTGATTTATTTTGTGTGCAAAATAACACTTGAACAAGTTTTACATGACTTAAGTATTATGATGCCATTTGTTACTACTGAAAGCATCCTTTTTGGTCTAAATCAAACTTTTTTTCTAGCTTTAATTTATTTTGTTTGCATGATAATGATGTGTCACTGATTTGTGTCAAGTGCCATATTTTCAGTCATTTAGTGTAAAATGTGCTTTATTGGTAGACATCATAAGAAGTTTTAAAAAACATGTTGATGAGGTATGAATATGTGGAATTAATATCCGTAAGTTGACACGTTCTCTGTGGATGTGAAAATCAGTACCAAAGTGAATGTCTAAGAAAACATGATCATCTGACAACTTTGTTCAGAACGCAACTCTTTCTTTAATAGGCCAGTAGGTCTTAGGTCTTAATTCCATTTAAGGTGGAAAAAAAAGATTAGTATTAGTCAGGAAGAACGTTAAATTGTTGGTCTGAAGCCAACCACTTATACTGTAGGGTTGTTGAGTTTTTTTAAGGAATTCTTAAAAGGCACTTTTTACTTCTTGCTTTATGCAAGTGCAAATCCTCATATCATTACATAGAATTAACAGTTCACCTCAACTTTATAACTTTTGGCAATTTAACACAGTATTTAACACTAATGAGAATAGGAGCTAGATATTGATTTTGAATATATAAAATAGAGAAGCTGATCGGCAGCCTGCATTGCATTGTTCAAGTGCAGCTTTTTTTTTTTTTCTTCAAACCACAAGTGAGATGTTGATAGAACACTACTTTTACTCGATAGTTTCTTTTAAGACTGGTGGCATTACAGGGTATATTTCTATATGTGATGCTAAGTTAGTATATATATATATATATATATATATATATATATATATATATATATAGACACACTGTATATATAGTATACCAGTGTATGCAAACAATGTTTGTAGTGTTGTAGTCTAATGCATTTGTAGATTGCTGACATGGCATGCATTGTCAACAGCTTACACATTTGATTGTGTATATTACACCATAACAATTGTGTATAGTTGATTTTGTTCTAATCTCTTGTACATGATAATGCTGTTGTATTCTAATGATGGTGCAATATTTTATCTCTTGTTTTGATACTGTCTCTGCAGCTTTCTGACATGATGTTTCTCAGTGGGAAAAAAAACCTTGAAAGAGTTTTTGTACATGTTCTCCTCCTCCTCAAGGTTTGAGGATTAGATTTTAAAAGTTAGACCCATAGACAGACTGCTTTTTCTTACGGACTCCAAATTTCTTCCAGCGGTTCACTAGTTTGTAGTTTTGCTCCTCTGTGCTTCCAAGATGATACACTAAAGCGGGACAATATTTTCCTCTGAAATGTCAATGAATGAGTAGAATGGGCAGACATGACTGTTGTGTTAATATGTAATAAGTATCGCAATGTATTTGCGTGCATTTGGGTGTGTGTACTACAGCAGTGGCATATTTTACCTTATCAGCAATTGTATACTTATCATTGCCAACTAATTTTACCATGTAATTTCAACTCTGATAATTTAATTGCCCCTTCACCACGATTTTGGAGAACAATTTGTTGCTTGCATGTTGGTTTATTTTTCCCTTATGTTAAGAAGTAGTGTAAAGGCTTTTTAAAACTGAATTTTGAATGCTGAAATTTGACAAGACGCACAAGTTTTCAACCTTTAGCATTCATCAAAGTATCCTAAATAATAGTAGAATGTGAGTGCAGCAGAGGCTGCATTGTGAGTAGTCATGTATTGCCCCTAATATCCCAGCAGAGGGCAATCTATCATATCTCACGTCTCTACAGTCCCTGATTCACATCAATGTCAAATAACATGATTTTACAGTTGCTTACAATCAGTTGAGTAAATACCACTATATTCAGTGTCTCACACATTGACATGCAGAAATCAGTGAGCCTATACTAAATTCCAATCCAAGATAATTTTTTTCATGTATCCACTATTGTTCATCCTGCAACTCACAGCCAAAGATAGGTTATTAAGTATAAATCACTAATTTATATATAACATAGACTTAGACTAGATCTCATTTCCCCAGACAGAACCACGCCTTTTATTTATTTAGTAGATCTAGATTCATTGTTAACTATTTGATAACAGTTGGCCTTTTCCAAGCCACAAAGTCTGGATATAGGTTTTGCCTAAATTGAAGCCTTTCTGTTAGTATGTGCTTTATAGAAGCAGTATATTAGAACTGCTGTGCGCTGCCTTGTCGCTGCAGTGCTCATCAGTTTTGGCCTCTCATCCATTTAATCTCCATCATACCAGTCACCAAACTGAACTCACTGATACTGTTTCAGTTCTTGGGCTGTGTCTGTCTATGTTTATGGTATCCGTGTGTCCAAAGTGTCTGCCGGGTTCTGTAAATCTCAAGTGTTTTGGCCTCAGACTCCAGGCAAAATAATGCTTGACCTTTCCACGCAAAGTGGAAGTCGCCACCTTTCTCCCTTGCTACATTTTCCAGTGGTCTGTAAATAATGCTGCAAACTGCCTGGTTTTCAAAAACCAACGAAACCCATGCAAGGATCTCTAAAAGACAGGTTAACACATAGTCTTTGACAGGGTTCCTAAAGTAATGGGAGAAAAGTGAATTTCATTTGTTTACATTATGTTTACAATGGCACAGTTTTAATTTTTAAGAATATATATGTAGGTATAAACATTTGCATATTTATTGCTAAGGTTAAATGATATGATGTGTTTTGTGTTTTCACATTTGGAATATAATGTTACGGTTGTCACCTGTATTACTATCTGGATGATTTGGTAAAGTAGTTGATCATTTTTATGACTACTAAGTGACTGTTTTCTGTGCCTTTTTATGGTTAGAATGCATGGTTAACTATTTATTACAATTTGGAGTCACTGAGATGTGTATTTTTGTATTCTGAATAAATAAATGGTTCAGCTTTTGTTGTACATTTTTAAGGTGCCTTAAAACAGGCTACCTATTCATATCTCTCTTCTTCAATAAAACCAAATACATATGCAGTGCGTTTCTGCCTTATTCTGTTTTGATTTCACTTCCAAGAAAAGAATCAGTGCCATCAGTCCAGTGTACATATATATATATATATATATATACACAGTTAGTACATTTATATATAACAGTTATGCCCCCTCTCAAATGAAAAAGTATCCTATTCAGTGTCTCTCTCTTGTGCCATAGGATAAATCAGTTGTGGCAAACAAATTACATGTGGCATTTCAAAGTTTCACAACCAACAGCTGAATAGCTACATTGTCAATTAAGACTGTGGGCCATGTGTGACATTTGAAGTTCTCTTAGAACACCCACATCCCTGAGCATTTCTCTCCACATCTTCTCTTCTGATTAAACTTCTCTCTACTCTCATCTCCTCATTCTAGCTTTGCTGCAATCCATCTTTTCTTAACAAGAAATGTGTTCAGCAGCTTTGTCTTAAAGTCCTGTCATCTCATGAGTGGTGTAAAGTACATTTACTCAGGTACTGTGCCTACATCCTATATACTGTGCCTATTCTTCTCATTACATACGACTTTATACTTCTGCTCCATTACAGTTCAGAGAAATATTGAGCTTTGTTTATATACTTTATAGCTATATTTACAACTTACTTTACCATTTACGATTTCACAGACAAAACATGCAAAAAGTGTACATGTATTGTTATAGATTAAACTACTCAACATCACATAAAATTAGAGCTCAGATGAGTAGTCAATTAGTTGATTAGACAATTGACAGAAAATTAAAACCATTTTAATAACTGATGAATTGTTTAAGTCATTTTTCATGCAAAATGCCAAATATTTCATGCTTCCAGTTTCTCAAAAGTGAGGATTAGCTGCTTTTCCTTACAGTAAACTGAATATTTTTCACATGGTTTTTCTTACAGCCCATTCACTTCCATCTCTGTCTCATGACCTGTCAACAAAGAGTGACCTCAACTTTTTCCCCAAGAAGCAAAAACCCAGCTGTGAACCACAGTTTCACATACTGAGACTGCTGATGTGCCACAGTAAGCAAAGGTTTTTAAGGACAAGCAGGTTTTACAGGCATGCATTTGTGTGGGCTGCATGAGTTAAAACAGACATAATACACATGGAAATAAAAGAACCGAAAACATCTGTGACGTTAAGGAAATGGAAACATATGGGAAGCCATTTAAACATTTAGTCTTTAGGTTTGACTTATTAACCCTTTAAATGTTATCACAAGCAAAAAGCAATGAAGATATTGTATCTTTGTTGTATTTTTTTAATCATACCTTTTTATTATATTTTTGTAATAAGAACAATAAACAATGTTCTTTTTAACTGGCTGCATAGTTTGCATTTATTAGTCAGATGGTTGAGATGTCAAATTCCTGGAAGATATCAGATAATTGTCTTGTCATTTGAATTCCTGCAGGAAATATGAGGAACGGTTTATGTTCAGAACTGAACAGCAGGCCCTGAAACTGACTCACAGGAAGGTATTAATGACATGGGAAGAATGCAAATGACAAAGACATGACCCAATCACATGGCAGTTTCTATAATGGTAGAAAAGTGAATTTCATTCTATATAGTCTACTATATTGACTATAAATATAAATTGTAATTATCCTAAAATAGAAATACTAAAACAAAGTACATCCAATTTTGTAGGCTCTCCAAGCACAATAATTGAGTAAACGTACTTCGTTACAGTCCACTTCTGTTAATATCAATATGTATTAATTTGTCTGCAGTTTGATTGTTCTGTCTTCGACAGTGCGAGTGCGACACATATCTTTTTCTCGGCGTTCGATTGGCGATGCCTCGAACACTCTTGTTTTCATGGGGAGAACGCTGACGGACAGGAATCGGAGAGCTCGATTCGTGTTCGGGAATCAGTGAAGTCGAGTCAAGCAGAGCGAAGTGTACACATCCTCTTTAACCCCTCTAGGTTAGACTTTTAAATACTTATTTTACTTAACTTCAAAGACTCCAAACATCAGAAATGATTTTAGCTGCTGTTATTGTAGGTGATATTTTCTGATAAATAGTTTACGACAGCATTCATTAGGCGTAAATTATGGCTCATTTCTAATGTTAGTGGTAAAACTTGAGCAGTTAAGGCAGTCGGGGGTATCCCGGGTGTAATTTTGCTCAGTAACGTTCACGGTAGGAAGAGGAGTTCAAACGAACGAATCGTTAACGGGTCGCGCATTAAAGACAGCGGCCACCGTCAGCGCGGCTGGAGTCCGACGCTGAGCGTTGAGGTAAAATGTCTTGATAAAGGCAAATATCTATGTTAAGAATACCAACAAATGACCACATATTAATGTCGGTTAAGTATTTGAACTCACCGTAATGTCAGCGTTAGCTCGGTGGATAGGTTATGGTAGCGACAATAAGGTGACATCACAGACCGAGCCGACCGCGGCCTGGTTCTGCTGTTAGCCCGGTGATTGACAGCCTGTCAACTAGCTAGGTGGACCACTGTCGTTTTCTATGTCCCGAGGGTTTCTTATGAGCGGGTCGGTCTGTATAATGCTGTAGTTAACTGATTGCCTGTGCTGGTTCTGACTGCATAAAGCCCGAGTAGTCGTGAATCAACATCAGCATCCACCGTGTGTGTGTGCGGCTGCTCTGTGGCCTTCTGCGGCGGGTACCAGCCCTACAAGCAAACACTCACTGTCCGGCTGTAATTACGCCAACGGTAGCGTTAACAGGCATGATACATGTTAAGCACAGTTATTGGTAACATGCAGACAGAGAGAATAGAATATAACATTCAGTGTGCCTGTGTCAAAGTTGTCAACAAGTAAGGTTACTGATGTAATGATTCAATGTTGATGTAGTTGACTATATTAACTGATAGTATGATAATTTTGTCACACAGTGTTTACTGAAAACTTAATGCCTTTCATTAAAATGGGTATTGTTTAGCTGCCTTCCGTTGGCCAGGGATGGACCACCACAGAGGTGACACTTAAAGAGAAAGACCACCCGAAGAGAGAGTACATTGGGTACCATGGGTTTGAGTAGAGGATGGCAGAGGATGGGCCATACCATTGTGTAGCATGAATAGGTTACATTTTTAAGACATAACCATTATGATTTCATTGTCGATTAATCTGCTAATTATTCTCTTAATCAGTTTTTTTCCCAAAGATTTTGTTGTGGCATTTTGCTTTTCATTGTCAGTTCACAGTTTAGAGAGAGAGACAGGAAACCAAAGTTATCCAGGTCAGGAATTGAACTGTGGACACCGCAAATATGGAGCCAATCCCGGCTAACACTGGGCAAGAGGCAGGGTACACCCTGGACAGGTCACTAGTCTATTACAGGGCTAGTAGGGCTGCAACTAAAGATTCTTTTCATTATCGAGGAATCTCCTTTTATTATCTTACTTAACAGTTAGATTCATAAAATGACAGACAATAGTGTAAAACACTCATTACAGTTTGCTGCAGCTTTGGCTCATGTCATTGAATTGCTTGTTTTGTCTGACCAATAGCACAAAACCTAAAGATATTTAAGACTTGTCATATGAGACAAAGACTCCCAGTAGACTTTTGTCACAGAAGACATTTTGATATGTAACAGGTGTTATTCATTGGCTCACTGTCATGTCTTACTAGGACACTTGAATGTTATTAGTAACACCTGAGCTTTTCCTCCAATGAAAAATGCCTGATTAGGGGCTGGAACTTGGGAATGTGTAGCATTTTCAGCTAGAAAAATCAATTATCACTGAAAATAGTTACAGATTATTTATTTGTCTTATTAATTTCTTGACTTAGTTCCACTATGGAGCATCTCCAGCTCTAACATTTTTCTCTGTATAGGCAACCAGCATATACCCAGTCTTCCCTCTGTGCTTGTCAGTTAAAGGAAAGACTTGATTTCAGTTTTAGACTTAATGTTATATTCACTTGTCTGCTGCACTGATACCACCTGACCAAAAAGTCACCTGTGCCTCGTTAGAGACTGGTATTTGGTCTCACAGTGGACTGCGAGGTTTTCTCAAGCTTTTCTTCAGGCTGTGCTCCCCCCCCCCCCTCCACCCCCACTCACCCACCCCACCCCCGGTCTTTGTTTATCTATCCTTCCGGCCACCCACACTCATGCTCAGAATTTAGCCCACATCAGCTCCCAATCAAACAAGATTTTAGACTACACAGTTTGTGCCCTTGACAGGTTGTTTTGCTGTCTTCTTTCTAAGATGATCACAAACACCCCCTGGAAACCTTCTGTTAAATCTGCTTAGCTCCATTACATTTTTGTTCAAACTGTGATAATTAGTTTGATGAATCAGCCCTTGAGAATTTGTTTAAGTCTAAACTTAGTTATACTTAATTGCAGTTTTTCTATGACATGACTAATACTAAATACTTATGGCATTATGTGAGCACATTAGTTGCACGAGGTGATGATGTAGGCCTATTGAGTTGATTCTCATAAACTGTACCACTGAACACTAAAGCTGTGATTTGCCAGCAATTTTGTGTTATTCGTCTGTGTTTTAGTCCCGGTCATAATAGACGTCATTGTGCCTGCTTCCCTTGTGAGTGAATTGGGATGCACTGCATGGTTGAGGTTAGGCAGCAGTGGCTGGCTGTGTTGTTTCTGTACAGACCACCAAAGCACCCGTGAGAAGCCAGGAGGTCCTGGATCACCAGAGGAAGCCAGTGGCATGTCTTCTACCCCTCTGGTTCTCAGGATGCAGGATGGGTTGATCAATAGGACCGCCTGCCTGTGTCTAGACCCAACCAGCTGCTTTGGACCATACCTCAAAGGAGAGGCTTGGATTTCTTGGGAAACTTTTCCTTCTTGTACACTGTAAATATTTTCCCTCCTTTACCCGCTCTCTCATGCTGCTTACCAAGTGTGTTTCCCCTGCTCAGAGCACACACCCCTGTTCTCTTGCCTTGCTGTTTGATCTTTGATGCAGGCCTGCCTGTTTAAAGAGTATCAAAGAATAATGGCGTACTATAGCTTATCCTCACTGGCAAGACAAGTCTAGGCCTACTTCTAAGAGCTTGATTTGTGTTATTTTCACACGGCTTTGAGTAAAACATGGTTGGCTGTACTGTCTCACAAATTCAGAACAGAAACCAAAATGTTAAATGTATTGCCTCCTGTGGTGAAATGTTTTGGATCTGTTTCACAGGCTTGAGTCCATCTGGATGGGCCAGGTGCAGTGACTTAGTTCTTTGTTGCATAAAAACCACCGACTGTCACATAATGCTTCCTGTTGTGGCATGTCCTGTATGCAGCAGTAGATAGAGACATGGTGTGCTATCTCTTTGTTTACTAATAGCACTGATACTGTCATGTGATGTTCTTGTGGTTGAGGGTGAGATAGCTGGGGACCTCACACTGAACAATCCTGTTTTTTTACTTGCTGAGGATTGTTGATAGAACTAGAGAGAGAACCTCAGGAAACAGGCTCAGCTTTGGGACTGAAAGCAGAGATACAAGTCTGAATTTCCAAAATCTCCAGTCTCTTCATTTCGGCAGTTTGCGGTTACTCTCTAAACTTCCTCGCCATGTCACTCACTCTGTCGTTTTCTTTTTTCCCTCTCCTTCGACACCTCTCTTTTTACAGGTGAGCGGCCAGTCAGCCAGCCACGCAGCTCTCTGTTGCTATGGATGCCTGTGCTCGTATTAGAGGAGTCCCAATAAGGTCCAGGGCCTCAGTACGGAAAGAGGTCTGTCTGCTGGCATTTTACTTTCTAACAATCTGTAGTGTGCTGTATCTTTGAATGGGGAAGTCGAGCCCTACTCTCCAGTGATTACACCTCAAGTAGGATTTTTAGCTGGACATTTGCACCTTTATATTAAAAAGCATTTCAGTAGGACAAATTGAAATCAGGTTTAGCTTGCTCCTCACTCACAAGTTCTGCACTTAACACTTTGCAATGTTGTTATGATTTCAAAATGCAAAAGATCTTCCCTTAGGTGTTTGTACAGTTTGTGTTAAAGCGTAACTCTGGTGTTTTTGAACTTGAAGCCATGTTTCTGGGTGTAAATGAATGAATGGGACAAAAATCTTTGGAATTGGTGCAGTATGAGCAGACGATGTACCCCGCAACCACAAACAGCTTCTGCAATGCAATGCTGCAATTCCTCCCCCACTAAAGTCACATAATATCCAGTTTGTCAGTGGCAAAAACAAGCGCTATAGTGGACGGACTTTGACGCAGACAGTTGCAGCAGCTGTTTGCAGTGGCAGGGTACATTGTTCTTGCTCAATACTTTACCAATTCCAAAGATTTTTGTCCTTATCGTTCATTAAAGCATGGGAAAATAAGGCCCAGGTTCCAAAACATCAGAGTTATCCTTTAAATAAGACACTACATTACTGTGTTGTGACTGTTTGTCTTGTGTGCTTGCGGTCGTAGATGCTAGCTGTTTACTGCAGTTTCTAATGTCATGAGATGTGCTTTCAGTAGAACTGGATTGGCCAATGGGATCTTAAAAGTGTTTTGCCTGTCAGTGTGAATATAATCTGATTACTTAGGATCTATATTAAAGTCATGTGTAAAGGCAGGCAGATACATCAAAGAGGATGCACAGAATACTGTTCTTTTTTGCATTCATTTTTCATGCATGCTCCAGTGATGGACAAATACATACACATTGGTTTCCTATTAGGTCTGTTGGGTAACCATATACTTTGTCTAAAAAGCTTTGCATGTGTGTTTGCAGACTGTGCGTGACAGTGGGGCACAGTATGTGAAGAGCCTCTTTAGGAATAAAAAAGAGCTGTGCAGTGTTGGCCTAGAGCTGCCAACCAGAGACACCACAAGACTGACAGAGGTTTGTCACACACAAACAGCAATGTGAACATATACAAAGCTCAGGCACATTCAAGTATAAGACACATTAACACTGACCATCAACTGTGTTCTTTCAGATTAATTTTGTGTGTCTGCCTGGTCAGTGTGAAGGGGAGGATGTCACCCAACAGGTAAGTTTTCATAATTATAAACATCCGATATGATAAAACACCAAAAAAAAGCTTTGCCTCTAGATTTTTACTTGTCATATCTAATGCTGATATGGTATAAGTGGACTTTGGGTAACACACCGATAATCTGAAACATCATAATTTTTGATGACTGACTTTTGAACTGCTCCCGGTCAGTACATACCAACAGTGGTCTGAGGAGGGACACACCCAAACTGGTGTTGGGGGATGTGTTGGAACAAGTCTGATCCACCTCACTTAATGACTTAAAGAGTCTGCTGCTAACGTCTTGGTGCCAGATACCTCAGGGTACCTTCAGACGTCTTGTGGATTGCATGCTGCAGTGGGTCAGAGCTGCTTTTTTGTCTCTCAAAGTACCAACAGCATAGTAGACAGAGGTGGTCAGAATGTTTACACTTAATAGTGTATTTTTGAGGTTAAAGATGGTAACAAATATAATTTCCCATTGAGTACTGGGTAGGTCTTGCAGTTAGTAATTTTACCTACAGGCTAATGTGCTTCTATGTCTTTTTTTTGCCCAGGCTCTAACATCTCTGCCAGTGGGACTGTGTGAGCTTCTCAGGTCACTCCACGTTCACGGTCTCAAGAATGATGAGGTTCTGCTGCTCAAAGACTCCCGCAGGCTGGCAGAGCACAAAGACACTGGGCCTCAGGTAGGTGACAGACTTCTCATATTGAAGGAATGTGCTCAGTTAGTGTGTTGAACAGAGCAGAAGTGGGATGAAGCCAGGGAAGTAAGGGGAGAGAATAAGGGGAAGTGAGAATTGGCAGTTGTGCAGTACTCAAGCTTTTCTGTACCTGTCAATATATCTTTATATTTGTGAACCTAGGAAGCCCTCAAAACAAGTTTATTTACACTGGAAACATGCACAAACATGGCAGATGTAAAAAATGTTTAACCCTCGTCAGTAAAATAGAATTACTTTTAAGTGTGACATTTCAGTTTTTCATTAAATTGTTTTCCCACTGCGTGGCCTTGCATGTCCCAGCACATAAACAGATGTACCAAGACTTTCTCACGCTTTTGAAGAAATGCAGGTGGGACAGACAGACAGAAAAATGTTGTTTTTTCAGCCCACGATTGCAGCCTTGTACTTCCTGGTCGTATGCGCAGTGTTTGGGTTTACACAGGCCCTGCAGTTCATTCTGCGGTTTTCTTGTCCATTTCAAATAGTTAGACCTCCCACCTCTCTGCATTACAATGTGGACTTGCACTAAGTGATTTTGTATTCTGTGCAAACAAAGTACAGACATAACAGTACACTTCTATCCCTCTCACCCGCCTCCTGTAAGATTAGGGTAGAGAAAAAATTCACATGTGAATTCTGTTTAATTTGCCAAAAGCCAAGATCTTTCATATTATCAACTTGTCTTATTGTAAGTGATTGTGGGACGCAGTCACTTCAACAGTTTATAGACACTGTCTGCATGTTGGTTATAAATGCTGTAATGAATCTTGAAATTACTCCAAGAAATCACCAGGCAGCCAGGCTTTTAGTATTTTCCTTTCCCCTCTCTTCCTTTCTTTTGTCTCTCCCTCTTTATTTCTCACTGTGCTATTTGTTTCTACCCCCAGTGTTGGTTAAAGGCTGTGTGTGTGCTGAGGCATAATCCCAGCACTAGCATCTATCCTCAGGCCAGTGTAGCATCTTTGCTGGGCTTGCTGGGGTGCTACACGGCAGGTGTCCGCTATGCTTTGGAGCTTCAGGCTCTTCAGAGGGGCACAGCTGAGCCCAGTCAGCCAGAGGAAGATGACACCAACCAGTCAGTCTCATCAATCGAAGATGACTTTGTCACAGCCCTGGAGCATCTGGAGGAGGATGACACAGGAGACAATCCCTGTAGGTTTAACATCTGACATCTCATCTCATCAACATCTCAGTGGCTTTTAGTCGCTGCCTGTCAATTGAATATAGATACTTAAGAAAAATCCAAAATAGAGATATTATCCTGTGTTTTTTATGCCATCATCACCTATGCACAATTAATTTAAAAAATAAATTGACGGGGATTTAAATTGTATTCACAGCTAGATGGCACTAATACATTACTTTCTAGTTGACATGTACTTTTTCCTCTACTTACATAATCATAATAGTTAGGTTGAATAGTTTGTTTTTTTCACTCAGCTTCCCTCTAACTTTGGGTAACTTTTAGTTGTGTTTATCTTTTTCCCCCTATTTGTATGTAGTGTAATTAACCAGTTTTCTGTCATCTCTCCTTCGTGTCCACCTCCACAGCAGCAGTTTCCTATCGTCATTTTAAAAAGCGTGATGTGGCATCACAGACAATCCCAGCCCACAAGAGAAGAAAAGAATTATCAGGCTCTCGTGTTATCATAAGCTCATCTTCGAAGAAGTACTCAGTCAAACATAGGTCGGGTCCAGATGTATCTGTCACAGTGCAGCGGTCATCAGGTGTGGAATCCCAGTGGACTTACTGTAGTCCCGGAGCTCGTCACCCCTCGCCTTTGATTCATGTCAGTGAATCAGAAGAGTCAGACTGCTCCAGCCCCAGTCCAATCATTTTCCTGGATGAGGTGGGCTACCAGAAGAGCCTGTTGGCCAAGCTGGACATCCCCCAGGTGCCAGGAGGGCCCAGAGATCGAGTTGAAGACTCAGACTCTGAAGTCAGTGAATTCTTTGACAGTTTTGACCAGTTTGATGACCTGGAGGAGCTGAGCTCAGAGAGCTGTACTCTTGCACTGCCTCTGGACACCATCAGTGCCCCAACCACACAGAAGAAGTCAGCTGACTCTATCACGGGTGGGTCAGCATCCAAATATGTGTCTAGGGGCTGCTCAACCAAGGGTATGAATCCTCATCGCTTTGACCAACCCACTCTCCCAGCCAATGTGAAAAAACCCACTCCCCTGAAACCAGGCTCTCCCTACTCACTTCACTCTGAGGTGCCTGACTCCCCTCGACCTGTGCAGACCCCCTCTGAGGAGAATGGTGGCCCACTCTTCAGTCCTGTCAGCTTCTCAGCCTTCAGCCCTCTGGTGGACTCTAGTGGACCACTGGAATACTTTTGGGAGACGGATGAGGATGGACAGGACAGCTCAGAGCTACGTAAACCCCAGGATCTCTGCTCTCTGTATAAGACCTACTCAGACTTTGCCAGCAGTCTGTCTAAAGAGATTCTGGGATCTGTGTGTGGCTACCAGTCTGCCGTTGATATCAGTGAAAACAAGAATCTCAGCTGTGTCTGCCACAAGGAATTCAAGAATCCTTCGGGTTACCTGATGAAGCTGTCAGAAATACAAGAGACTGTAACAGTGGACAAGCTACAAAAGAAGTCTCATTCTCTGAAGGATGGCATTCAGAGGTTTGCTACTGATCTTGTGGAAATGAGCCTGGGCAGTGCCTTGCGAGACCTGCAAAAAGGTGTATCCTCCTGTACCACCACTTTGTGTCACTTAGCTGCTAGGCTCACCTCCTCAGTGTTTCAGATGGCCTTCCATGAGATTGGCATGCGCCACGCCTATGTGTTGAAGGAACGAGCAATCAATGGATTAGCTGGCTTCCTGGTCGGAGAGGCTGTGTCTGGGGCGCTGAAAGAGTTCCTAACGGTAAAAAAGCAGATTTTCCACAGCACAGTGACACGTTTCGCCGCTGATCTGGCTGAAGAGCTTGTGTTTGAAGGCATTATGGAAGTGTGTCAGTTCTCCCACCCCTCAACCCCTCTGACCCCTAGTGATTGGTCCTTTGGCCACAGGCAAGAGGAAGAGGAAGAGGAGGAGGTGGTTTCCTCCTATGCTTCAGATTTGTCAGAGTCTGTTATCCAGGAGGCCTTCATAGAGCTCTCTCAGGCTGATGTTGCCTTCACTAGCCAAGCAGCTATTAGTGTGTCTTTGGACAACATCTGTTATGTCAGTGCAGAGAACACTAGCACTCGCACCTGCAGTACCTTTGCTAACCAACAGATTTTAAGTGCCAGTTCGGCTGCAGCGGCTCCAGGTCCTTCAGGAGAGGATTCTACCTGCACAGTAAAGAAAGCCCTGTTCACTGTATCAGGCATGGCCAGCTGTATTCCTGTGCCCCAAGCAGGCCAAGCCCTCTCCCACCTCGAGGATTCTGAGGAGACCTGTCAGTATAAGTCTAGCTCATCAGATACCCCACAGGCCAGTCCCAAAAGAGTAACTGTATCCAACTCTGACACCACCACATCTACACAGACTCACCTGTACAGTCATGGAACTCAGACCCCCATACCTGGAGGAGACCCTTCTCAAGGAAAGTCCCCATTCCAAAACTTCTCTGGCAACATGGTGGATATGATAGTAACTGAGGCTTGTGAGCTAATAACTGCTTCTAAGATGAAGAAGAGTTTTGGTGACTGTGCTGATTTCTTTACAAAGACAATCGGAAGCCGAAGGGGTTCGTCTTCTAAGCATGAGACACTAAATTATGAGCCTCCAGACTCCCCTTCAAAGCAGGGAGCTGGCAGGGAGTGTCTTAAATATGATTGTAGAGATTCTGCCTATGTAAGGAAGGGTGGCCCTGTTGAACAAACAGCAGACCTTAGCATTCCTCACATTTCCTTTCAGTCAGGCTCTCAAAACCAGGGGAGAGCCAGCTGTGAGTTAGATCCTAGTACCAGAGGTGTGGTTGAAACACATCCTGTAATGATGCATACGCTTGACGTCCCGGGCACTGAGATGGGTGGACAAAGGAGGATATCTGTTCCTGCAGATGACTCAACTCCAGGCTCTGGCCAAAAATCTGGTGAGACTCCTGGAACTCCTCCTTCTACCCCTCAGCAACCCAGTGAGGTGTCCAAGGAGAAACAGATAAAACAGTTCTCCAAGAAGCTGAAAAGCAAGCTGGCCAAGGAATTTTCCCCTGCCACTCCCCCTCCCACCCCTCACTATCAGCCTGAGCCTGGCCCAGGGCCAAAAGACATCACCCCTGAGGCAGACAAGGCTGAGTTTATGCTAAAACTGATGAGGTCTCTCTCTGAGGAGGCAGATGGCAATGAGGACGAAGAGGAGGAAGAATTGGCAGAAGAGGGTGGTGTTGGTGGCACTAGCAGATCTTCAGAGACAGGAGGTGGCAGGCATGATCCAAACCAGATTTCTGCTCGCAGAATGTCCAACAAAGAAGCTTTCCACTATGCCGAGCGGTTGGCTTGTCACATTGTCTCCATGGCAACAGAGATGGACACCCTGGGAGTGGCAGAGGAGGAAGGAGATATGAGTAAGGGCAGCGAGAGAAGGAGAGACAGTGTGGCTCAGTTCTCAGAGCAGACGCTGAACACCTTGTGGGTGTATGCAGGGGAGGTGGCAGGAGAGGTGATCAGTGATGTGAAGAGGATGGTGAGCTCCTAGACAGCAATGTCCATATCACAGAGCTCTCAGAAGAAGAAGTTTTGACAGATCTAGCTCTGAATGTTTGCATTCACCACCAACACCAGTCTCAATCCAGTACAGAACACAATAGAGACTGGAGGGTAGGGAGGCTGGCTGAACAGTGGTCCAGTGACCTAATAGCCTCTGTCTTTCGGTCACCCACCTCCACTTCAAGCACCATCTCCAGTTCCAGCTCCGGCCTGTCCTCTGAGTATCCCAGCTGTGAGAGTGTGACAGATGAATATGCTGGCTACCTCATCAGGGTACTGAAAAAGGAGGGAGGTAGTAGGGAGTTGGTCCTAGACCAGTATGCGAGCCGTCTGGCCTATCGCTCTATAAAACTAGGCTTAGCTCATGCCAGTCGCAAGATCAAGCAGAGATCCTCAAGCACCCGCCTTCACTCCTCCAGGTCACTGCCAGATGAATGGAAAGCTTCTGGTAGTGAGGACTCATCACCCAAGGACAGAGCAGAGTCGGTGGTTTGTCCCTCAGGCAAGGACGCTCAGTGTTGTTGCAGGGACTCTGAAGAGCAGAGTCAGAGGGAGTACATGGATCTAGTCAACTTTGCAGAGTCTTTAGCTTACAACATCACCTGTGATGTCACACGCAAGCTGCATCTTTCCTCTGTACGACTGCCCAAGTCTCTCACTGACTCCTGTCTTTATAAGAAATCCAAACTTGAAGACATGGCAGAGAATCTCATCAGGAACTCCTTCTCCTGCCCCCTGTTGTCCAAGGAGGGTAAGAACAAGCATTATCACAGTACAGGAAGCCTGTATGATGGAGGCTACAGCAGTAGGGTGATGCAGGTCATCGAGCATTATGCCAGGAAAATAGTTGATGACACTTTGAAGATGAGCCTGGCTTCAGTTGGACATTCATCCCGGGAGCATCAGAGGACCCAAGGCCATGAAAGACACTCTCACACCCAGAGGCTGTCAGAGGGGCCAGCAGTGGGTCAAGCTCTGGGGGAGAGGCCATGCCGTTACTGTCAGGTCCAGGAGTGCCCATACTGTACTAAACATAGCAGGCACTACCAGCCTGTACTACAGAGGAGGAAAAGGGGGCCAGAATGTCAGGCAAGGGCTGAGCGGCTCTCTAGCCTGGACATTCCTAAGATCCACATTGACCTGGACCATAGGGCTGCGTTTGCAGAGGAGATGGTGTCCATGGCAATGGAGACAGCTAAACGTGAGCTGAGCAACACCAGCCTTAATGCCGACAGTGGCATCGGTCATGACGGAACCAGCTATGCTGAGAGCCTGACTGCTGAGATCATGACATCAGCTCTGTCCAACATCTGCCAGGCAGCCAGCATCAGGTACACGCACCAAGATCCACATCAGTAGCAGCATTGGCATTTTCTGACTGTTTAGGCCACACACACATCGATTGATAAATCAGTCATTCATAAAAATCTGGTGCCTTAAAGCACCCGCCACTTTTTTCACATTTACTTCTTGCCTAATTTCACCATTTACTACATAGATAGAATAGTCATCGTGTAATTTGCAGAATTATCTTAGGCCCTCTCCCTTTGTCTCCTTCTATCTCTCCGTGCATGTAGCTCTCCAGGAAGGGAAGCCACTGAGTCCACTGTGTCCCAGCAGCTGAGCGTAGGAGACGACAGTCTGGGCAGCTGGTCTAACCTGAGCTTTGAGGATGAGCACCCAGATGACAACAGCAGCTTCCTCCACCTCAGTGACAGGTATACGACCATTAGCTTTCTCATCCATTGTAAACATTGCATAGTTACCTGTAGAGAACACGCCTACTATCTCCATTAATGTCACTATTTTACTGAAATAATAAACAAGTGCTATAATGTGTTCATTACTACACCTGTGAATCAACTATTGCAGTAATGTCAATAATCCTGATTTAAAGTTTTCTGTATCTTATTTTATGCTAAGTTATTTTTCTATTAATTATATATTAATTTTAGCTCTTAATGCTCTCTGTCTTTCCATCTATCACTTTTGTTGGAGACTGTCAACAATCTACAATGTGGTTTGACACAGGGGTACTGACAAATAAGCAGATTTCTACACAGATATTTTTAGGAGCCACATTCAGGCTCAGGTTTGGGACAGTTTTTGAGACCACTGCTGTGGTCTGGGTACAGTTCAGTGTTTCCCAGAAAGTATGTAGCGATAATTTTTTATTTTTCAAAATTTTTGCAACAAGAGGAGGCACACGCTATTATGTCAGCCACATATCCCACTATGTTTCTTCTTCAAATGTAAACAATCTAACCGTACGCTCTACGAAGGTATGTACTATAAGATATTTTTAAAGACATAGGAGTGTTAAAATCAGAATTTTAACACAGGGGAGGTAGAAACCTCTGAGTTGTGGACTGGCGTTGTTGAATTATTTGGGAACAATGCTGAAAAGAATGAGGTTGTCACTTTGGTCATGCTGCATCTATTTCCACTGTCCATGTCCTCAGATCCAAAGCAGTACAGAAACACTCCTTCATTGCTAGTGTTGGACCCGTTTTAGCAGGAGTCTCCTGTGGTTGAGTCCAGATTGGAGGTTTCCCAAGGTCAGCACAGGGCACAGTGCATGGTTTAGGACCTCTCTGCCAAAACGCAATTTTCTCTGATTTGTGCAAGTGTTGCATTATATGTGAGCTCTGTAACGGATATGTTGTTAAAGATTTTATGTAGCTGTCAGTGCAGCCAAGTTTGTGAAATACACCACAAGGATGAAGACCAAGTAGTAGTTGTGACAGAATTGGCCATCGCTAAAGAGGGCGAGAGTAGGAGCAAGTGAGTGAGCCTGAGTATCCGCTCTCTCAGTAACAGGGTCGCATACAAGTCTCCGGTCTCTGGGAATTAGACTGTTGACATTTCTGGCAAAGGTTGATATCTCTATGGAAGCAAAACTGACAACATTTGAGATTCTTTCCCAAGATACTGAAAGAAAACAGTGTGTTAGCAGCTATTTTGGCCATCAGGACCAAGTTAATGTATCATAATATTTTCTAAAGGTGTGTCTTTGAGTGCTCTCTTCACTTCAGGCGCTGTTTCTACAGGAACAAAGTCCAGCATGTGTAATTCATTAGACTCTCTTCAAAAGCCTTCTGCAACCATTCCCACTAAAGCAGATGAAATACCGGAAGGGAAAAAAAATCACCTACAAGTGTTTATTGACACATTGAACATGATGATTGACTAAATGAACATGCTCTCAGTATGTATCACCCAGTCAAACCACAGGGAGAAAGCTGTTACTGAGGTAATACAGATTAAGGGAGGTATTTTTAGATATCAGAAATGTTCCTCCCTTCAGTCTCACTGAGAGTGTGGCACGCCACAGTGTGCAGGTTGCAGCCAGCAGGCTAATCATTGACTAATTACAGAGAGAGTGTATGGTGTTGTGCTTCTGTTGCCAGCTGGTTGTCCTGGTGGAACCCACAGGATTTTAATGATCTCACATCTTAGGCCTTTAGCAACAAATTGTCTCAATCAACATTACAGATGTTTCAGTGGGATGTATGGTGGAAAAATCTGCATCATTTGAAGAATCCTCCTCTGTTTTGAAGTTCACCTGGCATTTAAAGGATTATTCCAAATGCCAGAAATTATGTCATCAATCTGAGTACTGTTTGTTGAAGCTACATGACGGATATTGTCATTACAGCAAATGAGATGAAGCTGCCTATTATATCCTGATCTTTGTTCCATCTCAGTACCTCTCGTGATTATTTACATTTCAGTGGATAGGTACTCAGTGTTACAGTGGTGCGTTACCTGCCTTCTCTCTCCAGCAGCAATGGGAACAGCAGTAGCTGGAGCAGTCTGGGCCTAGAGGGGGAGGCGTGTGAGGAGCGCATGTCATTCTCCCCCTCTGACAGGTTGGTCAGCAACTAGATGACATGGCTAACCTTCCTAAAACACCTGGGGTTTCACCTAGAATGGGACAAAAAAGGAGTTGAGTTACTGAATTTACCATAAAGCCAAAAATAAGTAAAGGAAGCATATGACAGATCCAAGCATAGGAAAATCTCAGCACAAAATTGGAACCAGACAATTGCTTCATCATATGAAAATGATTTACTACATTGTACAGTGGCATTTTGATTTGTATTTTGTCTCATACTAGGAACCACCAGCCCCTTGCATGACCACACTAAAGCTCTAGATATAAATAGGCTTGACATGGCATATGCTTGTTGATCCTAATGTCAGCTTGTGATGTATTGCTGAAGTTTTGCTGGTTTTACATTACTTGCATGTAATTTGGTTGATTAATAGGATAATTTGGAGTGTTAATGTATTTTGGGGGCTCTTGCCCTCTTTTCATAAATGTTTAAAATTTAGACCCACCAATATGTTCAGATAAACTGCAACTGACTTAAGTCCTGCAGGTTTGCCATCACAGGCCCACATTCTTTTAAAAAAACATACTCACAGAAATATTCTGCAGCACTGACAGATTTAATCCTTACTGCCAGTCATTTATAAACACACATTGTTTTCTCAGGCTGGTGAATATGTTTATGCTTCAATCCATGTAGTCGCTTGTTTCAACTCATAGCAGCACAGTACTATAAATCAACATGTTAATCAACACGCACATGTAGGAAACCAGTGTCATTTTAGGTTTGGAGTCAGCTACTGAACAGAAATCTTTTAATGCAGAAAGATGCCACATTCACATTATCCTTCTAACAACTTCCATGTTTTCTGGGTTTTATTTTCCATCAACATAGTACATGAGTTCAGTTCTTGTTGGCAACTGACAACCAGGTCTCAGATGTCAGAGCTTCCCACAGACATCTGAATGCAGCAAAACAACCAACAATCAACGTCTCACAACTGCATGATCAGTACTGACAAAATAATTAAGATGGCAAAATGTTCACTGTAATGAATAGCCAGTCTCAAGAGAGTTTGTGCATGTTGATGTTGATATTTGTCTAGCATTAGTTGAAACCAGTGGCTTCCTAAAATGTAGAAAAGGGCTAAAACTTGTAAAACCACTGTTTTGGTCCTTTTGTTTCAATGGAAAAATGTAACTGCAAAGTAACATTACAGAGTAATTAAACCCAAATCCACATCAGTGTGAAAGCCTGCTGTAATCTGCTGATGTACAGCTGAGAGGACTGAATTGGCCATATGCTATTACCTGGTCAGGGAGCAATGGGAAGTATGACATATATCCTGCTTTATGGTGATACTGGATTTGTATGACTTTATGAAGTAACTTGATCAGATAGGTATTTAATTCACTGGATTGGACAAAAACAGACATTTCTTCTGGTTCAGTTTTTACATAAACAGCTTCTCAGATCATTTTTCAGAAAACGTATCTTATCACACTTAATACTGATAGTTGCAATCATAAAATAACATGTACAGTAGTAGATGTTTTTGAATGCTATATCACCCTACTCCGCACACAAAGTAGTGGATGGCCAGTCCAGCCATTGGGTGGCAGGTTTTTCACAGATTCAGGTTTGTGGTTTGGTTATTTCTAAACATGGCAAATGAAAGCCTGTTAAGTTATTCTAGAAAAATAGAACAAAAAATACCTATGCAAGTCAAAGCTCCAGCTTTCCAGTCACTGTGAGATGGCTTTTATCACAATTTTATGTAGGAAAAAGAAAAATTGCTACTAGTTGTAAACTACAGTAAATCCTGTACACCAATGTTCCCTCTAAGCTGCGTGCCTGCGCAATCATGCACTGCTACCGCTTTCTCCGCACACAGCAAAACTATGTAGCGCATAAAATTACAGTAATGCGACAGTGTGCACGTCTGATTTTGCTCACAGTGGTACAAGGAATTCTCAGGGAGTTTGTGTGTTTGCTCAGACACATGAAAAACTAGGGGGAACATTGCTGTACACCACTGGGTTCATACTCTTCAGGCACTGCCACGCAAATAGTAAATAAAACAGAAATTACGCCAGTTTTGTCCTGTAGTGCATGACTTTGTAGTTAGTGGTGCCTTGTCTCTCTTCCTCACCTGTGTTTTGACACTGTCACTGCTGCCTCAAGATCCTGTTCATAACAGTGAATGTGAAGAGCCTCCTCAGTCGACCTCCCTCTGCAGAGAAAATGATATCCTTATATCATATGGAGCAGAGTCTTGGTGTCTGTAGCCGTGGGCTGTGTCAACAAGACTGTGATTAACAATCTTATAAAGTGGAGAAATGACTGTTTACCTGTTGGCACGTCACACAGCAAATATTTGCGCAATTGACAGTAATGGATATTGAGTCGATTTTCAGCATGGAAAAATCAACTTTCACACTGATCAAGATGTACGCTTAGTCATTGTGTCTTAACTGACATAAGACACTGAAGCAGGAAAGTCAATTTACTGCAATGTAGAAAAACCACTGACTGGAAATATGCAGCATCACTTCCTCAGTGTGTCTGAGATGTCTTTTGATCAGACTGCTTTGATTGCAGTGCTTATGGCTTCTGATATCCTACTATGCTTATATCAAAGGCTGTTAGCTTAAGCATGCTTATTGTGATTCGTTTATCCTTACATGCAGTTTGGTGTCTCTCTCCTCTCACTAACCTGTGTGACTTTTGTCATCCAACAGTGACAATACAGAGGACAAGGAGACTGAGGTCAAAGAGGAATCCAGTGGTAAGGATATTTTACTGCCTGCAGCTTTACCTTTAAATTAGCCGGAGTCAGTCTAATTTAATACATGGTAAAACAAAAATGTAGTATTCCCAAATCCAAATCAAACAGTTTAACATAGCTCTCTTCTGGACAGCAGGGGGGAATGGGGGAAATGGGCCCCTCTCCTAATTTGATGGTCTTGCTCTTCCCACTCTTTGTGATTCTGAACAGTTGGCCTTGATTTCAAATAGCTGCGTGTGTCTGTCTGCCTGTCTGAGTGTGTTGTAGCTGGGGATTTTACCACCCCCGTATTCAGCCACTCTGAAGCTCATTCATCCCCTCTGCTCCCTCTACAGTCACTCATTATGCGTTATGTGTGTGTCAAACCAGAGCAGCCCCCAGTGAGAGCCAGTGGTGGGCGTGGGGGTGGGGGCTCGATCCTCTTTGCCGTTCTACTGTGTGAGCGTGGGAACCCAGCACTGAGCAGAACAGGGCAGTAACAGCCCCACTGTTACATATTAACCTCTGTGTATCCCTGTGTCTTAGAGGTGTACTGAAGATAATGTAAAGTAGACCCAGCAGGGACAAAAAACAGGAAACTGCAGTAGAATATATGTGAGGATGATTTATCTTGGATTAAGCACAATGTCTGTGTGCTGCAGGGACTCTCTGTGTGGACCGGACTCAGGTGCAGGCTTCCAGGATTGCACTGGTCATAGTGAACACGGACGTCAGGGAGCTCAGGCGTGGCCCTCAACACGTGACCCTCGACCCCCAGCTCAGGAGCATGCTGCAGTGGGTGGCAGCCTCCATGGCAGACATTCCCCAGATCCAGCTGAGTCCTGACAGAGAGCTCCAGCAGGTGACTGCCCTCAGTCCACACTGAACATATTCATTAATCACCATCTCAAACTGGTTCCCCCTGTGGTATTTATTATTAAACATTATGACTTTTCCTTAACCAAGTCAGCCTGCTTCAGTGAAAGAAGTCGTTCTGTCCGCGACTACTGATGTTAGTTTTAAAGGTTTGCAGTCTTGTGTAGTGGTATCGTGGTTTCCACTACAGTTAGCTTTGCTGTGGTGACAAACAGGTAAAAACCACCAGCTATTGCAATGGATAAGTAAAACAAGTTGCATAGTAAATTGTTGTGCAGTGGTTTACCATATACCCCCACAGCTCTGTCAGATGAACCCAAGCACTCCTTCATTGACACCACCTGTCATGTTCTAAATGTGTTCTGCAGTATCTGCAGTATCTGCAGTATTGCTGCAGTATTTTTTTCACGCACGTGTCAATATTTAGGTTGTTTTGGTCATGTTTGCATTCATATTCTAGCAGCTTGGATTAGGAGGCAGAAGCTCTGTGTTTCACCTATCTTTCAACTATTTAACTAATTGCTTTTTAAGAACTTAACAGTTTGTATTCATTACTTTTAGCTAACTATTGAACTGTGTTCAATACTATAAGTTATCTATCTCAGCCATTTATCCATTAACCAGGGATTTGAACAGTTAATTCATCTCTTTAATTATTTCCAAGCTTTATGTGGGTAAGATTTATTGCAGGACAGTTGTATGTGACTGCCTTAGTTTTAACTAGGTGTACCTAAAAAACTGACAAATGAGTGTACACCTTTAATGTCTAGTGGGAAACCCTTAACATTCACCCAGATCCCTTTCTTGGCAGTGCTCTGTACCAATAAATCTCAGTTGATTGGCCTCCTTTTGATTATTGAAGTGAATGGTTTGTTTGCCTTTTCAGCTCCCAGCAGTGGTCCAGAGGCTTCGGGAGAGGAAGTGGAGGACGGGAGACCTGCTGCACACGCTGCTGCGTTACTGTGAAGAGAGTCAGCTGTATGGCCAGTCCCAGGCCAAAGAGGAGGCACCCCTGGCAGCCAGAGAACCACACCGCATCCCCCTCTTCCAGTGGCTCCTGGAGCACACCTAGAGCCTCTCCTCTCCTCTCCTCTCCTCTCCTCTCCTCTCCTCTCCTCTCCTCTCCTCTCCTCTCCCCTCCCCTCATCACTTCCTTCCAAACAGGGCTTTGCAAACTCTACAGCCCCTAGAGGGCACCATACAAATCAGATGATCCGACTTACTCATAAATGTGGGCGGTTTGTGTTTTGCATTGCATGCTGTGATCAAGAGTACTTCTGATGTATTTTATTTTTCTTTCCACCTTCTGTTTTGTTGTTGCAGTTCTATCACTTATCAGGCTGCGTATATCATGTGTTGATGTAGTGAGCTGTCTTTCTCGCCCGCCTACACTTCTGATTTGAAGCCCTCACACCTTGCTGTTGTTGTGTTTGAGCTACAGAAGGAGAAGGAGAGAGGAGAGAGAGACCCACCCCATCTGTTCCAGACAGAGACAGAAGTGCAGTGAGTTGAGAGAAAGAGAATGTGTTTTATGTTAGGGAATCCCCGATGATGTCAACACACCCTCAACTCACCTCTGTGGTGGTGTTTCCACATGTTAAGAGACCAACTGTGCGCGCGCGCACACACACACACACACACACACACTACAGCTCACCACACCCTTGTATTATCAGAAGGAATCCAAGATACGCTCATCAACATCCAACAATTATTCCCCTATAGTATTTATTGTATTAATCCACCCAGAATTACTGTGCTCACAGTTTGCTAGAGTGAAGTGTTTCTCTGGAGCACTGAATGAGTTAAATGCACGTATACTGTGTACTATGCTGTCATTTTGCATTGATGATCTATTGGGCCATTTATATGGCAGTAGAATGATAAAAAGCACTTGATGAAGTTGCCTCTTGCCAGTATTGGTACTCTTGTTTTATCTAAAACCGTGACACTGCTTGCCTAGCAACAATCTCCTTAGTTGTCAAACTTAGTAAAATACTTTGAGTGGATGATGTTTACCAGGGCGGTGTTTTTTATGTTTTTTTTTTTAAAGTATATTTTGTGAAGGTAGAGAATCTAATTGAAGATGAAATGCTGCTCAGAGCGATGAAAGAAGCCATGATATTGGCTTAATGTTGCCAAATGTAGCTTATAAGGAGACCCCCTCCCTCCAGTCAGTTATTAATGTATGATACATTTACTGTCAGTGGCCCACGTTCAGGGGAAGATCCAGTGACGCAAATAGTGGATCTTTCAGTAATTAAAGACACCGGTCCAGTCTGCACCTCCAAAACCACAAACTAAAAGCATGTTCATGGCTCAACCCTGGACTTACACATTGTGTCACCCACACTCCCCAGTCACCTTGTGGAATGAAGGACTCTGAATACCACAACTTCCACATAGCACTACTCCTCCAACGCACCCTGTCCTTACTCACCAGTCCCCATGTGTATGTTCACACGCACAGCACTACCAGCTACTTGCTGAGATGCACTTTTGTTTTTTTGTTTTTGTTTTTTTCGTTTGTTTTGTTTTGGATTTGACCAAGGAGAGACTGGGCGTTTCCAGCCCTGACCTCTCCTGACCTGGCCTCTCTTTGTGAATTTACTCCAGCGTGGTCGGTCTGCTCTGCAGTCAGTCACATGCACAGTACCCAAAACCAATCTACCCTCCCTCCCCGAAGAATGATTATTGGGATACATTTTGATGTTTGTATTTATTGTTTCTTTCCTTTTTTTAATGAGGGACCTAAGGATGACATGATGCTGTGAGGTCCTCAAATTTATATCAGAACTTTTCCTTCTTGAGTTTGAAACACTGTAATATACCACAGCCTTGCATCTATTATTCTAAACTAAGTGTTGTTGGTGGTGTTCACCTGCATGGCTGAATTTTCATTGACTTTTAAAGCTCAGCATTGTTCTTCTTAATGTATTGGCCTACACTAATTGAGCCGCAGTGATTCGTTTGTGTCCACACTGCCTAACAGTATGCTATAGGCCTCTGCAGATGCCTTGTCTGTTACTGCTTAACCTCTAGGCTGCCAAATGGTCATATACTCTTAAAGGTGTTTGTCCTGTATGATTTGTTTACACACAAAAATCAATTAATCACAAAATCCACTACTTAAAAAAAAATCCAAAGTGAAACAAAGTTATACCTACTATTATAATAATAGTAGAGAGGAAGACATAGTGAAGTATTAACCTGAGAAGTGAGAGAGTGCAAATATATTGGTTTACATTAAAGGAATGTATTAAGAGTCATGGACTTGACACATGAAGAGAGCGCACCACAGTGTACAAATTGTCGCCCAGTGTGAATGTTTAGTTGTTCAAGTAGAACTTTCCCAGTTTTTTCCACCCCCTCTACTGTTTTCTTTCTTTATCTACATTACATTCCTGTGCATCCCAGATGACCTATAGCGCTATATTGTTGTGTTTGTGAAAGCTGAATGTGTACCTGCAAAGACTGAACTCCATTTAGAAGCAGATGCTGTAAATCTGTTTTGCTACTGTTGTTTCCCAGTGTTACTTTCAGCCTCTCTCTGATCACACACAGGAATATATATATATATATATATATATATATATATATATATATATATATATGTAAAACGAGAAAGAGAGCAAGAGAGAGAGAGAGAGAGATGTACCTCACCTTCACTCACTTCTGTATTTTTCCTGCTTCCTTGTAAAATCCTGCCAAATAAAGATATTTAATAAATTATGTAAGTTATATAACAGTGAGTTCACTACTTGTTCTCCCCAATGGCATTGCTGAATAGTTTACAATGAAGTCAGAAACTCTAAATTTGTTTATGTTAAAGCTTGGTGTGACAATAAAGCTTTTTCATGTGCTCTTATTTTTTGTCTCCCTTTAAAGAAGAGGTCACATCCTTGTATCATCATGTTGAATGTTATTGTTTCACTCTCAAGCTGTGGCATTACAGACAGTCTGTTCCTTTCCAAACACGATAATGAATTCAGTTTTCCTTTAGCTCAATTTAAAAAACTGACTGGCTTTGTTGAATACTTGTCATTTTCATAAATAATTAGGTGAATTAACAGATAAATGAAAACTGAATCAGCAATTAATTGATTCATTATTTTAAGTCTCTTATCAAGTAAAAATGATCTTCCTGCTTCTAGCTTCTAAAATGTGGTGATTTTCTGCTTTTCCTGTTTTGTAAACTGAATATTTTTGAAGACAACACTTTGGGCTCTTGGAAATTGGGATGGATGTTTTAAAATATATTCTTCACTGAAGAAGAACAGCAGATAAAATCAAGTACTGTCCTTAACTAGAATTGTGACGTACTTTACTGTCCAGTATAGTTCATGTAAGTTCATCAAACCCCACCTCAATCAGCTGCAACATTTAAGCCTTCAGTAATATATATTATAATATGAGAGCAGTGATAATGAATATTCTTATATTTTGCAGATAGTTTGGTAAAAGATATTTAACTTGGAACAGTACGTTTACACTGATATTTCTACTCTTAACAAAGTAAAGGATCTGGGTTCTCCCACCGCTGATATTCTTAAAATGATTCAATCAGTTTATTAAACTATAACAATTACCTGATCAGTAGGGAAAATAATCATTAGTTGCAGTTCTACAACCACAAACTTCACCACATCAAAGTCAGTCTTACTGTCAGTGAAGCACGTTAAGGAGTTTTCTCTTAAATACTCTGATGAAAGTTCTCTCTTTTCTGCTGGTAAATCCTCATGGAGAAAGCTGACTTTTGGTGGACTGCTGCTAACTACAGATTTGTTCAAACCTATTAAAGGCTTGGCTTATTTGCCAAGGATGGTCCACCTCCTTACTGATATCGGTGCTACAGGTGCCAAAGGAAACAGGGGATTATCTTTTAAAGCTGGTCTCAATAACAGTGCCACAGTCCTTGATTATGCTTGGATACGGCTGCACAAAACAGCCATTGTTGCTGTGTGATTAAACCGTACCACACAGGCACAAATATATAATTAAGTAATGTTCACTACAATGGACAGTACCTGTCAGCATACAGCTTTCTGTGCAGCAGATGAATGGAGGTGTTTGTCTGACGTGGAGGGAGAGAAAAGAAGAAAGAGAGAGGGAGGAGGGAAGGTGGGAATACCTAATTGCAGGCTGTATAGTGATACAGGAGGAGAGGAATGTGTCTGACAAGCACATCTTGTGATCTTTTGAGCAGCGGGAATCCTGCTGACAGTCAAAAAGAGGCTTCCAGACCAGCCATACAAGGACATGCTTAGCTTAGCTTGTGGGTGACCTGAGTGAAGTCATTTCAAGCAAGCTTCAAATTAGGGGATATATGGGAGAAGGTGGGGGGTGCAAACTGTTGTCTCAACTAGGTTCCCTGAGAAAAATGGCAAGACTGGGGTTTCCCACTTCCTGTTCCCCAGCAACATGACAAAGCTTAATCCCACAGAGTCAGAGCACAGATTAGAAATGTGTGAATTTGAGACAAAGCCTTAAGCCAGCGAGGCCACCTCAGTTTTAATCACACAGCCAGAAGAATCCTGGAAGACTTAAGTGTTTAATATCACCTCAAATACAACTACATTCCTATAGTGAGGCATCATGACATATACTTTCAAACATCTCATTACTGTAATTGGCTAATTTCTCATATTTTTGTCAGGCATTATTTTCATGACTGGATCACTACTATCAGGGTGTCAGTGTGTCGCACCCAGGGATGCAGCAAGCAACTGGGACCACAGCAGAAAAAGTAAAAATAAATTGGGAAAGTCCCATTACTAACTGATGTGGGTCAAAACCATGCAAAAACATTTCAGCATGTACATTTTCTTGAACAAAGTAAAAACCTAACCTAGTTTTTTATTGATTAATAGGGTTACAAAGAGCAAAGTGCCTGTTTACAGAAATCTGAGTTTTGCTCTCTTCATCTGTACTGCAGCTTTGGAGGTTTTGTAAGCTGTGAAAAAAAGCTCAAAGTCCACTTACTATGTTTTCCTAGCTTTCTTCATCAGCAGATGGGGTTTGCCCAGTTGTCATGGACATGGAATTGTTAACCTGCAAGCTCAGTAGCCATAATTAGGATGGTGTAAAAGTTAAGCATCCATGTTTGTTCTTGACCTGAGAAAACGTAGCTTTTCAAAACAGTCCCAAGTCAAGGCTCTCTGCTTTTACCAGGGCTTTCAACCATATCACACACACAAAAAAAGTAAATTATAATCATAGACAGGTTCAAGCTCTGAGTCTAATCACTTACACTGCTGCACTAAAATCAGGGTGGTCATGATATTTTAAGGAAAGGTAATTAACTTAATACAACAAAAAAACATATTAGGATGACTAATCTAATGACTAGGACCATTTTCAAACTCATGGAGCCCTCTCCACTGAACACAAACATCTTAATCCAGCCATAGATATTATCCAATAGGATAATATAATTTTATGATAATCATTATCACATGTAAAAGCCTTTATTCCTCTTCTTGGCAGTGGTAGTAGTAGATAGGTTATCACTACATGTCCTGGATATTGTGAGAAAGCATTGCTATGGTCAAGTGGTTAAGTGACACAGACTAACCATTATTTAGAGTACGTCAATTGATACTTCAGTTGGCCACGGCTGAGTGAGTAGCCAGGATGCAGCTCGATCCAAGATGATACTCATACAAAACGACATGACCACAGAAACCCTAATCGAGAGATTGCAACAGCTTCACAGAAGTGAAGCCACAGGAATTTCAGTCAGACACAACAGCAGTTTACAAGGAAATCAGATGCTTTTATTGATCTGATCTAGCAGGCATACAGCAGAGTATAAGCACAAACACACACACTCACACACATGCATTGTCGCCGGTAGAACGAGCAATGCATAGAAGTTATTGTGCAGAAAATCATCAGTCAGCAATACAGTGAGACAGACAGGAGCCCGATAACATACCACCACTCAGTCTGTTTCACAGTTGTGTGGGCTGATGTCTTTGCCACACACACAGACACAGACACACACTGTCTCTGACATCAGATAGGCTGGGTCCTGGCTTGGTGCATCCCCCCGCTGACTCCCTCCACCGTGTCGATTTGTGATTCACTTACATCACTTCCCTCCCAACAGCAACAAACGACCGGGTTGTTGGGAGAGTCCACTGGATGAGGGGAGAGGAGGGGGGGGTGTTTGAGTCAGGCTCATGGAATCCATGATATACTGTACTGGGCTTTGTGTTGGAAAGGGGAAAACCAGCTACATCATCCCTGCTCAGCTTTTGTTTACTCCGGACTGAAGAACATCTCCTTTGTTTTGTTTTTTCTCTTAGTTCCCCTCTTCCTGATGCGTCTGCTCTTTCTTTCATCACCCCGGTCTAATAGGTGTGAGCGTTAATGAGCCGAGGGGCTGAATCACCGAGGTGGGTCTGAGGTCATGCTGGATGACCTACTGTACCATAGCATGCAGAGCAGTGAGGCACTTCCTCAGTTTCTGACATAAAAGCTAATTCAGAAATTAATCTTCTCCTGGAACTTGTGATCAGTTGACTTTTAGGCAGAGGTTGCAGTCCTGCAGTCCAAAAATCTCTCAATCCAACTGTAATACTGAAAACATTTATGGAGTGGAAAATCTAATTGTTAAAATCTTTTCACAAATTGGAAAACTTGGAAAAGGAATTTCTTATTTTATTCAGTATCCAACTTTCCCACTGGATTTATGAAAGAAGGGAGAGTCATTTTACATTACACAATTCCACCACCTGCACCTTGTATGGATTTAAAATGTATTACTAATGTATTACAAGACTTTGTTTATGCTAAGCTACTCCATGAGCTACTTATTTCTTCCTGTTATGTCGAGAACAGAGGTTCCCAACACAGCCCTTTCAGATGAGTTAAAGTACCACTTCATACTGACAACACCAGTATGTTCCCTAATGTGTTCATTTTATTTAAACTGCATGTTATTTAACTACAAAAGTTTCCATAATTTAACACAATGTGTTTGTGGATGTTTGCATTCTTACTATCAGGAGAGGCAGATGGAGAAATCGACCATTTATCCATGACCTAAAGTTATTTCAACCTTTTACTTTTAATTATGAATTTCAACTGTTTATCCATTCAACCATTTATCTATTAGCCTACTGTTAGCTGCCTATTTATCCATTATCTTTTTTATCCATTCACCCATTAGCTTTCAGCTCTGTTTCAATCATTTATCCATTCCTTTCAGCTATTTCTGTCATGGTCAGGCTAAAGCTAGACTCAACCCCAGAAAGCAGACTCGGGACACAGGCACAGATGGAGTTAGGGAGTCAATGGATCCCAAGGTTTATTAATAAAGTTGGATGAGGGGATGAGGGGATGAGGGGATGAGAACCGGGCCCGGGTGACGAGGGGGGAAGCTCTCAGAGTAGTTACTAGCGTTTTGTGGTTTTTCCTGGTGAAAGTATTTACTGTTGTTTGCTGTCTTGTGCCTCAGCCTTGTCTGACCAGCGCTGCCGTCCACTCCTGCTTCCGGACTCAACTCGGTTGCCAGTCTCTCCGGTCTCCCGGCTGGTCTCCGCACTTTCCCCGGAAGCTTCGGCCCGGCATCCTGGCCAACCCGGACATATAACTCAGTAGATTAGGCCGGACGTTACCACGTGGAGAACTGTGACGATCTGGCGGCTTGTAGCTGGAGAACCGGGGTAGATAACAGACGGTGATGAGCAGATGAGAATCAGGTGCGACCAGCACAACACACACACCACACACACACACACACACGGGGAGGCTGCCATAACAATTTCAACCATCTATTCATTACGCTAAGCTAACTGGTTTACCATTTTATTAATTACATTTAACTAACTATTTAAATACTTTCATTACTTTTAGATTAGGTTCATGTCAGTAACTTGTAACAGGTAATTGGTTGAAATAGTTACAGTTAGTTTTTAACATTTATCCATTACCCATAGCTAACTATTTGAATTGTTTCATACGTTTAATTACAGTATCTATTTTAACATGTATTGTCCATTAGACTTATTATATTGTTCATTCATTTATTTTAGCTATTTTGAACCATTTGAACCTTCTCTATTTTTTTTAAAAACTAGTTTAGTTACCCACAGTCTTTCCAGGCACACCCTGGCAACTTTAGGAGTAGTTCCCTAAGGAAGTACTTCTTATTGGAAATCACTGATCTAAAAACATGAGATGTCCTCCTGTGATGTTTTTGCTGATGTTATGGTAACAGAAGTTGTGGTGGACTTCCTTAATCCTGTTGACTTTATGAGTGTGGCCAGAACTAATGAAATATCCCACAGAGTCACCACCGGGGAGTTGGAAACACTCATCTTTAAAAACGTGAGCTGAACAATACCCGTGACATTTCCCTGCTATTGTCTACTTGTTTCCAGGAGTGACCACATAGTGATGCTGTAACTGTGAGTGTGAGTGTGTGTGTGTGTGTGTGTGAAAGTCAAGCAGCAGACATGGACAATAAGTCAGACGTTTTAGCTCCCAGGGCAACCCAGACCCTGGCACACTGAAAACTATCAGCGTGGGAGCAAAGAGACGGAGACAGTGATGAAATAGAGAGGAGGAAAGGCAAGAGATAAGAGCTTGTATGACAGGGAACAGCTGAATCATGTTTAAATTATGAGTGTTTATCTGAAAATGATTGTAAGAGATCAACAAGAGTGAACCTTGGGTGGAGGGGAAATATCATTGTCAAGAGGGGCTGCTGGTGTTTCCCAAACCGACAGCTCTGTTTTGACTCTTGGTGATTGAAAACAGCAGTTGGAGCTTGGTGTGGACCTGGTAACGTGGTAAATAATATTAGGTATTATCTGTGAACATGAGTAGTGAGCCTGTCTGACTCACAAAAACAACAAGCATCCTTCAGCGGGTGCACACCGCACACCATTGTTCCCACCCTGGAGGAACAGAAAACAGCAGAGGCAGGCTTTCACTATTAAATTTAAGATGGGTTGCTTCATCTACTGTTGTGTCTCTGCTCATCTTTTGTCTACTTACACCCACTGCTGTGTTGACTCAGGTGTGTGACTAAGTTTGGGTTTGACAGGCAGCACATTAATGAGGAAACATCTTGACAAATTATCTCTTTCGATGACCTCAGGGTGCTTCCTCCACACCCACGGCCACCTTGACGATGACAGTGTGGTCCTTGTCTTCAGACCAGTGCCGGGCCACTTTGATGTGACCGCAGAGAGGAAGCAGAGGTCAAGTCTGGGAGATCCTGACACGGCCAAATGAATAAGAGACATCTCCTGCTGATGTCATGATCGGTCCTGCCCTGGAGTTTTTCCTTTTCCTCCATCCCTATGCTCATCCTCCTCCTCTTCCACTGCCTGGTTCACTGGCAGTCTAACTGGCAGTGGATTTCCTATTATATGAATAAATGCTTCACAAAAAATGTGTGGTTTGAAGAAGGACGAAGCACAAGAGGTTGTCCAGGACATCAAATTTACACATCACGAATCACTGATTTGCTCTTGTGTACACCTCTGGCCAGAACAACGCCCTCCTCATTTAGACTTCCATGTTCCAACTGGGGTCTGACATCTACAATCCAACCTTTTTTAACAGTGTAATAAACCCCATCCTGGGTCACTATACCTGACATAAATAAAGTGTGGGATTCTTGTAGCTACTTTGCTGTGTTACCGGAAAATCTTCCCTATTCCCACTGTTGGTGACATGTAAGGATGAATGTCTTGTTTGGACAGAGAACACTGTCTGCAATGTGATGTAAGATGGAGAGATGAGAGGAAGACGGGGAGCAGGGGGCACAAAGAGGAAGGAGCAGAGGGTGAGAGGATGTAGGAGCACTGGGGGAGTGCCGACAGACTGAGTGTTTAACTTTTGGCGAGTGTGCTGGGCTCCAGCTGGGGGGAGTGACATGTGTGTTCACACGCGTTTCAAACAATAAAAGCTTGGCTCCTGACTGAGCAAAAGTCCATCTGCAGCTGTGTGTGCCCACATGGGTGTGTACAGCACATACTCAGGCATGTTGTTCTATGCAGGCGAGTGTTTGTGTGAGTCTATAGCTGCATATTTTTAGCCATGCTAGTGGCATGGGTCTGGGGATGGCAATGTCAGTTTGACAGTCAGTTGGTTGGTCCACCACGTTGGTCCAGACTGACATAGTCTATGGATTGCCATTAAAGATATTCACAGTGCCCAGAGGATGAATCCTAATTACTTTGGTGATCCACTGACTTTTCCTGTTGCCACCATTGGGTTTACTTCAGTTAGCCCATTATATATCCTCAAATCTACAAGATGGATTAGAACCAAATTTTTATAGCAAACATGCATGGTTCCCAGAGAATGAAGCTTAATTACTTTCCCTTGACTTTTCTCTTAGTACCACTGTGAAATTTCTCGAAAACTATTGACATGAATGAACATCCATGTCTCCCTCAAGATGAATTGGTACTTTGTCAATCCCTTAACTTTTCATCATTAGCTTGCTGAGGTTAGCATTTTTAGCTCAGAGCACCATTGTTTGAAAGTACTGCCTCACAGAGCTGCTACCATGGCTTTAGACTCTTAGACTTGTTTATCTTTATGAGCCTTTTTTGCATTTGGAGCACTTTGAAAATTATTTGTAAACTTTTTGCCAGTGTGAATGCATTTTAAACAGCATTAGTTCCTGAATCATTTTTACAGAATTTCTTTGAAGCCGCCTCATTGAATGAATAATTTGATGTAAATCTCAGGAGAGTGGTCTACTTTGTCCAACAGGGGCTGCTACTCATAAGGCATCCTCTTCCTCTCTTGGCAGGCATGATCATGTGACCCCTCCCACAGCTTGTTCCCACGCGCCACTGCTCCAGAGGAAATCCAAGGAGCGCCATTAATACCATAACAGTCAGATAATTACTTAAAAATAAATAATACATTGCGATACATGCGGCTCTGCTGCCAACTCTGGTGGTGTCACTTGTCATTTTACTGTGTTTCCCTCCACAAAGACCAGAAGTGCCTGCTTTGATAGTCTGCTGTGTTCACCCTGACTCTCCCACACTCTCAAACCCACACACATCTACTGAAACAAGATCTGCCTAATGGTCTGGAATATCCCTGTTTGGGCTGATCATCACTCCAATTTTCTTTTCAAATGTGTAGTTTTGATAAAACCACAGGCTGGTGTGATGTGACTGGAGAGGTGGAGGAGGTGGAGGGGAGTGGGGTATAAACATTGGGGTTGCTATGGAGGCGGCAGTGCAAGAAGCTTTTGAGCAAGGAGCAAGACAGTCAGAAAGGCAGAGTGTGTTCATTTGTGTGTGTGTGTGTGTGTGTGTGTGTGTGTGTGTGTGTGTGTGTGTGTGTGCGCATGTGTGTGCGTGTGTGTTTGTGTGTGTGCATGTGTGTGTTTGTGTGTTTGTGTGTGTGTGTATTTTATAGCACACTTGGAGTGACCTTCTTACCACAGAGGATGTGGGAGTGAGGGGAGAAAGACAATTCTTTGCTCTTCATGCCGTGAGTCTTAAAAGCAGCCTCTCAGTCAGATAAAAGAGACCAATAATAAACAGTGGAAAAATCTGGGCTTGTTATACCTTAGATGTTCAATGCTCTTCTCATGCATGAGGATTCTTGAGGAAGCATGTTATCGTTTCAAAGTACTCTGTTAATCAAATACTAATACAACAGCTGTGCCCAGGATCCGTGCCATCAAATATTTATGCCAGGCAGCAGCTCAACCATTTCCTCATATTTGGCTTCTATAATTTATGCATTTCTAGTCTTCTGGTTTCAAAACAGGCTGAATCCAGTGGAATCATGCTGGTTGCTTTGAAGCTGAAATAGCCATGGGCAGAACCAGACTGACCGGACCCTGCTCACTGTGACTCCACAGTCTGTCTGTGAACCCTGAACCTTCGCCTTTGACCCTGGTGCTTCAGACAGGATAAACTGCTGACATCAGGGTTCATGGATAAGTGTGAGGTTTCTGAGTTAAACATTGGGGTGAGTGTGAGGGCATGGTTAACAAGGAATGCTCTTTAAAACCAGAGATAATCAGTTGCTCATAACAATGCAAGAGTTGGCCAGTGGCGAAGGTAAACACCCTGTCTCAAGTTTTATCTTTGCATGCAGTTATATGGGTACTTTTGTACTTCTCCCTCTCTCGTCTTCTACTTTACCTCTCTTCACCCTTTCTCTCTCATTCATGTTTCATATCTTTTTTCTTCTTTTTCCTCTCTCTTCAGCTACAGGGCTTTTGGCTGTCTGTCATCATCTGAAAGAGCATCAAGTTCCACTCTCTGGCAGGCTGTGCGTAGCAAAACACAGGGGCATGGAGACCATCCAAACACTCTTTCTCTCACACACATATGCATGTACATGCACGCTCGAGGATCAACCCAACATGAATAAAAGTACAACCCAAACAAACACATGTTAACCTGAATACCGCCCAAACCTTGCCTCCGCTCTTCTCTGCCACAGTGCCGAGCTCCTGACTCCTGGAGGAAATTGCTGAGGGCACAGGAAACCCACAGCTAAACACAGGTTCTCACGCTGTATTAACGACCTCTGACTGAGAGAAGAGCCCTTCATAGCACCACATCCAGAGCCGATGCCAAGACCAGGCCATGGCCAGTCAAGAGCAGGAGGTCGCTGGAGCTGTGACATGAGTTCAAAAGGTCTCCCGGGAAAGATAAGGTCTACGTCCTCGCTGTGTTTGCTCTGCAACAACGTCAGGAGGAACTTCTGGCTGAGCACAAACTCCAGTCCTTGTGCTACGTTTCTGAAGCAAAACATCAACAGAGGCAGCTCCATACAAGTGTTGTAAAAATGAGTGCAATAGTAAGGGGTTGAATGTGGTTGTACTACAACATAACCGAAATCATGTGTGTGGTTTTATGAAGTTAGAAAGCCCATAATGATGGAGTATTAAATGATTGTAGCGCCATGAGGTTGGATGGTTTGAGGAGGGGGAGGCACATATAAAAAGCCAGCTTTCTCCCATGAACTCCTCTGGCACCCAGAAATTCACTTGGATTTCGCAAACTCACCCAACCTACTACAACCACCCCTCCTTTCCATTGTCACTGCTTCTGCCTAAAATAACTCCTGTTCCTAAAGGAGGTTCATTTTTTGCTGGGTTTTCAAATACTACACTGTTGTTCTGCTGGCAGTGGGAAAATAGGAGAGGTTAGGGAGGTCACTCTCTGGGCTAACAGGAGCCACTGCCATGTTTAGATGCTGCAACAGCCACGATGTGTGACCGCTGGACCGCCTGTGGACACTCAGCCTTAATGAGGTGGTCCACGTGACAATACCTTATTGTGCATTTTTTTGAGAGTGTACGTGTAAGCGCACTATAATAGGAGATGAGAATTAATAGTATCATGTTTGTTGTCTTTTTTTTCATACTTTTTTAGGTACATAGCTGAACCTGTGACACAGAGTTTAAGTTCCAGTGACTTTGTTTGTCACACAGGAATTCTCACACAGGTCTCTCAGTCATTTAAAGCTGAGTTAATCAATATTTTCATATTAACAATGGATTATATTACTGTGTGTGATGTGAAAGATGTCTCTCATACTGACTCTGCAGTTCATCTCAACAGGAGCACTTTCAAATCACTATTTTGGTTTCACAGATTCAATTTTCCTCTTTTGGTTTACTCCCACTGCTCTAACCAACCTTGTTTCCAACTGCAACAACTTACCATTTTCAGTTGATATAATACTGTGACTGTACACTACCTATCTAGCACCAAACAGCACAGCTGGTCACATAGACACATATTTCAGTAGAGATATTTACTGACACAAGTTACCAAACAACTTTGTTAGATGATAATATGCCACTGTGTATACAGCTTGATCCATAGCCCCCATCAATTAATACTGCTTTAAATGAATAATTTGACATATGTTTATTTGTTTTTGTCATGTCCTGCTCTGCTTTGTATAGTATTTCCTGTTTTATTTTGGTGACATGTACGCCTCCTGTCATTTCAGATCCCCACTTCCTGTCCTTATGTGTTTCCCACCACTGTGATTGTCTGCCCTGCCCTGATTGGTTTAACCTGTGCCTCACTGTCTTTCTCCTCCTGGTGTATTTTTGCTGCCTTTATATGGAACTTGTGAGTTTGTGTTAAGAAGATGGGAAGTAAATGTACGTGGTATGCTTGTTGTTCAAGTGTTTTAAGTTGTGAGAACACCACTGGAAGGCAATAGCAACATGGACACCAACAGAAGCCATGCAGGCTAACAGGTTAGCAAGCTAGCAGGTGGGTAATGCAATGCGGGAAATGCAAAGGCTTAAATGACAGAGGGAAAAGATTAAGTCTTCAATTTACAAAGAAAAAATCTATACAACTAAAATTACTGTCTATCCCATAAATGAGTTGTGTTACAGCTTTTGTACTATCTGTATGCTGAACAGCTAGCAGGTTGTCAAAGTAGCTTACAAAAAACAAAAAAAACAAAAAAAACCACTGGAAGCAGGAAACCACTAGCTGACAACATGTCATTTTTACACTTTGGTTTTTTGAACATATTATACAAATATGATTTAACATGTTCATTTGTGAACCTAAGGGGTGCTGCTAGGTGCTTGTTTTTACCTTTGGATTGAGTTAGGCTAGCTTTTCCCCTGTTTCCAGTCTTTATGCTAAGCTAAGCTTAAACCTAAGCCTGCTGACTGTAGCTTTATATTCATTGTACAGATTTGACAGTTGGATCCTATCCCAGCTGACATTGGGCGAGAGGCAGGGTACACCCTGTACGTATCACCAGTCCATCACAGGGCCAACATATATATATATAGACAATGCTTCACCATTCACACTCACATTCACACCTACAAATACAGATGGCCTCTGCCATTTTGTATGCAGTGGTCTGCTGGATTCTATTTTTTCACTCTTGTTTCTTGCTGCTGTAACATGTAAATTTCCCCAGGATAAATAAAGTGTATCTTACCTTATCTTACAGGCAATATGGAGTCACCAATTAACCTAACCTACATGTCTTTGGACTGTGGGAGGATGCCAGAGTACCTGGAAAGAGCCCATGCAGGCACAGGGAGAACACGTAAACACCAAACATAAAAACTCTGGGTGAATGCTGGAATGATGGTAAGAGGAAATGACATCTGTCTGTTTATGTAGGAAGGCGAGTTAGCGATAACTGTGGGCAGACAAACACACATACACAATCTGACTCATTGTGATGGGGTGTTTTCAGGTTTAGCATTAGGAAATCCAGGCTGGTTGTCATCCCTCATCTGTGGAATGAGCAAATTACATGTGCAGTATTTTATTTATTTATTTAGTTTTGGTAAAAGTTGCATTTCTTCTCTTAATTGAGATTTTTTAAACCAACACAGATAAGGGAATGCCTCATCTGAGAAAGATGATTTCATTTTTACTTGAGTTCTTTAGTACTTACTTTACTTGAGTACTTACTTCAGTACAAGTCATCTAACCTCTACAATGATGCGATGCTACAGCCTGCAGATGATTCGCTTAGCTTACCATAAAGACTGGAAATAGGAGGAAATGACTAACCTGGATCTGTGAAGGCAACTCTGTCTCCTAGACATTATGTTTATATACCACTTATTTGCAGCAGCAAATATATTTTGTGGGAAATGTATCTGTTAAGTTTCTTATTAATGTAATGAGGATATATTGTTGCAAGTTGCAAATAAACTGATACTGAAAATATAAGTAAAATGCTCACAGACAACCTGTTGTTATTTAGCCAAAACCACCATATTTTAGAAACCTTAGCCAGAGTCTCTTTATTGCCTGAACCACAGATGGGACTGTGGATGTGAACCTGGTCTCTGGTGTCATAGTCGTTCACTGTGTATGCCTATCATCCACCCCCATGCCAACTCTGCTGCTTTTAAAACTGTATAGTGCTTCATTCATTTATTTATTTTTTTAAAAGTTACCTCTGAACATAATCCAGCCAGAGATTATGTTTCCTACAAAATATATTTGCAGTTTAGTTGTATATAAATATAATTTGCAGGAGATGGGGTTAGTCCAGAGGGGCTGAGCCACAGGGACTTTATAGAGTCTCTGCTGGTTGCCCACTGGTAACAACTTGTACATTTTTATACTTTGGTTTTGTAAGGATTAACCAAACAAACAATGCGTAGTTGAGTGAGCTTTAGAGGTGCTGGTAGTGATATATACTGATCTTTCTAGTTCAACAAAAAGGATCTTATTCTTTAATAAAAGAGATCTTTGTCCTTGTTAATCACAAAATAAGGCCCAGGTTCAAAAATATGGGGGTTATCCTTTGTTGTGGAAATTTTCAGCTGTATGGCGAAGAATGAAATAGAGACTTCTGCCGGCCGACAAAACAGAAATTTGCCATTACACCTTTTAAAGTCAGCAAGTGCTAATAAGTGTATCTACATTATCTCCTCATGTACATAGCTTATTCTAATAGGGGGCCTTTGGAGCCACTGTGGGTTTAGAAAGCTCATTAAGACATCATAAGGAAAATTGGACTTCACAAGTAAACATGACTTGCCTGGATGTTAAGCCTCCAGGTTCATCTTAGTGACAGCCAGTAGTTCATCATGTGAAGATGGCAGGAGCCAGACCCAGATTTCCCTAAAACTACCAAATATGCTAAAAAATCTCATCAGTTAGGAACAATTAGAAAATTCACAAGAAGTGACAGGGTGTGAGGAGGGGGGCTGATCTTTCTTCACTCAGCTGGACGCCTGCCAGGGACTTTTTGGCCAGTTCCAGCTAAGTGACCATTACAATAAGAAATGAGAAATTCATGAATAACAGTTTCCAGGTACTTAGCAGATGAAAATGTTTTAATTATAGCTCCCCTCCACATGTTGAAAAACACAATCAGTTACATCAGTCAGTGGCAACATTCAAAGCTAATGATTGGATAATTAGTTAATTTCATTCATCAGAATTCTGTTTTTTCTGATGTGACAAATGGATCAAATTGGATTGGACAATTGGACACAAAGTACAAATGACTGTGGAGCTCTAATGAGCCTGAACTGCCACACCAGCAAGAGATAAGTAATTGATACTGAGTGGTAACTATGATAATTGACAAACTGCCAGTATAAACAAATACTAATCTGGTCTTATTTCATTATATTAAGATAATAAATTGACATTGCAAAGCTTTCTGTCTTTAACTATTAAATAAAAAGCCAGAAGCCAGTTTTCACATTCATCAACAGAAGCTGGAAAGTTTCTCTGTGTTCAGACTTTAAGAGTGCACAGCCATGATTTTGTGACATTACATTAGTCTAGAGGCCAATCAGTGTGTTCTGTAATTACACAAGTGTGATGAATTAAAACCAGTGGTGCAAGTCCTGTACACTAAGAGCTGATTTTTCACAGAGGCAAGAAACATCCTGTATGAGATATAAGATTATTCTAACAAGCACATTTATTTATTTATTATATTAGCATTTTAAAGTTGAACAGACATATGTATACAAACCAATATGCTTACATGCATAAAAAACAAACAAAAAAACAAGAAACTAAATACAAACTTTAAGCAGCATATTGAATGTATCTTAAAATATATCTGGAGGGGATCTTTGGGCAAAGTGCCTCATTAAGTTAAATATTAATACAATTGTAAAGTGTATTTTTTGTTTTGTTGAAAAATCTTTTTTACATTTGATTTGATGTGTGTGCTTGCAATATTTAGGTTTTTTGGGTTCCGTTTTAGTTAAATGATGACTAATGGGTTAAAATCGATTTTTTTTTCTCCCTCTCTCTCCCCAGCATGTTTTTCTCCTCTGCATCCCTGCTGTGCTGAACACTCAGCCTCTGTGCAGTGAGTGTGTCACCGGGGGTGTGGACGCGCAGAGGGGGTGGATTACGTGTTAATACGTTTCTGCAGCCATAAAGAGCCCGCTGTACCTGTCGTGTGCTCAGGTCGATCTGGTTGCCGGTATTGTTTCAGTCTTTTCCGTCGGTCTAGCTGAGTGCCGGAGGACCCTTCTGATTGGCTGCACGGGGAAAACGAGCTCTTTCAGCCCACCCACCGCTGATTATAGGGACTCTTGTCTCCTTTTCCTTCCTTGCAGTGAGTCTGGGACCTGGCCCCGGGGCTGAACAGCACACGGAGAGCGCGCATCATGGCAGCTACCCACAACGAGTACAGAGGCTACCTGCGGAACACCGTCGACATCGAGACAGGGCAGCACCGCTTCCATCCGGTTCAGAGCTCGGAGCCCACTTACCGGCCGCTCCTATTCGGGACCCTGGCTGTTATGGGATTGCTTCAGGTGGCTTCCAGCGTGGCGATCTTGTTACACCTGACAGGTTATCTGCAAGAGGTAGGCTCAAATGACACCGTGTGGTGTGGTTTGGTGTTTGATTCCCCGTGCGCAACGAGACACTTTGCAAAGTCACTGACTGTCGTCAGCGTGTATGTAGGTTTACTTAAGCTTTGGCCCTATGAGGAAATATTTACCTACAAATATTGTCAACAGCTCTCTTCGAGGCTACGAGCAAGTTAAGAGAGACCGACAAGATTTGCGCAACTTTATAATGTCATAAAATGCCAGATAAGTTTACCAGCTCTATATATAGTTGGCGGTGTGTGCTCTTAGAAGTAAAGTAGATGTAATCTACAGAGGTAAAACAAGGAGAAAAAAAGTCTGAACACAGAGCCAGTTCTGCAGTTTTGTGCGCCAAAGTTTCGTGCACTCTTGGCGTCTCTTTGAAGGCGCTGCGCCTCGGTGGCAGCCAGGCAGTTAAAACACTTCTTCCCTCGCTGTGAAAACACCCCGGCTGATAGGCCCAGATAGCATCTCAAGAACCCCTGATGAAATTTTCCACGGAGATTAGTTATTTCAGCTCGACTCAAAGCATCGTGAATTCGTTTTGACACGATAAAATCTCAGCGTCCCAGTGAAGGCTCCGCTGCAAACACAAATGTCAGTCTTGAGATGTCTTGTTTGTAAAATACAGATGTTTTCACTTGAGGCTCTCGGGCTGCAGTTTTTCATGCGCGTGTTTACATGCCATCGGGGGGGTTATATTTGTAATTTATATGTGTCATAAGTTGTAAACTTTTGAGCAGAAGCAGAGCTCTTCTCAAGGGGTTTTGGAGACAGAAAAGTCTGGCAAAGTTCAAGGAAGACTGGATGTTCTAACTTGTTGCTGGGCTGACTGTGCAAACTCAATTCAATCCTCAATCCTCTTTGCCGTCTCGCAGGCTGCTTATCTGTGATCTTGTAAAATAACATTATCATTCTGCCAGGATTGTTTTTATTCTTTACAGCGGTTTTGGAGTTAAATAATTGTCATGTTTCAACAAGCCGAGAGAACAGACCACATGTCCGCTCTGTCAGGATGCTTTAAGTTCACCTGGGGAGCATCACTCTCTCTCTCTTCTAAGTGTTTACATTTCTTTGCCTTGTCTTTGGCATCAACATATTGCAATGTGGTAGGTAGGAGTAACAGTTACAGAGAATCAGTGTTTAATTTCTCATATAACTGTGTGCACAAACACATGCATGTAGGATTTAGATGCTGATGACAAGGAATGTAGATCCAGATCTCTGGGAATAATTGAGGAGCTCCGTGAATACTCAGCACCTTCAGAGGCCCTCTGATTGGTCAGATTTAGAGCCGTGCTTTAGATTAACAGGCAGCCTGTTCTGAATTGGATGACAGCTGCATATGGTAGCACTTTTCAGCATGAGTCAGAGAAACCGAACCATCATCTGCCCTTAGCACCTGTAGAAGTTCCTGGCGATGAAGAGGAGAGCTGGGATCTGCACAGCGCCGTGCCTACATAGGAATGTGCTGAGCGTGGTGGGTTTAAAAAAACGCTGGTCGGATTTGAACTTGAGGGCTGAAGCGAGTTTTTACTGTTGTGTGTCTTTGTGCATCAAGCAGCGTGCACGCACAAAAACCTTGTGGCCAATTCTTTTAATGCAGATACATTAAATTAGAGACAACAGCCCTGCAAATGAGAACCAGTGCTCGGTCACCAAATCACTTTGACTTTCGCCTGCTGCGGTGGAATGCAGAGTGACATGTGGAAAATAACTTAACCTCCCACTCCCACACACACACATAAACATCCAAACTGAATTGCTGCTTCTCTTCCTGTAAGTTTTGTGAAATATTCCTCCCACCCACACCTGTTAGAGGAGCATTCTCGTAACAGATGCTAATTAGAGATGACATAACTATGGTATTTTTTGCACTGACCTCTCTAACCCAGGTTCTTACGTCTCTTGTCTCCAGGTAGATTTGTCCACAGCCCCACATCGGCCTATTGAGGTGAGTCTTACTCCTGGTTGACTGCAGTCATCAGCACAACACATCATCTGACTGAAGAACAGTCCACACAGATAAATACAGCACTATACACATGCCTGTGGTCTTGATCATTAATCATCAGAACTCACTGACGTTATTGCAATTTCTGGCTCCACAAACGTCTAGCAACATCTAGTAACATCTGTAGCCCTTGATTGATTTGACATGTCACTAAAGAGAAACTGTGGAGAAACACAGGGGTTACAGAGACAGAAGTAATGTGTCAGAGACCAAAGGTAATCTGCTTTAAGAAGACTCTGAGCCAAACCAGGTATTTCCTCCTGTTACTGTCAAAGGGGAGTATAGTGTGTGTGTAATAATGCAGTTATGTTTTTAAAAGAGTGGAGTTGAAGCAGCAGAAAATGAATAAGGTAATCATCTGCAATTTTTCACTGACACAAGTTCTGATTTTCCCATGGGTGTGTTTCCAGTGCATACCACGGCTTCTGTAAAGCAAGCACCAAACCCTAGGTGGTCACACAGGCTGGGAAGAGGTCAGACCACAGCAGGGAAAATACCTTTCTGCCGTCTGATAAAAGGTCAAATTGCTTGTCATTCAGGGTTTTTTTTTTTTACGAGTTTGATTAAAGGCATACTGACACTGCACACAGAAAGTAGTTTACTGCTTCAGCTATTAGTGAGTCACTCATTGGCGTCAGCGGTTGCAGAGTGTTTTTTCGATGATCAGCTGTAGCATGAGGGAGTTGTAAAATAGGAATTCTTAATTGTTGAAGTCATTTTTTTTTCTAATCCCCTTTTGGAAGTCATCGCCTGTTTTTTGGCACAGGTTCTCTATAGCAAAAGAAAAAACCATCCAGGAAGTAAAATAACACAGAATAAAGGAACTGCTTTGCTTCACCAGTGTTTGGTTTCTCATAATACTTTAATTTCCTTTGAAATTATGTATTTGTGTTTGCCCTTGGCATCACTGGCGGAGTACTCACACAAACCACCCAGCCTGTCTTGGACTGAGGAGCTCATTGTGTTGTTATCCCTCGACTATTTCCCACGGAGTGCAGGGAGACATGCTGGGAGCTTTATGAGGTGTCAGGGTGACAGGTCCACTTGGCCCACAACGTGTTATTTTAGGGTCAGTTCTGAGACCGCCGGTGCTCTCTGCAGACAGTTTGCTAGGGAGCAGGCCTCAATGGACAGCTGTCAGCTCTGCAGTTCAGCTTTGCAGTGCAGTTCTTTGATGTGAGACAGGATGTGCAGGCCTGGCCTGCACCGGGCTGGGGCTGTGGTCAGTGCGATCATGGGGAGTGGTGAGAACACAGGACAATGAATCACGGCTCATGATCTGAATGTTTACAGCCTGTGGAGGTCTGTGTGAACTGTGTAAGGAGAGCTGACTGATGCAGCATGAAACACAAAGAGACAATCTGCTTTGGTGGCCAAGCTTTGAGTGAGAGGACTTTTGTTCTAGGGTAGCATCTCAGAAACCACTCATCAACATAATAGAGATGCTGAATGATGTGTGTGGTGCATAGTTAAAGGGCCGAGCTGAAGCCTGCATGCACTGTGGTATTACAGGACCAAGCATGTGCAATCAAGTCAGCCGTAGCTGGATATACAGTGTATTTCAAGGCAGACATTTCTCTGTCATGTAGCAGCTCCGTCTGGTGCAGAGTGGTTGTCACCATGTCACACTTTAATTCTAGATCACACTGTAGATCAGGAAGCTGCCAAGCTGCTGCTACTTTGTTTAAATAATCTCTTCTCTCTGGTTAAAGAGGTATGACATGGTCTCACCACAAATCAAGATAGATCCCACATTGTAGGGCCAATTGGGAGCACGTTCACAATTACTTTGTAGCCTTGGCAAGACGTTGTTTACCCCTGTCTCATTTCAAGACGCTGCGTTATAAACATGTTTGTGCGGCAAATTGTTTTTGGAGGACAGACAGTGCTAATCTTAGTTTGAGAGCTGTGCAAATTTGTCTGGATCTGGGCTGTGAATAAATACTTCAGGGTAATATTAACACAGAACAGGTGCAGTGTTGGGACTGGCTCTGTAGTCGAGTTTATTTGGAGTGTCTAGCAGTGTTTGTGCTCGGAGGCGCTGTGTGTGGTTTTTAAGTTGGTATGTTTAAAAACTGTGTCCATTCCAACACTTTCCATTTCGCTCTTTCTTTTTTTAGGTGTTGGTTCAGAGTTAGGTTGAGATGATAGTGATGCCAGGATACATGAGATTATTGGATCAGAAGAAAATCAAAAAACAAGTTCACCATCAGCATATGATAAACTTTTTCATGACATTTGTTTGATATTTGTAATTTGCTGTATTTATTTGTATCTGCCGGGATCATTTGTGTGAGTGTAAGACAGTCGGTAGAGGCAAAGGCAGGGGCAGAAAACAAAACAGTTATGCCTCATACTTTAATCTGCTGCCAGATGTGTAAGAGAGTTGGCAGCTCTGATGCAGTAACTGTTTACTTGCTTGGAAACCATGTTTTCCTTGAGAGTATATGCTCTGTCTTGCCTGACAGCCCAGCTCAGACTGCGGATGGCGGCATCATCGGCCCTGAATAGAATCCACACTCAGAGCTGAATTCAGTCCAGACACTATTTGTGCCAAATCCATGAGAAACACAATCCAGCTGAAAGGTTACACTCACTAGGAGGCCTCCCTGTCACAGCCTCCGGCCCCAACTACAAACCACGGCTGTAATGGGAAGTTAGCACACTCGCCAAAGAGGATGGATAATACACATAGACATGCAGTTCATGTACAATCATCCACTCAGTCTGCAGATACACACACAATTCAATACAAGCAGACAGTTATTCAAAGAGACAGCAGAACAAAGCTGTGGTAAAAGATGTCAAAATATAAAATATTGTTGCTTTAAGAAAAAGTGGGGGTTAATTGTTGATGTCTCTTTGCTGTTGTGGGTATAAGTTTCAAATGGGGCAGCTTTTCATAGTAGGATAACACACATGTGTGCAAACACACACACACAAGATACAAGAGGATCTCTGACCTTTCATCTGTCATTCAGTTTGTTAAAGGAGCTTCTCCTGTTTTCTGCAGGAGGTGCAAACAGAGCCCGTGCTGAATGCACTGAGGGACACAAGGAAACGAGGAGGACGGTGCAAAACTCAAAGAGATATCCTGCCATCTGCTCATCTACCAATCAAAAGGCATCAGGAGTACTCCAAGAGTGAGTCCAATTGAATTTATGTCCTTTTATTATTCCACTACAAACACTTATCTGTCCACAAAGAAGCCTCACAAATTCAGTGTTAGCCTTGTAACTTAAGTGTTTGCTGAGTGGAGTTTTATGCGTCACTACATTGCTCCACACAAACTAGTTCCTATACAGAGATTAGTCGTTTCTAAATATTTACCCCCATTAACTGCCAGGTGTAACTGCTGCATAACAAAGTGAACTCCTGGACAAAGCTAACAGAGCTAATGTTAGCTTGCAAAGATATTTAGAGTGAAGAGTAAAGGAGGTAATATGGAATATAGTCAACATATCTGCTGTTTAATAATAATGTAAACATGGAAGATTTAAAACTACATTTCTCAAAAATAACACAATATACTTCAAATTACAAAAAGTTAACCAGGAGGAGTTCAACTAAACAGCAAAATAATGTCAACTAGGTTAGTATAATCTGATAGTCCACACTCTAAACTTCTAAACTGCATGAATCTCTGGAAAAGGAGCATATTTCTGTATGCAAATATAAATAAAACAAGGTCATACCAACTCCTGGGGGAAATATCTTCAGCTGCTAAATGCTCCATCAGTTACTATCTGTGTCCGTCTTCTTCCGTTTGCTGCTGAGTGAGTAGAGCTTTTTCTCAGAAAACTGCTGCCTGCTGCTGCAGAAGACAACATAATGAGAGCAGTGAGAGTGAACCACAACAGTAAAGTTGTGGCCTGGACAGATAAACAATGAGCTGAAACTCAATATAAAGATCTAAAGCTGAGGGGAGCTGCAGATTAAGCTGCTGATTCTCTTCAGATTCATTACAGTCACCATGGTCCTTTCATATTGTCACTTTCTCCATTTTTAGTATAAACATATCAGTTACAGCTCTACTAAGTCTTTACATTCCTACACATTCCTCATGTTTTAATGGTGTAACCTGGTTTAGTTAATCATGAATGTAAACTTTGAGTACTTTTATGTTGCTCTTGTTCCCATGCAGAGGGTGAGGAGAGGGCCATCACCATTGACTGGGAGGAGACACATGGATACCACCACAGAATGGACTACCAGAAGGGCAAACTGCTGGTGATGGAGTCGGGTTTCTACTATGTTTACGCCAAGACCTGCTTCCGCTACTACAATTATCCACCAGAGGACAGCAGTCAGGCCAGGAGCCCGCAGGTGGATGTTAGCAACACCCAGCTCATCCAGTATGTCTACCACGAGAGCATCAAACAGAACGGCAAAGCTTTATTGCTGATGAAGACGGGCAGCACCATGCGCTGGAACGACACAAGCTATAACATGTACTGTGCCCAGCAGGGCCGAGGAGTCCAGCTGGAAGAGGGAGATGCCTTGTATGTCAACGTGTCCAATGCTTGGATGTTGGACCTGCATGGAGAAGGGACGTATTTTGGGGCCGTAAAGTTGGGTAACTGAAATTTAAACACATGGGGAGCGGACATGCTACTGAACATTTGATATGCCAAAGAACCACTGTTAGTGATTTACAATGTTGGTTTGTCAAAAGTGTGTTTTTGTTTTTTTGTACATGTGTTATTGTTTTTTATTCTTCACCAAATAGCCTTGGAGTCCTTTATGAGAAAAAGTCATTGAAAAGGAAGTCACCTTTTAAAAACCTGCCAACCCACCCCCCAAACAAAGAGACACATAACTCTCAACTTCATCCAAAATAGCACTGGACTTTTTTTTTTTCCCCCTACTTTTTTACAGTACTGCGGTTTGTGTTGAGAAATTTCAATACATTTCAGTTGAGATTACAACATGTGTTTGTGCACTAATTAAACAAACCACAAGGGAGCAACTAAGGAAGTTAGTTTGTTGGCAAGAAGTGCAGTGAGAAAAGATTTATCAATGTTTATTGTTGTAAAAAATGTCCAAAAAGAACACTGTAGCTGATGGAGCATCTGCTTGTACTTAGCGGATTATCACAGGATAAAAATAACAAGACTTCCAGGCCTGTCTCTGACCCATGGCAGTGAATGCACAAATGTTTTCCTGGAAGGTTTTGTAAGTGTGAACAAGGCAGGCAATGAGGCATCCTCACAGTAAGTAACTCAACTGTATAATTTGAAATAAGCAGTTAGATGGTGATTTATGACAGCCTTAAAACCTCTAAAGCACCCTTGAAACATAATGCCATGAAAGATTCACTTTGACTCTGACATTGATTTTTGGTTTTTTTTAAGCAACAAAATCACTTGTGTGTGTGTGTGCTCCAAAAACTCATTTGTTATCCAGTTTTCTGTCTCTAATGAAATCTAATGAGTGGCCTGCTTTATTGAAGGCAATTACACGACAATGTCATTTGAAACTAAGGAGGAAATGACATCTGTTTATGTTTATGACAATCAACAAGCAATGCAGATAGCTGGACTGTCTGATCATAAGTGACATGAATAGACTCTTGTCTGCTTTAACTAGAGGAACCAAATTGAGTTTGGTTCATCTTTAACTTAAATTCTGTTTTTCATTTGACTCTTCAGTGAGGTAAATGGGAATATGCACTAAATATTTATTTATTAGCTACAGAAGTACAGAGACAGGTCATTGTTAAAGTGTCCTTTCAGCTGTAAAAATCATTTATATTTTATGTCTGTATGACATTCATTACGCAGCACTTAGAGGAAATAGTAGACACGCTTTTTCTTATTAAAACACAGGGGCTTCATTTTAAATTCCATATTTATGTATCTTGATTTTGACAATTCTGTGTGCACTTGCCTAGCCAAAAGCAATATGGATATATTGTTTCTCCTACAAGATTGTAGCATACCTGTAAGATCTTCATCTGATTTCATTTGATAGATTTTTTTCCATTCAGTGTTCTTTTTATTTATGTTTGTGTATGTTTTTAATAAAAAAAGTACTTTTGTAACAGTGTTTCATGTGTATTGACGTTATCCAATTCAGGGTAGTGCTGTTGTTTGCAGTGAAGAGGATTTCAATTCGCAGGATTAAATCGCAGTCCCCTCGCACTGTAACCTGATGAAGAGGCCACCCTGACTGTAATATTATTGTGATGTGCAATTTGATAATCTCCACAATCTTTGGAAAATTCAACACCATTGTGGCCAAAGGGTGAAGTCACGCTGTTCCTTTATCCTGCTGCAACCCCGGTCGGAGTGAGCGGCCCACCAGCTCATTACAGAGATAGGTTGTATAGAGAAACCGCCCACTGCTGCAGCGCCGCTAACTCACAGCAGACATTTGGACCACAGCACAGAGCGACCTGCAGAATAAACAAGAAACAGACTGCATGGGATGGGAATAATGATCAGAATTTCATTACTTCACTCTTATGTGTGTGAGCTGTGCTGATCATTGTGGCGATGGGTCTCCCATGAAGCCCCACGGCGTGTGCGAGAGAGAAACTTGTTTTAATGTTGGACCCTGAGCCAAACAATTCCTCTATTGTCTCTTCTTGGGCGTTCACCAGCATATGGCCAGAGAATGGCTGAGGTTCACACGTTGTTGCTGTATGCTGGGACCTCACACGTCTTCCAGCTCATTGTTCAAACGTTACTGAGAGTTTGAAATAAAATCTGAGGTCTGAGGAGAAATACTTGGCTGAGGTGCATAAGGAGCTGATTAGTTTTCAAGTTTGACATGGTTTTCGTTCCATATTTTGTGTGTAGTGTACAGCACTGACTGATCTGACTGCAAAGACGTAATATTTAGTTAGGCTTAATGAAATGTCTCTGAATAGAATAATACATTTTTAAGGAAAGGATGTTTTTGGAGAACTATTTTATGCAAATCGCAAACAATACTTGCACAGAGTTTTGCAACAACAAAACAATTCAGCTGTGGTGTCCATAGGGCTACACTGTTTCAGATTTAAACAGCCGAAGCCATAAGTGTAAACAGTGGACTTCCGTAGTGTGGCACCCTTTTGAAGTGACTTGATTTCTCAATTCTTGGCACTGGACAGAAACCATTAAAATGTGTTGTGTCAGTAAACACTATGGAAAGCTTGGCATCCATTGGAACCCCCCCTCTCCCTGAACATGTACACACACACACATATTCACACACAACACGTACACTCACATGCAGACAAAGAAGTTTCACTTGCTTGCTGCAATCAGTGGTTCATAAAATAGGCCCATTTGGCAGAAGTGGAGAACGTACCGGCTTATTTTATTACCCACATTATGTAAAAACACAAGGGGCTATGGCAATGAAAAGCAATGGCCCAATCCATATCAAAGCAGGTATGGACTTAACTCACACTACAGGACGTAAAATGGATTGCTGACTTGTATTTTCACTCCTGACTACAGGTCTTCAGATATTCCATGATGATCTGTTGCAGACGAGCTCCAGTGGAAAGTATGTGAGACTTTATTCATGTCTTCTATGGTTTTATGATGCTGCATCTCCATCAGACATTATTTCAGAGTCCTCTCCCTGTGGCTGGGCGAAGAGGTGGAGCTGTTGATTCAGAAAAACAAAGTCATGTGTTGGAAAATATATCAGGGTGTTTTCCCCCAATAAGAAGCACCAATATAGATGTTAATGGCATTAAGCTAACTATGGGTGCTTAGCTTTATGAGACTTTGTGGTTTGGAGGAAATGGAGCTCTGAGAAGTCAGTTTCACTGAGTAGCTGCAGGGCTTTGTTATGAGTCGTCCGGTTGCTTAGCGTTTTGCACGGTTACACACATTTAAATATCCACATACTTACACACTCGCACTATCAATTTATAAAGTTGTGCCCACGCACATAAAAAAAAACACACATACAGGCACACACTCCTCTGCTGAGTAAGCACGGCCAGCTATTTTCACAAGCTGAGCCCTCGCCCTTTGTCTTCACCCCAATATAGCTCAGATGTTTCTGGTCTTTGATGTCTGACGTTTTTACCACTTGGCTAATGCTAACATTAGTGTTATTAAAACAATAACAGAGTGAGATTTACAGGCTATGCTGCAGACGCATGGGCGTGAGATAGCAGGAGGGTTATTACTGTAACCAGGCTGTCATCTGCATGGCTGTCGGCAAAGTGTGCATGTGCCAGACTGTCTACGTCTGTGTGTAGGTCGTCAGCCACTCTAGGGTATTAAAGGACACACCCATTAGCAAATTACTTATTAATAACTCATCTAAAGGGCTTGATGGGTAATTTGGTTCAAAGACACATACTTCAACAAGTTCAAATCCACCTTTCTCTCATCTTTTCTTTCGCAGTCAAATACCAAATAGCACAAATGTACTGTCTTAATAATAAGGTTCAACACTTTTAATTTCATAGTGACCCCTCTGACCCTGTGCTTGTCCCCTCTGACCTGGCTTCAGCACCATGGATAGCACATTCAGATCTGAAACGTTCTTACAGTTTCAGTGGTATGGTATTCTGCACAAATATTTATAATTATAACTTTTAAATTAATATTATTGTTATCATTATCATGATCAGACAGAAAACAGAGACGTGATCTGCTCTAAACTGCAGTCATTAAAGATCTTAAGCAACTCTCTCACATTTAACGGCATTTTACATCAAAAAATATTTGTTAAAAAGCCCCAGTGCAGATACTTAAGTGGCCTTGTGGTGAGTTTGGTTCATCATCCTTCCAAAATGTAATTTCAAAATCTTTCTTTGATTTCATATCCGCCTTGAACCTTGTTACATGTTCATTCGAGAGGAGAGATGCTTTCTAATATAACCAGTAATGGCTTGGGAAAGTTAGATTATTTCTGCTTACAATTAAGCGCTGACTATTCTCAACCATTCCAACAATACCCTGTAGTGTGCTTACATTTTTGTTGGGCTGTTGTGGACAGGAACAAGTATGTTACCACAGCTGAGGTGCCCCTGAGCAAGGAACTTAACCTCCAGCTGCTCCAGTGGCCAACAGATCAGACTGTGGTTATACTGGGCATCTTCCAGTTGTGAATATTTGTAACTGTGCCTTTGTCTGTTTGTGGCTGTTAGGAAGTGTCTCCATATGAGCCACCATTATCAGCTAACATTTATCAACCCAAAGCACAGAAAAAGTCATATTATTACACTGCTTGTCATAAACAAACTCGTCATGATGTTAAGAAATACCCAGTAGTCAGTTGCTCTACTGTTGGCATGCTAGACAAACCAGTGAGACAGCTGAGTCTCATAAGCATTGAGCCAGCAGCTGGCCATCAGTGCTGAAACCAAAGGAAAAACTTCTTAATCTGAGCTCTGATTTCAGGACGATTTGGGAATATCTGAGGGACATTCAGACTGTAAAACCCATATATTTATTAATAAAAGCAACACTTTAAACACAGTGTACCAATATGTAATGACTGTAACAAGATGTTGCTAAATTTCAGTCAACTTAGCTCATTAATTATACTAATCATACTAAGCCAGTGGTCATCAAATATTTTTGGAAGCCTAAAAAATTCAACTTTACTGCCAAGTATGGACAGCAGTACCAAAACTATGAGTTAAAAGCAACTAAAAGCTCTGAATCTGTGTTTATTCTCAGTGAGTTCAGCACTACAAATGATCAAATGATTTCATATTACATGGAGTGACTGGAGTTAGTGTTAATGTAAAAGAAACAGTTAATGGAGATTTTATTGTCAGGTTAGTAAGTTATTCCTCCACAACGCCCAAAGATAGATTGATCAACAGTAGGGATGTGCACGAATAATCGATTAGTCAAAATGGTAAGCATAGTCGACACCTTCTTTTAAATGAATCAACTATTTTTTATTTGACTAACTTTTATTTGGTTGGGGGTGGGAGGAGATTTATGTTTTACTTCATAGAGACGCGGAACTAATGTTTATGGTTCTGTTTCTGCCCAAGTGTGCATCTTCCCTCTGTGTGGTCCAATCAAAACACTGGAACAGACATCGGCAATAAGAAGAAGCGAAGTGGGTTGGTAAACGAGATGTCGCTAACGTTAGCTCAGGTGGCTGCTAGATACTGGATTCCTTCAGAGATCATTGTTCTGGAAGTTTTTACTGGGAGCCGAATTATCTACAGAGGTCTCATTAACAAATGGACCAGGTAATTAAAATCGATAGAAACTCTGAATAAAGCAGTTTCAAATTTTAAAAAAAAGTGACGCAGACACAGGACGTTGAGAGGGGCTGTTTGCAGACTGGCTGATGACAAAAATCCTTCATCTGGTTTAAGGATTATAGTTACATTATAATTACATTATAAAGTGACGGTAACGTGACCTGAAACATTCAGAAAGTAGTCTGCTGGAAATGTTTTAATGTCCGGCCATCGGGCTGACAGCCTGCGCTAGTGAAAAACACTGTTGATTTGTTTTACCTAAACACGTGACAGCAAACGACAGGAACAAATAACTGCTTTGGTGACTTAAATGATTTCAGACGATAGGTTTCCTCTTAGTGTTTTCACAGGAGTGGAGCTGTCAAAGGCTCATGGAACCTGAATACACCGTGCCTTCACAGAAGATCATTACCGGCCAGATTGAGAAAATGTACAATGACGGAGCTACAGCTCTAAAAAAAAGAACTTGATGGAAGCCAACAAAAGTAGCGATAAGAACCGCTGCATGGCCAGCTCTCACATCAGAGTTTTATGTCACTGTCACCTGCTGTTACATGGACGGTGACCGGAACATTTCTGGTTCTGTGCTCCAGACTCACAGCATCAGATGAGACACACTAATGAGAACATCGCCTCTATTCTGAGGTGCGTTGTTGATGAGTTGGGAGGTTGGGAGTTAAAGTTAGTGCATCTGTACACTATACTGCAAAAAACATGACATGACAACATTTTATTTTGGTTTGGGTGGAGGGCAAGTCTTAATGGTGGCGTCACAACTAATCGACTTAAACTGGCTTGATTAATCGACTTCAAAAAGTAATCAAAATGCCCATCCCTAATCAATAGATATGACTCACATTTAAACCTTTGTATGATGTGACTGAAAGCTGATCAAACGCAATGCAAAGTGACAACAAAGAGATGCAAAACAACCACAAAGACATACATATGGACCATAAACAGATGTGAAACAACTGCAAAGTCACGCAAAATGAACAAAAAGAGACAACAAAACAACCTCAAAGTGTTGCAAAATCACAAGGAGGAACAAAACAACCAGAAAGAGATGCAAAATGACTACAAAAAGATTCAAGACTATTAATAATTATTGATAAAACCCAATCTCCATTCAAATTCAAAGTTAATAACCCCCAGCACCGCTCCGCCCCGAAACCACTGATTCTCCCTTTCTTCCCTTCCATTATGGGGATCAATAAAGGTTTGTTTATTACAGTGTTTTCCTTTAATTTTGATCGTATGCCTACAAATTCCCTGCAGTGTTTAGGGTTCTGATGACTGGCTAGCCCACAGATTTCATCATGAGATTTCAAATTACACCCAGAGGAAGACAGGACGTTAATAAAGTTAAAAACAGGAAAGACTGTGGTTGAACTTAGGCTACACAGACAATACAGACATAGACAGACACGCACACACAGATGCATGCATCTATGCAACCACACTCAAGTATGTGCGAGATACACACACATACACATGCACATTCAGAGGGGATCCCCATCTGAGTGATGCAGCAGCAATCCTCAGTGTAATCCCTGGATAAAATGTCTCTGATGGATCAGGTAGCTTCCATTAAGATGTGGTGACACCTGAATAGAGTCATAAGTAACACGGACTAAGACACTAATCCTCCTGAGGACACCTGCAACTCAGAGCCCTCGATCTCATCAACTGAACTGGTTACTGGTGTTAACACACTATGAAAATGGGATAGAGCTATTCTTTAGACACTCTTAAAATGAAGTAAATTTTTAAAATTTCAATGTATTCTTTGTCTGTCAGTCAGTCAGTCTGGTCTGTAATGCAGTGACGGCAAGGAGATGACTCAGACAAAGGGGTTGTGCCAGGACAATGTCAACATATGAGACCTAAATCAGCAGAGGCTCCCAGACTTCCCAAACCACCAGCAACAACAAGTAACACACCCAGAATTGAGACTAGCTGGAATGTCATTCATATGGTCCTGATTTTATCCCTCTCTCCCTTCCTCTCATATTTTTTCCGTCCCATGTTGAGGGGATGGATTGGCTTTTTGGTTGTTTGGATGGTTCACTTGTTGACCCAATGATCTGTTGAATGACTGGTCCTCAGTTGCTGGTTGGTCAGTGTGACCCTCTGACAGGTCACTGTTTGTTGTTGTTGTATACTTGTGGGTTGTAGTGCTGCAGCTGTTGAATATTTTCACATTATACTAATATATCATGAATAGGATTAAATATGATACATATTAAATACTTAACATGATTTTGTAGTTGTTTTCTGACTCTGTGGTCATTTTGCATGTCTGTGGTTGGTTCGGTCTCTTTGTAGCTGAAGTCTGTGGTTGTCTTGTGCCACTTATGTGATTTTATGTAACTTTTGATCGACTTTTTAACAAGGAATTTTTACAGTCACTTTATACAGAGGTTCTGATCACCTCCTTACTCTGGTTAGGGCGGCACCAGGGATGTCCCATGCCCAAGCTCCTGCAATAAACAGATGGGTAAAAGAAGTTTTTGGTTCAATGATGAAACAGCACCTCTTAATTCAGAATAAAGAATTTTTGATACTGGAAATGCTTGACTTCCTCGAGTAATTGTTGAAGCCCTATTGGCTGGCTCATCAGTATCTCAGTCAGTTGTTTGATTGGTCGGCTGGTAATAGGCTTATTAGCTCACTGGCTGACTTGTCAGCTCATCGACTGATCCTCTGTTTGTGACTGGTTTGCTGATTGTTTGATTGCCCAATGGGTTGTGGTGAAACATGGCTGTCCCCCAGTTGGCTGTTTGTGTAGATTCTAAATATTATAATCTTGGCAATCCTGGCATTGTGTAACAAATTATGGAGACAATATAATTATTGGTCATAATGTAGTTTCAGTAGTTACATGCTTCATGCTCTCTTTAGGATTGTATTTAAAAGAATGAACAGTTGCTTGGGGCCAAACAATGAAAGAAAGGGTAATCTTCTATCTCAGTCTACAACGAGGAGCAAAACAAGTGACTGCAGTTGGAAGACTGTGTATTAAATTGTGACCACAGGCCACAGGCAACTTACCAAGATGTTTTACTTTCCATAACTCAAATGACAAAACTTCCCCTTTACACTCAAATGGAAATCAATATCATGGTTGGCAATCTTTCCGACTCTTTGTCAAACTAGGCCAATGTTAGCTGCAATGCATTGCATCAGATCAGATCGCTATCTTTATCTCAGCGCGAGAACACATATTGTGATTAGAGCAGCAGTTTTCTATCAGGCTGGCCTTGATACGACCACACAGCACATCCTAACCACCAAGACGTAGCGCTACCAGGAAGGCCCTCAACCTCAGCCACATTCTCTGTCTGTCAGATCCACATGGCTTTTTATCTATAATCTCATGTCATTAAAACTGCTCCCGCTGGTTTTCCCCGTGTGTAGCGCTGTGAACTCAAAGCCTGTCAGCGAATATTTGGACCGTCTGCTGTTTGGGCACATCAGGAGATGAATTCTCATGTTACACTGTGGACAATGAGAAGGGACAGTCAGCCAAAGATCTGTCTGTAGCATGGTAGCCTCTCTTCAGAAATAAGGTGCGATGGTGGAGGAATGTACAGTGCTGCTGGACAGAACATTTATGTTAAGTAACATGGGAAAAAGTAAATATGGGTAAAATGCCTGCAAGTTGGACACTCACAGCATGTATGTGAGTTGACACCTTTGGCAGAGAATTTCTTTTCCTTTAAATCTCAGGGAACATAACAGGTTAATCAGGTTTGATGAAGAGAAAGCTGTGGTTATAAGTGCTCTTGGAACAAGATCAGGAACGGTGAGCAATCAGAAAACATTCAGAGGCAAAGACTGCAGTTCTGTTACAAAACTCAAACTAAACAAGCCACAGTTCAGTGCACTCACCTAGAGTATTAATGCAATGCTTGTTTTGGCACAATGTGCAGTTCAGTTCCTTGTAAACTATCAGTCTGTCCTGAAATAAACTCATGACAAAGATGTCACCAATGAATTATTAACACTTACTTTCAGTAATGACTGTGCCTGCAGTCTGATAAAAAATGATTTAAAACTGCTGTAATGATTTTTTCTGTTTTTATTTGCAAAAGTGATCTAATCCAATAAAGCATGTAAAACATACTGTAAGTGGTTGAAAAGGATTGTCCATGGGATGGTTAAAATGAATGTAAGCACCAGTCAGAATAACACAATACAGCTGAACAGCATGACCATACAGTTAAATCAACATCTCTCTACAAGTTTCATGGGGAGGACTTATTGCAGGATTGCATTAGGTGGACCTAATAACCTGACAACTGCATGTAAATATATGAACTGCTGCAAAGAAATGGCCAGGAGAGAGGTCCGTGAAACAGTAGTTTGCCTCATCAGATAAGTCCTAAGTCTAAATTTAAAGGGGGAGCTGGACTGCTGAGACAGGCAGGAAACTCGCACGATGCTCAACATTGCTGTGTTGTTACTTCAGGTCATGTTCCTGGAAACACACTCACTCGCATTTTGTAAACTAAAACCACTGGATTACATACAGATGATATTCATTTACTTCTGTGGTGAGCTAAGATGACCTCTGCGTTTCTATGTTTTTCATCGTGGGATGCGTCTTCTCTTATATGCAAATGACCTGTGATGGCATCACATGATTTCATGTTTAGCTTGTTATGATGTGTATATCTTTGAATGCATAACATATACTCAAACATTTTAGGAGATAGCATGTTATTAAAGAACTGAAAGATCAAAGCAATCACATAAAAATCTGTTAAATCTACATGTACTGTGTATGTGTCACTGTGCTGTATCTGTAGCTATAAAATCACAATGGAAAATGCAAAGCAGCTGCCTCTTAAGCTGCACAACGCATGTCTGTTGCCTCAGTCCCTTTGTCTCCTTTAGATACATGGAAAAACAAAGCAATGCTCAGTTTCCTGCACAGTCTCTGAAAGAGGCAAGATCCTCTTAAAGGTCAACTTCTGTGCTGCCTGTAAATACAACATTGTGGGTTTGTGGCCTCTTTTAAAATGCCACAAAAATAATGTTTAAAACAAATGCTAGGAGGTCTTTTTTTTTCTTTTGTACAAAATATAAGAAAGCACCAGATTCTAGATTATTTCATGTCATGCATACTACCTCAGTGAGTGAAATTTTCTTTCTTGACTCACAGTTGTGCAGTTTTGTTTTTTAAGACTTGGCAGTATCTAACTCTGTAGTCTACACTAAATTACTTAAATATGCATTTGATGGTTGCATACATGAAATATGGTACAAGACAGCAAAAAATCTACATCTGAGGCAAAAAGTTAGGCTGGTTCTACTCTTCCTTCCCCCTGTTTTCCTCCCATTTTCCCTTCCTTGTATGGCTTGTTTGTCCCCAGTTTGTAGTCTGTGTGTGTGCATGTGTGTGTCTGTCCTGCTGGGCGTGGTTACCTGGTGTCAGCTCCAGCTAGTTCACCCACACACCTGCGTCCCATCATCTCATCTACTCAACAAGCTGCTGCAGTACTTAAACCCAATTCCTCCCTCCACTCATTGCCAGTTCATTCAGTTCACTCCTGTGGTACAAATGTTATGTTGTTGTAGTGTTTTAAGTATGAGACAGGAAAATGTAAGATCAGACTGTTTTTCCTAATCCTGGCTGCTGACATAAGCTACTTGTTTGAATTTTCAAACAGTATATCAGTTAAGGGCAGGTCAGAGTTTCTGATGTTAGACTAAACTGTGATTGCTATCAGCATAACTTCCACAGTGATGGTGGTGTCATGGCAGTTCGTAAAATAATCACGAAATGTAATTTACTGACTTCGTGCACATGGACACGAATTTGCCTTTTTTGACAGTGAGCATGACTTTTAAACTTGTGCATTTCAGTTGGAAACTTTTTTTGATGAAGAAGTCAGAGTTGCAAGGACATACGTTGGGGGGAGTACAAAGTACACAACTGTTCACACAAGAGGCTGGGGTTCACGTTTTCCAGCGAGTTCCAGGTCTACCTCGGGGGTCTCCTCCAAGGTGCATGGGCCCAGAAAACCTCCAAAGGTGCCCAGGAATCATCCTAACTAGATGTCCAAACCACCTCAACTGGCTCCTTTCAAAATGTTGTGGTTTTTGTTAAATTTAATTCAACATGTGTCTAAAGTCCCGAAGACTACAATCTTTCACTAACCTTAACCAGGAGCTGGGAGAGTTTGAACATAACCATTAACAGTAAAATACTGCTGTAGTTACTACAAAAAAAGACAATGCCTGTCTATATCACTCAAATGAATCAATACATGTCAGTGTTGGGACTATGTCACTGAGCTGCAAGTTGTGCTGTCACGAAAAAAATGATAAATATGTGTCCATGTTCATGAAATCAGTAGATGACTGTTTCACAAACTGTTGTGAGTTCAGGTTGTGTGTGTGTGTGTGTGTGGTTTTTTTTTCCCTTCTTGTTTCGTTATGTTTATGTGTAAACCCACAAACTGATGTAATGTGTAATGTAAGTTCCTTAACCTTGTTGGTAACACTCAGTTACTACTGTGGGTAGCATCTTGCGTAAGGACAAATAAACACACTGTTCAATACACTCCTTACACATTTGCACTGTGTTTTTGGTTTTGGAAAGACTAGAAGAAGACAAACTCTATTAAACCCCACAGATTCATGTAGTTAGCTAATATTGTGTGAAACTGTGTTGTTTCCTTTTTAATAGTAAAAAGCAATAAGTGGCATAAATAGGAAATGCTTTAATGGCCATTTAGATGCTATTAGCTGTAGATGCTAATGGGAACCACTGGCAAAACTGATCACTTTACAGATGGTAAACATGAGGGATAATGTTCACCTGTGATTAAAAGTACTCATATACACTTTTCCTGGTTTAGAGCAATTGTCAGAAACAACAGCTTCTGTAGTGATTTGGGCTAGGTTGTACACAAGTCTTTTTTGGGGGAAACCTCGTTAGCCCAGGCGACCCCCTTCACTTCCTGTGACATGAGAAAACATCCTGTTTCAGAACGGCTGTCATCCATTTGCACAAGCCAGCCAGCAACCCACACTTGTCCCTTAGCAGCAAATTATTCCAGTATGTCAAACAATGGAGTAACGCTCTGCCCTTTGTGAAAAAAAAACAAAAAACTATTGTATATCCATTGACTTCACAAAGTTGACAGAATGGAGACTGTCATTTTCATTACTGTATGTTTTTCTTTGCCTTGAATCACAGTTATCTTATTACATTCACTGTCACGAATGGCATTTTTCTAGATTTATAAGCAAGTCTGTAGTTGATTGTTGGTGATTAGGTGCAGCAGTTACGAATTGTCTAAAATTATAAAGTCGACATTTGTGGCTTGTCACTTTGATCACAACAGGATGATGTGAGTTCTCCACAATGCGTCCTTCATCATTCCTTATGCAATCTTTTCTGATTCTGTTTCTCTTCATATTTGAAGTCTTTTCGGCTCTTGCTTTCATTCTCTTCCCTAATGCTTTGTTTCTCTTCCCAAACTGCATGGTTTTTACGCTCTGCTCCTACTATGACCCTCAGTGACTTTGTTTGTTTGTGAAACCCTACAGATAAATAAATGGCTCAGACTCTCCAATGAACGCAGTCATGATATTTGTATAAAAAAGAGCGAGATGTTCAGAGAAGGCATATGCACACACTTACACAACAACAGGACGCACAGAGAGAGCTAGTAAAAACCTCCACCCACAGGGTTATTGACATGTGCACCTCTGCCAAACATCCTTTTACCAGAATCCAGTCGACCTTGGGATGGGATCAAACTCAAATACCGTACTTATTCCTGGATTTACCAACAGCAAGACCACATTTATGAGTCGGAGGCGACGTTAGTATGTTTTGCGAGATGAGATGCATCACCTGAGAAGGAAGGACTCTATTTATTCTTAGTTAATCCTTGCACTGATTGGAAACAAATATGTCATGTAGAGCCATTTCCCTGCAGCGATCCGTCAGTTTGTCTGCTGTAAACCACGGCAGCGGTAGCAGATTAGAGAGAGGAATCCAGGAATCAACAACCGTCTGTCTGTGTGGTGTGGTGTGCTGGGGTTAATGTCAGTCTGGGAGAGAATCACACACACACTTTGATATACACATGGGATTACATGCATGCATAGACACATTTAAACACACAAACACGTACACACACAAGCAGCTGTTTAGAATTACATAGCCAGGGTGATGAACTCACTGACAGCACAGCAACTCATGCAACATTCAAAGACAGATGAGGACGTGGGAAAACACACAATATTCATAGATTTCTTGTAATCTCTCTTTGATGTCTGCATGTGGAGAGTTGACTGCTGGCCCACTGCTAAGAACATAATCTAACAAACAGGTATCTTTTTACCCAAACCTGCCCTAGGGGTATTCTTCAAGTTGCAAGATCAACAAAATCAGGGCAGCTTACAGGAAAAATTAAGTCTCAGCAGGGAACATGGTTTGAGGTATCAATCAATCTCAATCAGTGTTCCATGTACCACCACAGCTTTCTGACATCCCATGAGTGTAAAAATTTGCTCAAGCTTAACACTTACAATTTTGGTTCTGTTATCCCCAACCTTTATATTGGATGGCCTAACATCACTCATTTTTTGTTGTTTGTTTGTTTTGGATGGGATTAATGAAAAAACTGAAGGATGCTTCAGAAAGCAAAGCTGACAGAAGTCCCATGGCCAAGCCAGTGACTGTTTGACAGTCAAGTGAAACTGAAGGAAAGTGTGTTTAAATTTTGAGGGAATTGAGTGAAGTCCCCAGAGACCTGGCAGGCTTAAAACAATGAGACAGGTTATTGACCAACAGAAGCTGTTGATATTTTTAGATGGCTTTTACACAAGTTCCTCATGTTTGAGTTAGGAAGAAACTGAAGATGGAGAAATATCTTCAGTCAAGACAATACTGCCAGATTTTAAGAGTTGGAGATGAGGACTGGTAGTGCTCAATAAAAATCAAGGAGTCATCCTACTTTGTGACACAGAGAGCAATGGTAATCATGAAATTTGTCATCAGTAACTCATAATGTACTATGATAAACAGGCTTTAGTTACTGAGGTCATGATGGTGCAGCAGACATTTAAGCTGACTGAGCAACAGTTTTATGGTTCAGAAAAAGCTTTTTTCCTAAACACAGAAACCCTAGTTTGATGTTTAATTGTTGAGTTGAATGTTCACCATGGATTTTGAATGATCCTTCTGTCGAGCCAGATTTTTAAGCACTTGTGTGAATCAGAAAGGTGTATATGGGTACCATTTAAAGTTTTAATAGTAGGAGAGTCAGAGACAGTGGTGGATGTGGAGAATGCCATGTACTTGGACTTAACAGCATGTAAAACAAGTCTGTGATTAAGAAGTGATATGGAAAGTATCAAAGGCAGACTGGATATGAGCCCGTGTTTGGGTGGCGCCTGTTAACACTGTATCATCTGCATAAAAGCGGAAATTGAAGTAGTAGAGATAATGTCATTTATGTAAAATGTAAATAGTAACCAAGAACAGACCCCTGTTTGGTCAGATATTTGAAGCACTGTGGTCATTATGTATCATCCATCTGTTTACGTTGGGCAGTCTCTCAACAAACAATGAACTGGACGGAACATAAACCACCTTGGTTGAAGACAAATAGATGACTGGAGGGCCATCGAGATCTGTTAAACATGGCGATCGCAATGTGTTCTCTCAAACAGATTGATATGGATAGCTACTAGGACTTAATTAGGAACTTTGTGGAGACCCTCCATGTACTGTGGAAGAAGCATTGTTCACATGTCAGGGTTGGGGTTGATTTATTAATTTCATAAAGACACATGCAGTTTCAATTTGACAACATAAAATGGATCAATGCTGAAGTTTTCTTGATACCTTAAAGCACGCTGGATTTGAATCCCACACTTGAGCACTTGGCCTTGGTTTGATTCTGATCCAGTAAGTGTTTGTTCCACAGCCAGTCTGAAGTAGGCAGTAGCTTTACTGTAAACACAATTATGCTAACTGTGGCAAGATTCATTGACCACATAAAGGGAGATTGACTCTCACGCAAAACACTCGCTCAGGCACTCTCACACACTATACTTACTCACTCACTTACACGCTCATAAACCAAAACATGGCATGCATCCGCACCTGCAATCTCACGATACAGACCTACCGGCTGCTCACATGGACACACACCTACACACCATAAACAACTTCCTCTGTGGTAGATGTGATTAGAGAGCCCCCCCTGAGAGAGTAGAACAAGGGGGCCAGCCCCCTCAATGCAAACACACACCAACACACACTGGAACCACAACAGACGACGGAGGATTTGCAGACCAAACACTCCACAGGAGGCGGCACTGATGGTGTCCAGTGTTATCTGCATGAGCTCTAATTCAGGAGCAAACACAAACAATAACACACATAGATGGAGAATTAAAAAAATATTTTGATAGCTAACTGCTGTATGCAAGGCCATTCACACATGCAATCAGTTGCTGTCTCTGTCTCTCTCTCTCTCACACACACACACAATGCCCAGTGTCTCACCTCAGGCAAGCATCTGTTTGGTCAATAGTGTCATTTACAGAATAACACATCATTCTTTCCACTGTGGGAGTGGGCTGGGCTCTCTTTTGGTTTCAGAGTCACTGTATTCCCTCTAGCCAACACACACACATACGCGCACTCACATAGAGCCATAGTCAACCTTACACACACCCTCGCACCACACAACTGTTATTGCTCTTAACTGTGAATTTAAGGGAATCCTCAGCTGGCGTGCTCCAGCGACATTAACACTCCTACCTCGCTTCACTGACCGCAGGCAGGCAACTGACAGATTTATCTCCATCTCAATTAGTTTAAACAACGTGCAGATTAATATTGCCAGGAGGGGAAAAGTTCAGATGTCCTGGCTATGGTGTGTGTCACTGCCATTGCTAAGCCTCCTCGTCTTGGCCCTTTGACACTGACCAGACATCGATCCAGCTTGGCTGGATGTTTATAGAACGTCGTTTGCGGGTTTGACATTTCCCACAGAGCAGGGTGCATTAGTTTTATTATTCACCACACAGTCAAGTGAAAGACTGCGTTCAATCAAAGAAACCACCAAGAGGATTCTCTGTTACCCCGCTTGTAGGATTGCACCACTTGAGCTGGAATGTGGCTGCAAACGTTACTGCTCTCCAAGGTGACTTCACTTCACTTGGTACCAAAAAAAGTTGCATACAGTCCAGACTCCATGGGCTTATGCTCTAAAATATCAACTATCAACTAGATTTATTGTCTTAAATCTTATTGTGGTAGAGGCAGCATGTCATGCCGGTGCTGTAAGACATGACGAGCTGAAGCACTCTTCAGGATTGCAAAATTGCAGCTTACAGTGTAGTGATAAAAATCTGTGTCAGAGATAACTGAAAAAACATTATGTGAAAGTGAAACCTCACATATGCAGCTTCTGTTTAGAAAGGTCATGAGGCTGAAACCGCCCACGGATACCCAGGTAGTGTCCTAGCATTTCCTCCTGTGTTTCCTGTGTCAGATGTGGCCCCAAGATGTGGCTTTGATACTGAATGACAATGAGAGATGAGCTGCCGTGCATTTTCGGGCACATTAAGTTACTGAGAATGAGTGACCTAAAAATGTCATGGAAATCCGCCACACTCGACAGATCATTTAGCAAGAACTAACATTTTGATTTGTGGCCAAGACACACACACTAAAAAAAAAAAACTACTGTGTCTTTAAGAACTGATTAAAAAAATATATATATGGTGTTTATTTCTCTTATCTGCTATATGAGAATAAGGTCTGCCATTCAATAAAGTAACGCCTGCCCTTTTCTTATTCAGATTATTGGCTTAACATATACAGTGATGTCATTTTGAGATGCATCAAGAGGAAAAAAAGGAGATTATTTTCGGAAAACAATGGCAAAATTGCAGATGTGGTTTTGGTGTCCACTGCCACGATTATGCAAAAGCAATAATAACACAGGGAGAAATTCATTTTAAAAGAGGCAAAGAGGCAAATCTCTTACTGACAGTTGCCTCAGCAGACCAGAATGCAATACAACCACAAAACATTTTAAAACCAAGAGACCGAGTCTCTCACGTAGCTGTCACCACCACCAGTATTGCACTTTCTCAGTGTTACACGTTTGCGTCTGTTGTATTGAACATGTTGAAAGTCACACTTGGAAACACAGGAAATCATTAACTGACAAAGAAGAAAATGGTCACACAAAAGGAACAAAGTGAAAAGACTGGGCAACTTAATATTTTTTGGAATGTAACATCACAACTTGATAGTATCTTGTATTTACAGAGCATACAAGGGTTGGGGTTGAGTTCCTATTAAGGCAAGACTGACAATTAGAAGAATGTTTATGAGACACTTTTCAAACAAAAAGAAATCTGTCTTTGCACAAACCCTTGGTTCAAGCACTATGTTTCATATTCCTGCTCTCACAGACTGCCTACACTCAGCGCAAGCAACTGGATAATGACCCCAAAAACCCCAATTGCAAATCAACTCGCTGAGTCAAAATCTATTTCTCAACTAAGGCACTGACGAGCCTTGCGCAAGTGGTTGTCACAGCTCTACATGTCATCAGGCAGCAGACTGGTACCCACATATCTGGCTTTTCAAGACAAGCTAAGTCCTCGTGATTTGATTTGTCTTCCCAATAATTGCAACAATTACACAGTATTAGTTAAGCCTGTCCACCCATTTCTGGTCATGGCTGATATTTCATGGGACTGCAGACAGAGTTGGGGGAGGACGGAGCCTTTACTGTCGGAAATGACGGCGGAGTCGAGCTAGGTGTTACGTCTCCAACCTCAGACAGATTTGGTGGATCTTGGATAGACATGCCTCTGGTAAGACTCCCTTACAGAGGAGCAAAAGGCCAGGAAACACTCGCTCATACAGTCGTCATTTGTCTGCTTGCGTGTGTGTGTGTGTATGTTAGAGGGTTTGGCAGTGTGTTTGTGGTATAGATCTCATTTCTGAGAACAACACTGGGCATTAATCTAGGGTGTCATATTTTTTTCCTTTGTCTCTGTTGCAGATATATAGTTATATATGTGTGTTTCTGGTGAATGTACACACACACACACACACACACACACACACAATGAAACAGACTGAGAAGGATATTATCTACTGTACATTCTTCTGCTCTACTTTTCCGAGGTGTGGTCTACAGAGCACCTCAACATCTCTGATTCATCAACCACGCAGACTTTTAATTAAGCCAAGACAGGAATAGAGAGTATACTGTACATGGTGCAGTGGTTACAGTAATGATCCTCTTAACTAGTGTTATGGGCAGGTCCTGTGGCTGTTTTTGTTCTCCTTCACACCATTTTCCTTGTGTTTTTTTTTTCCAACTCCTTCACATGAATTTCCTGCCTGTGAATCCTCTCTGTACCTGATTGACATTTCCTACAGATCCCTCTGTGACCTGGTTAAGTGAGTGACAGCAGTATGAGCCATGTTTCACTCAAGCATCATCTTTAAGCCCAAATAAAATTAATGTTATAGAAAGTTATAGAAAATATCTTTTATTAGATATTGTAGAAACATGTAGCATATTTTGTGTTGAGAGCAGATAAATAACGAATAGAGACCAAAGCAGGAAACTTCAGAGGACAGAATCTCAGCAGTGGAAAAGTTAGTTAGGAGACAGTTTAGGGAGGCTTTATTTTACAGGTCCCATATTTTCCAGGTAATTTCCTGGAAACTTTTGCCATAATTTCCTGAAAAGAGGCTGGTATTTATTGCACTTGTTAACTACATATTTCCAAGAAAGGCCTAAGGAAATCGGTACTAATTATAAGAGTAATGAAGAAAGAAGTGTTAATAAAGAAAAGCCCCTGCTCAAAACAAACAACCACGTTTACTGTCCATGTGACTTAAATTCTGTAAATCACTTTGATAGTTCAATGTCCTTAGATTAACAGCACAGTCCAGACTGTAACATGCGAGACATATTTTATTTTTAATGTTTTATTTAAAATTCAAAAGAACGTAAACCTGTATTTAAAAAATTAGCAGCAAATTAAATGTCTGACAAGATGGTTTGATGTTTAAGATTCTATGTTGTATACTTAAATGTCATAAAACTTACCACATACATTTTGAGACAATAGTATAGAGTGATTAAGACAATATTGGTCTCTCCTGGCACATCTGGCTTCCATTAAGTAAGTTTATTTATATAGTGCTTTTCAAGAGCACACGTCACAAAGTGCTTCACAATGAAAGGGGAAAAAAGCAAATAAAAGACTAAGATGTTACAGATGAAATGCAGACATAAGGAAATACAATACAGTTGTAAACACAAAATTAATTAAAACTAAAGGCTAAAAACTGAACAGATTGAGCAAGGAAGAGAAGAAATTACAAATACTACGTAAGAAGTGCGCAGAGGGACTTGACAAGGGCTTTCCCTGTGTTTTTATATAGCAAAATGTTTAAACAAAATTTAACCTAACTTGCTCAATGAACAACTACCAGTGAAGAGGGAACATCATATTGGCAAATTTATTGTATCATATTCATTTCAAAGTGAGCTGTAAGAGCACATGTTCCCACAAAGTCAATAAACTCCTCTCCTCCTCCTCTGTGGTGTTATGATAAGAGAGGTAGAACAGATTACGTAACATACTTTATGGGGCAGAAGTTGTTTTAAATAATTTGACCAATAATGTTCTCCAAACCCGGGAAAGAACATTCAAAGACTCCTCTCACACAAACACTGTCAGAACATTTCTAAGTAACATTAACAGGACTGTTAGGGTGACGCTCTTGAAAACCAAAAACTGATCTCGAGGGAAGAGTTTGTTAGAAAGATTATGGAAAATGTTCTGTGCCCATACACTCCAAGTCTGCATGAGTGTCTCCCCTTTTTTTCCTTCATACACACACAGGCACACAGAGAGACAACAGTCTGTTACCCTAAATGTCTGATTTAGAAAGACAATAACCACAGCATACACACAACAAAGAGACAGGGGAGGGCAGACAGTGAACACAATCTCAACGCTCATCAACATTCTTGACAAAGTATTTGCATAATGTATCCAATCTAGAATGGTAAGATGTGACCACAAGAAAATATACATCACAATTATGCTGAAATATCCGTGATTTATTGTATGAGATGAGTCCAGTGAAATAAAGCTCTTTGTGCAGAGCAGTTGGACAGACGGAGCCTTAGGAGACCTGTTTTGGTAGGAAGACCATAATTGCTTTGAATTGGCTCTTGCGCAAATGTAGCCTGCTACAGTATGCTGAGAAAGCATTATAGTGTGCAAATGTGTGTGTATTTCTGCATTTGGGTGTTTCTGTACATGCATGCGACTGCCTATGTGTGTGTGTGTGTGTGTTTTGTTCTGCAATCTCCTGACTTGATGAAGTGGGTCTACTGAGCCAAAGCACTGCTGAGAGTTCAGAGTCATCAGTGAGGATCCTAGTGAGACAGCGAGCGACCACAGGTTTGGTCAGGACATGGTCAAGCCTGGGTCAGGGCAGGGTCCGAGGGGAATGGCTATATTAAGTCACTGAGTTTGTTTCAGGGAATGTTTTTAAGGAAAGGAGCTGACCCGTGTTTTTGGGTTCATTGTAACTGTAAGTTGTTTGTGTTATTCTTTCTGTTGCTCCTGAATTGAGCCTTTTTCTGGACTGCCTTGATCTCGCAAATCATTTTGATTTCAACGTGAGCAATTTGGATGTTTGGAAATGTTATCAGGCTTCTGTACAAGAGTATTTGTGCAGTTCTAAATCTCTCTGAATCATTTCTGTTTTACCACAGAAACTGGGCAAATTCTTTTCCCACAGAGGTTTTTCGTATTCCATTAATCCTTCATAATGTGTAGCTTGATATGGAATGTTTCTACTGTGCCACACCGCTGTTACACAGGGAGAAATTTGTTTCATTTTCAACACAGGAGATGACAGGAAGGTTATTTGTCATTTGCCTCTGTTTTAATTGAACTTTTTACTTACATTTTCTAGTAATATTGGAGTTGCATCACATAATTTGGACTAACAAATGGCGAGTACTGTTTTCTTTATAAATACACAATGTGTCAGTGCAACAACCAGCTGTGTGCTTCATGTGCACATTTGCAGCCCCGTGGGATTTTCCCAAAGTTCTTTCCCAGACTCAGGGACAGCTCGTGTACATTACCCGCTGCAGTACAGTAAGTAAAATGCCCATCCATTCATGAGGAGGACCTCCAGTGTTGTCCTAACCTCCCATTACATGCCATCAATCTGTCACCGTCACAGCCTTGTTACTGTAAGGTCTGTTCCACTTGAAACAAGCCTCTAATTATACTCCCAGTCAACTCCCACTGGACCACATACTGTACGCTGCGCTAACCAGCCACACTGCACTGTAGGTCTGCATCCACAGGCAGTTTGCAAACATTGTCATCTCGCTCACCATCCATCTCTCTCTCTCTGTGTCTCTGTCTGTCATTCATTTCCCAAACCTCCACTCAGAAAAGCCTATAGATCCAGCCACAACACAGATTAACACCCTTCTCAACAAGCTGTGGAAACAACATAGAATACGACCACCGTTTCTGTGTTTGGGTCTGGGGTCTGGGATACGGATATGAAGCTGAGACCTGGTTAAACAGAAAAAACAACTCTCTCTCCATACATGACTTTTTTGCTCTTTTTCTGTCAGTGTAAAGATGAGGGGGAATCGACACAGTGGCCCTGAAATGATTAGTGGTTATAGTCATTTTCATCCCACTGTATTTGTGTTTGTTTGTGCCTGAGCATAAGCAATAAAATAGAAACAGGGCACCGGGCAAACCATTCTGTGGGTGGAGGAAACTTAGAACCAATCCGATGATGACATTGCCTTTGGTCGCGCTGTTGACAGTTGCTAAGCTGGAAAGCTGTTATTTTGGCTTTTTTGCATGAGGGATAAATTACCAGGACACGTGTTACTCCAGTATCAGCAGAACATTTTGACCTGTGTGTGTTTGAAACTCTGTCGCAGCATGTCTCTCTGTGTGTGTATCTGTATCGTCCTGGTGTTTGCTCTGAACCCAGCAGCCTCTCACCTCAGCTTCACCCCGGTATCTGCATCTTTTAAGCAGCTGAACTTGTAACCTGCTGTGATGCTGAAGATTAGACTGCAGCCTGCCATTATAAACACAGTGAGTCATGTTCATTAGAACTGAATGGATGTACAGATCAGTCTGAGGTCAGGGCACTGATGATTAAAAAACACCAGTTGACAGACCCACTCCCTTGTCACAGGCTGTGTTATTCTTGATCGACGCTCAGCCGTCATCTACTGTTTGTGGGCACTTTGGTAACTCTGACTGATATTTCTATGGCTTTGATTACATTACAGTTAGAGCAAAGGTTCTCCTTTTATTTCTCTTGGTCACATTTTTATTTCCTACGGACTTGTAGTGCAAGTGAAATGTAGTCAAGCAGTAAAACTGTGACTTGGATGGAGCGGGTGTGAGAGCTGCATCCAAAAGCCAAGGGATTCAGCAGAAACAGACAGAGTGTATATTATCTTACTGCTCTGCATTTTCTAGGATGTCACAGAGTTATGAATTAGCCCATAAATCATCATTACCGGGTAATATCGACGCTCTGACCCCGGCTTTGTCTGTGTAATAGATGCTGGATGAAACGAGGCCTGTGTAACACTAGACACAAAATGTGGACCACACAGGAAACTATTGAGGACATGGAGCCAAAAACTCTGCATACCTTTGCATCAGGATCCCTCCCCTCAGTATCTCTCCTAACTCCAAACCTGACCTCTTTGTCTTCTCTGTGTGTGTTTACAAGCAAATGCAGTGTTTTTTTTATGTCTTATCAGGCTCGTGTGTCAGTGCTTTCCTGGTTATGTTGCTTCCGCTGATGATTTATGGATTTATTTTTTTGAGGGGTAGGAGGTGTGTGAATACATGCCAGCAGATGATTGTGAGCAGAGTGTGTGGGAACGCATCGGACATATGCTGCTGTCAGCGCTATCGGCCAACAGTCGAGAAGTGCCTTCACTGCCCTCCTTGTGGAGCCAATTTTCCCTCAGGAAGCAAAGTGAGTCAGTTGTGGTTTGACATTGTTTGTGAGTGCATATGGAGTGTGTGTGTGTGTGTGTGAGAGAGAGAGAGAGAGAGAGAGAGAGAGAGAGAGCAGGAGTGTATGCACATGGCATGGTCTCATTCAATGTATGTGTGTGTTCAAGCATTTTTAGGTGATTACATGACTGAGTTCCAGGAGTGGTGAGCTCAGGTCAGTCTGAGGTTTGCTGGTGTCCTGAAATATACCTCTCATTCCTCGCAGCAGGAAATGTTTTATGACAGTTGGTACAGACATCACACAACTACGCCCCATATGTAAAGTCTAAGAGGAGCGTGCAGGGTGCTATCAAAACCAAAATGCACCCAGACGTCGTAGTGTATGTCTTGTCTCCTGGATGCGGAAACAGCCTTATGTTGTACGCATGTTAGGCCAAAGTCAGCCAACTGCAACCTGAAGGACTTCACACACTGGAAATAAAGGGTCAGAATACTTGAATCACGGAAAAACATGTTTTCTCGCTAACTGTGCAGATAGTTTTGGTTTTTATGTGCTGAAGTTTTGAAATATCCGGCTGTGAGATTTCTGTCAGCACCCCCAGCACAATGGAGGTGACTGGAATTCTGCTTGTGGTGTTCAAAGTGTTGAAAAATTACAATTGACAAACTTAAGAGGAACATCTATTTCTAGAAAGAATGTCTCGGTTGCTCTGAATAATCCACAGACCTCACTGCGAACAGTTTTCATTGGAACTACCTTCTACTGAAGAAATAGTCCCAGTGCAGGCTGCCCAGTGAGGTCTGTGGATTGCCCAGTTAACCAGGACATTGTTTTCTGGGAAGATGCATTGCTGCTGATTTTTTACAATTCTGTGAGCACCAAAATTAAATTGTATTCACCTCTATTATAGTGAAGTGGTGGCAGAAGTTTAGAGGCTGAAATCTTGGCACATAAAACTCACTGAATTTATCTGCGTACCATCATTTCACTACGCTGTACTGTGAGTCTCCTCTGTGTTGAGACAGGTGAAGCATACTACTACATACTGCTAATTTATCACTTTATTAACGTGATGGTATATAAACAGTAAATAACAGACTATAATGTAGTCATCAGCAGATATTTGTAATTGTTATTTATGTGCAGTATTTGTCAGAAATTCTAACTTCTAAGGAGGTTTTTTCTAAATATTTTTTTTATTGTTGACCTGATCTCTCACAGTGATATACATGCCCACACATTTAGGAAGATGGATGAGAATCACTTGTTTACTGTAATCGCTGCGGGAATCAAACCAGCTTAGATGTTATCGCTTTGCTGCAAAATGTCGGTCCACCTTCCTTGGCTTGCACAAGGCATATGTCTGGCAGAAGAACAAAATGGATGTGTGACTTTAAACTTTCATATTACTGGTCACGCATGAGCTCACACTGTAACTTGACGCAGAATAGCCTTTCAAATAACCAATCTCCAGAGCTATAAAAACAAATGGAGGTGATTTCCAACATATCAAGATGCTTTATGCTCTTCAAACCGATATTTAATATTCTCCAGAGCTTCATGGCTGTGTGTGACTGTCGGGGTGTATCTGAAGTGGACATATTTTATTGTATTTTTCACCCAGAAGTTTTGGGGTGTGTGAGTGTGTGTGTAACACTACAGTATGAGATGACCTCATTCTGACTGTGAACCACCCTCTGGGAATCCCCCAACTCACAACTGTTTGTAGTCCTCTGCATCTACATGTGTGTGTGTGTGTGTGTGTGTGTGTGTGTGCTGGTCTGTGTAGCTCTGCCATATGCTGAGGTAATGGTCGTCCTCAATGGGACAGCTCATCCTCAGAAAAAAAACGTTGGGTGGTCCTGTGACTTAGACAGTGGCAACTGCTTGAAGAAAAGGTACAAAAAGAGGGAGGACACAAAGCCTGAAGTGGCCAAAATGTCTAATTCATCAAACCATGGATGGATTATCAAATGGGGACAGTCTGAGGGTCAGGGTCTCATGACCACAGCCTCTGTGCCCACATAATGGCCATAAAGAGAAACAAAACAAGTACTATGAGACACAAAATGACCATAAAGAGACACACAACAGTTATAAAGACATAAGAGAACTACAGAATGACACAAAACAACCACAGAAAGACACAAAATGACACAAGAATGACCACAGAGACACAATATTACAACTGACAGATGCAAAACTACCAAAAAGAGACAGAATTTAACTACCAACTGATGAAAAAAAAAAACAAAACACAGAGACGCAAAAATAAAAAGTTTACAAAACGACTGCAAACAACACAGTCACTGTGTAGTTGTTTTGTAGATGCTTCTCTTGGAAGGGTGGGGGACCTTTTACCTGTCTGTGCCCAGGGGCCCAATTTGTCATGATCTGTCCTCAAAAGAATTCCTTAAACAGGCTAAAACGTTGATCTCAGTCCTCAGGCACACTGGGAGATGCTGAGTTGTAATGGTTTTTGCAGCTGTGAGGCCTGGCAATGATGTATGAAGGTAATGAATGCGAGTTCAACCCTTTGAGTTAATTCAAATAAACTCCACTTTTCTTTGATCTCACTGGAGTCCATTTATCACACACAGATACACACACACACACACACACACACACACACCTAGCGGCTATCAGGAGGAAACGGAAGGGAGAGTATTAGCATGAGAGTGAAAAGGCAGGTCTTCCTGTGCGCTCTGACTCATCTCTATTCAAGAATAACAGTATACCAACAATGGTGATCAGACAGGAAAGGATCGGTATCCCTAACTCCACTGGGAGTAATGTGGGTGTTTTGTGTGTTTACCCCCGCGTGTGCTAGTCCTGTACATGTGTGTCAAACATGTTTGTTTTGTGCAGTTTGGGTGTTGCGCAGGCAAAAACCTCCCTACTTTGAAGCTCTGGGAAAGAATCTGTCTCCTCCTGCACCTGCCCCCTTCCTCCTCTCTCCTGCTGGAGCAAACCCCCCTGCTGCCCTGCTGCAAAATTTTCCCTGATCCCTCCTTCTGAGTCTGAGTGTGTGTACCAAACTGATTGTTCCACATGTAGGGATCAGAGACGTGCACTCATACCTACAGGCCAAAGTAGGTCATTTTATCAGGGCCTTTCACAATGAATCATATGAACTTTCTTTTTTTGATCTGCCTCAGCTGGTACATGGGTATTTATTAGAATGGGGGTTTTCCTCATTCATTCTTAAAAAAAAAAAAAAAAAATTCCATGCACACTAACAAACACAAATCAGGTGACCTTATTACAGTTTTCTGCCCTACAATGGGCAGTGATGTCCTTGACAAACAAAACTTTTCGTGCCATTGTTCAGAAATAACCACTTCCTTCTCAAAGTTGCCCCACCAACAAAAGGTCTGACTGAGTGTCACTGGCGGCAGGGTCTGCATCATGGGAGTGTTGGATGTAGCAGTGACATCTGTAGTGCATTCTGACGCCTCTGTTGCTCAGTAGTCATTTATGTGTGAACATGTAAAAAGTCATGTTAGCCTGTTAGCAATGTTAAAACCAACAGTATTGGCTATGCAGAAAATTGCCTCATGTCAACAAAGGATGTAACAGCACGCACTCTGACGTCACAAGCCAAAAACTGTGTTTTCTCTGTCTACAGGTGAAGACTGACAGAGAGTTTCTGATCATTCTGCAAATGGTCAGTGACCTAAACTGTAGTTTGCTTGTGGATGAAAAACATTTTTAAAAAATACCTGCATACATGTGGAGCAGGCCCAAAATGAAAATTTAAAGTTGTTGTTTGGCTGATAGCAAGAGCTTCGGAGGAGGCACTTGAGTGACCTGCTTATTCCACAGCAAAGGACAGCTGTCGCTCAGGTGGTAGAGCCAATCAAATACGTTTGTGTCCAACTGATGAATCTAAGTCCAGTATTCACTCTCCTCTAGCTCTCTTTTTTCAACCCTCCTGGAAGCTGTGTTTAAACACAACTAATTTGTAATTGCAGATGTGTTTCATCTCCTCAAAATGAGTCTTTTACGTTTAATGTTGAGTTGCACAAGAGCTCGTTAGTTTTTGTTTCTTGGTTGAATTTTTCTTTTTTAGTGGAAATCAAGGCAGGAGATTAGACCTCTCAGTTACAGCTTTTCAGATATACGTATTGGATATCTGGGCTTTCTGAGCCAAACAGCTCTCATAGAGAAGACAGTTCAGTGATGACGTTCAGATGAGAGCACTGGTTGGATCATAATGTTTATCAGAATCTCGATAACAAACATTAAGTCTGACGCTTACTTGGGACTTTCTGACCTTTAACACACTATTGTTTCCCTCTGATGATTTATTAAGTTTGCAGATTCCTCCGTCAGTCTGAGCTCTCTCTGGTTGCCTGAGTTAGTCAGCGGGGAAGTACCCAAGCACAGAACATTGAGCAAGAACATGGAAATGCAGGGTTGAATCCCAGCAGGAGGACAAACACATGGTACACACACAAGGTGAATGAATCTGTTGACACGGGAATGACGTCTGTAAATTTACGAAAGGTTGATGACAAAGAAGATACTGTTTCGTGCAAAGAGGAAGTGAAAGCACCCACACATTCAAAAAGAAATATACTTTGAAACATTTATAATAATAACTCAACAAATCTGCTCATTTTTCTCTCGGTCTTTACACTCCTCTTGGCAGACTTTCATTCTGTTCACTAGAGGATAAAAACACATCCTCAGTTGAGATGAGTCACTGCTAAAGATAAATTTATGGTCTCATGCTCAGAAAAAGCCATTTTATCACAAATGATTGAATTAAGTCATGTGCATGGACAAGAGCCCGACTGTATTTGTCTTATTCAACATAAATCTGATAAAAATGATTACAGTGTGATTCATGTAGAATATCTGGCTCATAGTAAGGTCCAATAGTTGGAACAGCAAAGGATATTTTCAAAACTTTTTTTAAATTTTTTATATTATAAATCAAATGACTGCATGTAATGTTAAGCCTTTGCTTGTAGTGATGAATCCACAGAGAATTATCAGACAACTCTGCAGTATCCCACAACTCTACATTTGCACTGACTGCTGTTTGGTGCTGGGCAGAGTGAAAAAACAGCTAGCTAACATCCTGAAATGAGGGGTTTACTGTATGGGAAGACAATTAATCATAAGCCCTACTCAGACAGGATTTGTAAATGTAACAGTGGGCCTTCTGCACAAAACTCTCACATAACTCTCCACACTCATCATGAAGCTTTGTTAAAATCACAAAAGTTTCAGTTTCTAACAGAACCGCTTCAGTACAGGTAATTTAGTGAAATGCTGAATGAGAGACTGCTTGAGTTATAGGAGCTGGTGTAACAGAAGCTAGCCCGAGTGTGGCGTCATGACTTTGGATGCTCTGTTGTGCGTATATGTAAGAAACATTTTGCAAGTTATCAACTGGTTTCAGCAGGCTGGACAACAGAGCAGCTGAGTGAAATTTTCTCCCTAATTAACTTCTGGTGTGGTGTGGTGCTTCTCGTGATGTTTGCCAAACGTGTGGACCAACCTGACGTGTCTTTGGAGGTGAAGTCACGCACTTTGTTGACCATCCATCCATCCGAGCCCCCTCCCTCACATGAAAGTCACGCTACCTTGTGCTTTGGCACTGGATGTAGACATAGTTGTTTTCAGCTGTCTGAACACATGACTAATACTGTCGTTTTTTTTTCAAGACACACATTAATTCACTGTAGCAGAAGCACAGAAAAGCATGCAACTGTCCAGTTTTCTTCTCATAAATACTATTTTCACATAAAACACACACAGAGACAGGTTTGGGGCCTTTTCCAAGAAACAGGTTGACTGAGTTATGTAGTATACTTTACCAAGTAAAACAAGTATGTCCACATCAGTCACTGTAACACGTGTGAGGGGATTTCATGTTTTTATACAGATAACTCATTAAACCTGCTTTTTGGAACAGACCACAGATCTGCTGCTCTGGGTCCCAGAGCTGTTTCCATTTGAGCTGATTGAACTACCCTGTAAGAGATCCACGCAGCCCGAGGAGACATCACACGATACCTTCCCACACCAGTGTCTCATCAGCTCACAGGCACGCATTGAACTTTATTGATTAGGCGACAGAGCGGTGGTGTGTCCCTGCCTCTCTGCACACTCACTCTACCCACACACACCAAAACACAGCTAGGTCATTTTGTGGTTTTTCCTGTTTACTTGATAGTGATACACACAAAAGGCGCCCACATTTTGTGAAACACACGTGCTATGACCTAACCTCATTATTCCCCACACAGCCTCAAACCTTACACTAAGTTTATCCCAATTTTAACTTCAGAAACACAAATAAATCTGTTCCTCTAAAAATGTCAGAACACAAACTACTGCATAATATGACAGCATCACATTATCACATCAGTCAGACCTTTTTTGAGATTTTGCAAATGAATGTGACCAGTACAGTGTTTGATGTAGTGATTTGGGATTAATTCCTTATAAAGACATATTATTCCAACTGTATAGGTCAGTTGCATAAAAAAATTTTGGGAAATGTGTTTATAAATTCTGAGCATTAGATGAGAAGAGGAGAAGTGGATTCAGTATGGAGCCAGAGCCAGGAGGATATTAGCTCAGCATAAATACTGGAAAGATGGACGACTAGCCTGGCTCCCTCCAAAGTTCAAGGATATGTAATTATATATATTGTCACCCTTTGTTTCCAGTCCTATGCAGATATGGTAGTTGTCCAATCAACGTGACTCTCAGTGTGACATGTGAGATTACTTTAACCCACAAATACTAGAATCAGATTTTTTTTGTGATAATTTTCCTATTAACTTTTTAATATCTCCTAATTCTAAGGAAAATAGGGACAGTGGCACCACAAATAATTGTTTCATATTATTCATTTTTATTTACAAGTAAGAGTAATTAGTTTTTTAGTCAGAGCACAGCAGGTCATCTAAACATGAAATAATGTGAAATTAGACGTTCATATAATCTAATATGAAGAATAAAGTTTCCAGTGACAAATGAATAAGGAATTATCATTCACTTGGTTTATTCAAAGGAATTCATCATTTCCTTTAAGTCAGTGCCATACTATATAACAGAAATTTAAAAACTTTCTACCTTTGTTAGTTATATGATATGGCCGTCATGAGTGCAGAGCTGCTGGGGTGACACTGAGTTTCTTGTTGATCTTGAGGGTGACGACATTTGCTGGATAACATCAGCAGTGAAACGCTCCTCACATGACTTCATGCCAAAGAGGAGGGGGATTTTTTTAGTCCCCCTTCGTTCTTTGTTGCCTCGGTCAAGGTGATAACCATCTCTGCTGTCCAGCTCATTGCTCATTGTTATTAAGACTCATCACACTCCGACAGCAGCTCTGTGCGCCCTGCCCACCTGGAAACTTCGCCCAGTTTCTATGGTTACAACACACACACACCCCTAACCCTAACCCTTAAACAGTAGGAGTTTTTTTTTTTTAAAGGTTGTCTTGTGACTTCCTAACTGAAGTCAGTCATAAAAGGCCTTCCTACATAAAATCCTATTTGGATTCTTCATCTTTTGTCATCTTAAAGAATCTGGCTATAGATACAACACATACGATTTTGATTATAAAACAAACAAAAAGCATCATGTATTTGGGCAGAGCTTTCTTCCATCTGCACACACTGATTTAATTAAGAGACCCAAATATGATCTGAAGATTATGAGTCATGGTGATGACCTTTGACTAAACTGGTGAAAATGAACATCAATTCAACTCTATGTCAGGGCGAAAACCCAACATGACTCACTGGTGCACGCAGACAGATACAAGACACCAAACACTCAATGATTAATAGTATAATCCAAAACACATTACAAGCAGCACATACTGCTCTGTAGGTATATATTTAATGCAGCTGCTTTCATTCACCACCAAGGTAGTTACCTGATTTCTAGCAATTCTTTAACATCTCAACACTAGTTGCACATTTTATTTGAAACAACATAATATTAAGACAAGGCAGTCGTCCATGAAATTCAACTGAGCACGCTCATCAGCAGTGTGCAGGCCTGCTCGTAGTCGCCGTTGCACTGGATGAGGATGTCCTCTAGGAAGACTTTGCTGCATTCTGGAAAGCTGTTCATCAGTTTCATCAAGGCCCAGTCATAGTCAGGCTCCGAGTCTGGAAAACACACAGGAAACAAATAATCCTTAAAGAGGCTGATTTATTCATTACTATTCCCACAAGGCCCGTGTTGAAAGAGGGGCCTTTCATTGTCATGACATGCAGCACAGTGCACTTTTTCTCATTCTGATGCACAACAGCTGGAGGTCTTACCATCACATATTTCATTATTTTCTTTGAGCTAAAACAATTTGTTTTGTTTGCGCACACAATCAGTCACCGAAGGTTGTGAGGCAATCCCCCAAATCATCTGTCCTCAGCTGTTTGGTTAAAAATGAGAGAGAAAAGTGGAATTCTGCAGACATTTCTTTTGGGCAGCTTGAAAGCTCTCCAGTCCGTGACCATATTGGCATCTTTTCCCTACAGCTACCCACACTGTACGGGATCAGACTCCTGGTATGGTTCTCCCTGCCACGGGCTGGTCCATTTCTGGGGTCAGAAAATCAGACATGCAGTCCTGGGCAACAGTGAGGGACAAAGAAAAGAAGCCATCACCCAACCAGACAGGAGATTGGCTCAAGCACGTAATGACAGAGCGGAAAGACCCGATCAGCACGCTGGTAAAATACAGACTGGGGCTGACGGCTGTAGCCTAACATGGATTGAGGATGTTGTGGGATTCCGACAAGCAGAATTGCGCCCACAACGGCAGTGCCAGGACTGAAGGTTTGAAATGTTCTTGGGTATTTTAGCTTTGACCTCGGACTGGTGAAATCGCCCTGCTGTGGCTGGTGTTCAGATGGGCACTTAGTCAAGAATGAAAGGTTATGGAGAGGTAGGACAAGAGCCAGGGGATGGCTCATAAACTGAGCTTTGGGCTGGGAATAAAAAAATAACTTGAATAACTTGAATGTGACTTTGTCTCTCCCACTGCCAGTTCTGATATCTCAACTCCTGTTGTATGGATCCAATATCAGTGCTCTCATTTCTTCCCAATTTAAAATCTGTTTACCTCGCTGTGATTGAAAGAATTGCTGGGGTGCTAAATATTGAGTTATATAATAAACAAACTCATAGAGGAACCACTGAACTGAATACTGACGACACAGAAACTGGATCTCGCACATGATGACCAACACCCAATCTGCTGACTATGCTGACTAGCTTATCAGCTGAATCAATCGGTTAATCGACAGAAAAATAATAAACAGTAATTGTGATAACTCATTAATCCTTTCAGTCATTTCCAAGCAAAATAGAGGATTTCCTGCTTTTCTTTGTTTCATATCACTGTGAACTGACTATGTTTGGGCTTTAGACTTTTGTTTGGAAGCCTTGGGCATTTTTCTGACATTTTATAGATGAAACAATTAATTAATTAATTGAGAAAATAATGGACTGATAATTTGATAATAAAAATAACTGTTAGTTGCAGCCAAGGGTCAATATCATTATGGAAATAATGCTCCTGATCAGGGAAATCCTGTCACTGTTCATCTTCCAAACACTCTCCATCTTGTGTGTAATGAAGTTAAACAATGACAAAGACAAAGAATGAGTTTCGTTATATGTAGCGTGTGCACATGCAGTAGCAGGAAATGCTTTGGTTCAATAAATAATGACAATAATGATCTCGGTTTCTGTTTTGTTTTGTGCAAAGTGAGTGGCAGGTATTCATAGGTGTATGGCAGCCAGTCAGGTATCAAACTCACTATGCCAATGCAGGCCAATTATAAAAGGGCATGACTGTTTCTCTTGGTGTGTGTTTGGCTGCAGGCCGAGAGTCTGTCAGTGTAGACACGGTTCAACGTTCCCGGAGAATTTTCCTCTCTGACTGACAGAAGCTGCATGTTGGTGTCAGGCTTTCTTTCTCTACGTCCTGTCTTCAAACTCACGCTTAAATGTGTCTGATGCATTGCTCAGTACGTGATAAGTAAAGGTTTGTGCCCAGCAAGGACGGAAAACACTTTCTTAGTCACACTCATAGACACACACACGTTTCCCACAAACTACAAGTATCAGCAGGATTTAAATGCCAGGAGCTACAACATCACTGCGTACCACGCATAACTTCCTGGCTACATTTTTGAAGCACGTAAAGCCTTTGATTTAACACAGACTAAACAGACAATCACAGTCCTCTAAGAAGGGATGAGGTGGGCAACTCCTGTCACATATCTGATTTAGGTTTGGTTAACCAGTGTCGTTAAGCCAGGCTAAAAAAAGGCGTGAGAAACAGTAGACAGAGGAATATTCACACATCCATTCTCAGCTCACCAGCTTCCTCTGTCCAGCCAGAGCAGCTCTGGTCTGGATCTGGTTTCAGGTGATCGAAGGAGAGTTGTTGTCCAGTTGTTGTAGGCGGCTGGTGTCTTAAATCTTCAGAGGCCAAACAGGGACATTCTGCCTCCTGAACGCCTTCCCTCTTTTCCGCTTTCTCACTCCCTCTGCCTCGATTCTCAAGTTTGTCCAGAAAGACTGAGTTCACCCTGTCAAAATATCATGAATCAAAAAAATGGTTCACATAAAACTAGCTAATGTCATACTTTATAGCTTAACATGCTGGCAGGCAGCAAATGGCAGTGAGCAGGATGTGTTTGACAGCTTTTTAAACTTCTATACCACTATACCACTAAAATATAGTGAGGTCAGTAAACTGCTCACAGCCACTTAACATTCACTGACCCAGCTATTCTGGTTTTATTCCAAAAGGATGAACAAAACAAACGATTAATCTTATTAAGTGCAATTTTGCTTGTGTAACGTAGCTCTAACATTTCAGCATTTCCATTAAGCTGAGAGTCTCAGTTTCATTTGTGGTTGAAAATGATGTGCTTTCAAGTTGCAAAAACAGAGACAACCTGCTTAAATGGTTAAATATCATAAAAACGATATAAATGTTCTTACCTCTTGTGTTCCAGTTGTACCTCTTTCTCACTTCTCTGTTTTCTCTCCACAGCCTCACTCTGACAAAAACAGAGGTTTAATCAAACCAAAGTTTGGTCACACAAAGAAAAGAAAAAGAAAAAAAGAAAAAAATGTCTTGCACTCGAATATGCCCCGGGGAACTGAGAAAGAGTTACAAATAGTATCTTATCAGCATTAATTCTAAAGCCCAGTATGAGTCAATCAGTACACTGTACTCGTGATAAAGAGGCCATTAAAGCTATAGTTTTAAATGGAAAGTGCAGCTTACAGTGTAGTAGATAGGGTATGTAGTTTCTCTGCTGTGTGACAGCTCAGTCTGCATGACTAGCACTGACAGTGGAGTGAGAAAAGGGACACTGCACATGAATGAGATTTATTCCTCTTCAGTGGCAGAAAGCACAACAGATCTGCTGATATATAGAGCTAACAAAATTTACTAATGACATACTCTAGTGGTCATCTGCACTTTAAAATATCAAATAAAATTTGGCTCAGGCATTCATGTTCTCCTCAGGATGAACTGAACTCTTCATCTAGTAACCTTACATACAGAACATGCAGAGCAGAGCGTATGTACAGGGAACTATGAGGAATGTTGCTGCCTGAAGAGCGTGAGCAAACACATAACAGTAATACCAGCAGCTGGAAAATATTCAAAACATGAAAACACACATTGATGAATGACAAAAGGAAACAAAGGATGCAGAGGTTCAATAAATTTGTTTTCTGTCTTGTGTAATTTATGAGGCTTCCTGCATGATAGTTATTAGCAGGTGTAAAGCAGCCTTCTAAGATTTTTACAAAGTTGTCATCAGTCTGTAGCTGAGGCAACCCAAATCTTTTTTTTCCCCTTTTCTTAAAAATGACACACCTTCACCCTCCATTGACGTCAAGTCTCAGTCTGTTTTCCTGCCCCAGGACAGCTAAGGTGGAGGGAGGTGGTTATTTAGGATGGCACAAGAGGAAGAGGGAACACACAGCCCATCTGTGCTGCTCTATTCTCCCATCAAAGCTTAGCATAAAATCTCCCACTCACACACACAGCACACATGTAAACACACACACATGCCCACAAATAGAGGATATGAAGGAGAGATCAATCTGCCTTATGGAGCCATTGCTGAAAGAACAACAGATCCCAGGGTCCTGCTCAGAACCACATCAAGAAGTTTGACTTTTGCTGCTCTGCAGCCACAGGCTTTCATCTCCTAATCTGTGACGTCTATCTGAGAGAGCAGCAGCCTGAGAAGGGAGGAGAGGAGAGGAGAGGAGAGCAGAGGAAAGGAAAGGAAAGGAAAGGAAAGGGGAGACAAGAGGTGATGGCGGACAAGATGTAAGAGGTGAGGAGGTGAGATGAGGAAAGATGAGACAAAGCAAAATGAGAAGGCGGGAAAGCAGGAAGAGGTGAGTCTTTGTTTCTGTCTGTAACCCTGGTACCACCGGTGAACTCTATCATCCATTTAGCCTGTCTGTGTGTTACTTTGTGTGTGTGTGTGTGTGTGTGTGTGAACAGAGACTTCTTTATTACTGTAACTGACTGCTTTCTCTTTCTTCCTACACCATAGTCTGACCCTAGGTCTCCCTCTCTCCCTCTCTCTCTCTCTTCACCACAAACTTGCCTGGTGAAAGATTTGCGTCAGGTCTATGTGAGAAAAAGAGAAAGAGAGCAAGAAAAGAAATGCACAACAATGAGAAAAGCCCTGAAAGAAAACATTTCCTCTGTCCACCGAGGGAGCTGTGTGTGCAGTTTTAACAGTGTTGTCAGTCACCACATACAGTAATACGCTCACAGCAGAATACGGTGAGGAATACAGTGTGTCCTCAGGCCGTTTCCTGCTCACTCTCTCCCTCTCTGGTATAACATCACTGACGGGCTGGGTGGAGGAGCACAGACACTATTAGCACTGTGTCTGACTTTCCGACAGAAGCTGTCAACACTTTCTAATAAATGTGTTTTCTGAGCTAAGGATAGCTGTGACCTCCTCACATTTAAGACACACTGATGTTAAGACTTATGGCAGCAATTACCCAAAAAAGAATGTTGATTAAGAGGAAAGTTATTTACAATGAGGCCAAGCTTTTGCCCCGTTTGACTGACAAGGCATGTGACTGGTTGGTGTAGAGCTTGGGCTTCCTCCAGGTACTTTTACTAGTACAGGTTATTCCACTCTGTTCTGTCCTCTGTAGACTCCTCACAATCATGTCATGTTGTGTCTCAGTGTGAACTCTGGGAAGTCCCTTGAACTCTACTAGCCTTCCACTCAATCCCTCCCAGGAAAGCCAAACAGACAGAGAGGAAGAGAGGCTGAGAAAAGAGAAAAGGAAGCACAGAAAACAAAGGAGAGTGAAAGGAGCAGACAGACAGACAACATTAAGAGGCAGGGGAGAGGCAAGAGAGAGGAAAAGGCAGTGGCCTATTCCTCTGTGTATTTATACTTCCTTTTGCTGCACTGCTGTGTGCCCCAGCTCTGACCAGTAGATAATTGCAGGGGGATCGGGCTCCTCACCCCACCCAGCCTACTGGGGATACTGTTTAATACTCACACGGCCCTGGATGATGAAAACTCTGCACCCAGGAGTATTTATTCAGAAAACAGCGCACAAAGGCAGATCTATCGGTGTGAATTACCACAGAGCTTCAGACTCCGACCCCACAGCCACAGATATGAGATTTAACACTGAATCCTGGGACCATGTGTGTGCACATACTGTGCCTACATGCACACACAGTGTGGTGTATACAAACAAAACACGTGAAAGCACATACAAGTGCACACACATTATGTGGTTGCTGTCTCACCCTGGATGACGTGTGTGTGGCACTGCTGGATGCCAGTGGACCTGGGGCTTGCCTCTCAAAGCTCTGCAGAAAACTCTCATTCACCCTGTAGTAAAGACAGTCGCACATTTCAAAAAGCACAAACATGGAAACACACAAATAATGAGAGAGTATTTGTTTTCTCCACAGACACTCCACAGGCCTGAGACGCTGACAGTCCCACAAGGTTGACCAAGTTTGTCTGTCCCTCTCTGACACTGCTCTCCCCGTTCACAAGCATCTGATCTGCTGTGCTGTCCCACTCCATCTCCTTTGTCCCATTTCTAAATGTCTTCATTGTTTCTTCAGGTTCACATATTGGTCTGCTGTCTCCTTTTTGTATTTATCTTGATGGGATGCCAGACATGCTACTTGACAAACAATTTCCCTCAGAGTCCGCCATGCATAATATTCCAATAATATCATGACTGTCTGGGTAATTTATTTAAAGTTGTCTGAGACACAGTTGGAGAATATGGCATGAAAACCTTGTGCAGACAGTAGACATTTACTATATAGTAAGTGTCCAATATGACATCCCAAACTCTTGGCCCCTTTAAAGGGGTATTCCATTGATTCTGCGCATCAAAGTCAGCGTGTGGAAACAGTTGTACAGCGCCCTCTATGGCATATCTAAGAAAAGTGACACATTTAAACTTGGGTTTTCTGATCCACATTTTTGAAACAAAGTCTGTGTTAAAGGCAGGGGATGTGGAGTTATTTATCGGGAAGGGAGTGTCTAACAAAAGACCCTATCAAATTGCATTATGGGAAGTGTAGGATCCAGGGTCTTGGAGATTAACCCAAACTAGAGACTAAACTAAATCAGGATATACTGTACCTAGGTCCCTGTTGTATTAATTTTGACCATTGTTTGTTACGACTACATAGGTATAATGGTCGGTTGATCTGCCAGTTGGTCAGTCTAAATTATTATAACATTTAATACAAATTAAATTCACTAAATTATCTCAAAAACTATTGAGTGGATTGCAGTGAAATATTGTGCAGATGTACGTGGTCCCCTCAGTGACTCAGCTTTTTATCAGATCATCGGATCAAAATTTCTACTTTTCTTTTATGACTGGATGCAGGCAAAACAAATGACATTGAGCTAATTAGCTGCTAGCGTGGGTGACTGTCTCTTAATCTCTTTTATCCTTGTTTATTTGGTCTCTTGCCAGTCATCCAACTGTGTGTAAGTGTACATCCTGTTCAGTGTCTTCACAGGGAAATTCTCTTTTTACACTGATAAAAAAACAGGCATTGCAGCTGCTTACAAGTTTGAATAGGTAAACTAGAAGTGAACCTCATGTCACCTGTCTTGATGCTTCCTCTGTTATTTACTGCTACTATGCTCTGTTTTTACTTTTTCTGCCACAGAAAATGCAGCTTGATAAAATATATAATATAATTATAGGTCAGCAGAGGAGCAGACATTGGGCGCTTCCTTTGTAAAGGTCTAGAGATTGTGTCACTTGATGCTACATTTATGACTAAGATCCATTGCAGAGCAAGAAAGAACACAACACGGTACACAAAAACAAAACAATGCCGCACAGTGACAGTGATGAGACCCAAGTGAACCTGATCCCTGGCTGACCTGAGGTGATCCCCCCTGTGCTGCTCCCTCCTCCTCTGCTCCTCCTGTCGCTTTCTCTCCTCCAGCCGCTCAGCCTGCAACATATGACAGTCAGCAGTCACACCACAGCTGAATGTGTGGCATGCAGCCACCGTACAAGTCCTGCTTTTTCAAACATGCATGAGTGATATTTATCTCTGTGAGCATGATAATGTTGTAGTGATTACTTGGAAAGACCTGGGTTACCAGTCATACATCCATCCATCCAACACACTGCAGAGTACAGGAGCTGCAGTAACTGCAATAATAATTGTATTCTGATGCACTGTAATTACAGACATTGGCAGATACTATATGCACACTTGCAATGTCTCTTGTCTGATATGAAAATAATAATAATAACATGAGCTCAGGTTTATGAATATGAAACAATAAAAACAATAAATTCCAAGATAATCAGAATTATCAAGAAAGTCTATAAGAGACATGCCAAAAGATTTATTTTACAATATTTATGTGAAAACATTTTATATATAGAATTAAAGTATAAAATTATCACTATGGTGCATTGACATCCTCTTAAATCATCCTCTACTTTATTTTTAGGTTGTATGAGATAATTTGTAAGATGACACATTTATTAGTCACTAAATCCCATTTCCCTATAGAGACATGGAAATCCCTTCCACTCCCCTGTAACTTCAGTGGATTTGCTGGCTGCAGACAAACATATTTGTGTTTGAATTTCATTTTCATTTTGAGATGATATTGTCATCATTTGGCACCTCTGACATGTGCAGCCTGACCATGTGAGCTGTTACAGTATGTATGCAAAAAAACAGGACATCTCAACCCTACAAGATAAAGAGGGTCGCTGAGTCCGGGTGCAGGGCTGAACTCTACTTTGCTCAGTCTCTGTGGTTTGAACACTTCATAATTCTCCACCTGGTATTTAACTGCCCCTGTTTCTCAAACTCTCCCAAACCAAAGTGGGTCATGATGGATCGTTGTTTTTGCCAGTCTCTAGTTAGATCATGTCTATAGGCTACGCAGAGGCTCTTTCACATTTATCTGTTAAGTTATTTGGATTACCAGGACATTCCTATGGCTTTGCAGAGGTCATGGCGCAACAGGAAAAGGTCTGCGGAATACGGCTTTAGTCTTCGGCATTAATCACCCTTCCACATTAACTGTGGCAGTCCATTAACCACTGTTAGACTAAGAGCGGGGACCAGACATGGAGTAGAACATTTCTGAGAACACAGTTAGGAGCTGTCTTCGGCGGCTGGAAACCAACGAGACCATTAATCAGATTGTTGTCACTTGTGTGTGCAACTATGTGAGACTCAGCTCAGGGCCACAGGTACGTGCTACAGTTCAGATGGATGCTTGTCTCTACTGACATCTAGAGGCTAAACATTATACTGCTGATCACTGAGGGACGACAAAGCAGTACCTCATGCATCTCTATAGACTGCAGTCCAGTGCAACACCACCTTTAACTACGACCTCAATTGGAGGTGTATTTCATAAAGCTGCACCTGAGTCAAATGCACCACTGTAAAAAAAAAAACAAAAAAAAACTGCTTGTACTTTGCATTTCTGCACCCATTGTTTGGATTGACACATGCTCTGAACTCATCATCTTCACACCAACCTTCAACAATTACAAACAGGAAAATCCATCACTGAATTCACAGACCATAATGCATTGCAGCCACAGGGCATGTTACATTCCATGCAGCTCTTTACTGGAAAACTCGCTTACGCTCTTTCTCATTTGCAACTGCTATTGCTCTTTCCACCTACGCTCTCAAGCCGTGGCTGAGTGCAGTGCATTCCTGACATGGGACTCTGGGGTTTGTCAAACAGCACTCTGGGATATACAGGAAATCACTGTGCTGACTGAAATAGAAACAGATCAGAAGGGCTGAGGGACAGAAGAGGCGCCAAACCAGTCAATTATCACTTCATAGTAAAATAACTCCCCAAAGGGTGTTGGGTGTTATAAAAATGTGTTTAATGGTTGATTTTTCTTAGATTTCAATGTTTTGTTTTCAAAGATAATAAAAATAAAAATAGAAGGGGTGATAAGTGATTTATGGGCATTTTTATTACACTTAACTGAACACATTTAAAAATGTTTTTGCTAAAAGGCAAAAATACATATTCATGTTGTTTTAATCTTGGTCTCACCTTCTCCCTCTGTTCGGCTCTCTTCTTCTGTTGCTCCGCCTCCTCTTCTTGTCTCCTCCTCCTGTCCATCTCTTCTTTTTTCAACTTGAAAAAACATATACATTTTTTTTCTGTGTGTGATTCAGCAGTCACAGAGAGGAAAGGTGCAAGATAATGCTCCGAAACATTTTTCTGCATCGCAAACATGGTTTGGTCTGATAGACTGTACACTAATATTCTAAGGACAACAAAGCATTAATGTAAAATAATTCAACCAGGTACTTTACTCTAAAGTATAATTCTAAATATATTCAAATATATTTAAAGCATGTGATTTGAATGGATCAAAGTGTGAGTAAATACCTTCTTCTGCAGTTTCGAGCAACGCAAGTCTGCAAATTGTTTCTGTCTGGCTTCAGCCAGTGTTACAGTGCCACCTTGACAAATTAAACAGATTGCACAATATCAGTAAGTGAACATAATAAAGACTAATGTTATACAGATAGTTGTGGATATTTAGACTGGATGCACTTGTTGCTCCGAGGTGAATGTGATGGAAAGTGGGGATGTTTTGTGTGGTGGTTTACCCAGCCTCTCTGGATTCTCGTTCACAGAAGTGACTCTGTGTGTCTCCTTCCATCTCTGATGCTCCTCCTCTTCTTTTTGAGCCACTACAGCAACAAAAACCTTCATTACTTGGAAAAAAAAACTTCAAACATGTATAAGGATCAAAATGATACGGGTGGAACAGTTGAAAGCAGCACTGTCAGCCTACTTGTTTTCATCTTGTTTCGCCGAGCTTCATTCGGTGGGATCACGGTGTATCCACCTGAGCTGAGACGAGGACAGAGACACAAATAGATTATTAGTAATTAAATGGACTGCTAAATGTTGGCAAGAATCCCAAGAATGCTTGTTTTAGATGCTTATTTTCTAACAAAATATCTCATGGTAAAATACTATTTTGATAGATTTTATAGTGTATTTAGACAAACATTAAACACTGCTGCATTTGAGAAGCTTGTTAATCCCACTGAGTAAATTTAAGATCACAAGAATCATCTTATTCATCTTATTTAAACTGTATGATATTCACACTGAGTTGGGAGCTTACTTAGAATTTAAAATAAAGTTCTGTGGCTCTGTGTAGGTATCATTGTGTCGGTTCAATTCAAAGACCTTCATTCATCCCCAGCAGGACCATTTAAGAAGATTTGCAGCTGAACAAACACACACCCACAGGACAAAACGACAATAAACTGTTAAGATGCTTAATGCTTAGAAATGCATAAAACAGAGTACAAATTAACCAGTGTGAGTGAAGTTCATATTGTTTATTGATAACAACGTCTTTTTCTGTTGTTTTAATGTTATATATCCTTTATACTAATAGCCTAAAATCCTCACTATTAATATGTTTTCTTCTTTTCGTTCTGGTAACAGGAAGCAAAGACACAGCTGAGACAAATGTCTTTTGTTACAGTGCACACTTTATGGTCATTTTGTGTTAAAAAGGTCTGTAGCTCTGGAGTGAAACAATGAATGTTGGGATTTCCGGGAAACAGTGAAGGCACCGTTTCTCTTTCTAATCACATGAAACGAAAGTGAAAGTAAACAGTTTCTGCTACACAAACAAAACTCTAAATATATATTACAGAACTCGAGCAGAATGAAGAGCTTTGTCAGAGATTTAAAGAGTGAGTACTGTCTATTTTGCGTCTCATTAAAAAGCAGGTCGACCTGTGCTAATGTCTAAATACTGAGTCAGATTTCATGCTGATTTTGCTAAAACTATATAACTTGTTACTTACTACTGAGGCCGTCTGTCTGTGGCCTGTGGGTTCCCGCTGTCAGCTGCCTGTCTGTCCGGATTATTATTATCAGCTGTTTGATCATTTTCAGACATATTTGTTGTGTTTTCTCTCAGGTGAGTGTATCTCCTGGGGTTCTGGTGGTTTCTCTGGGGCTGATAAGGATCCATTCTTCAGACTCTGACAGGCTCAGAGACAGAAGCTGGGCTGTTACAGTCCTATTGTTGCTCTATTCCCGGTGCTGTTTTCTTTTACGTGGATACTATAGTGAGTCCTCACGAGTCATGCAAAATGATTCTACTGTACAGCTGAGTGGGAGGCTTTAACGCAACAGCTCCATCTGTTGGACAAACAGGCGCAGGACGTTTATTAAAGGCGTGGAAAATAAAATACTCGCACAGAGTAAAGAGTCAGATTCTCCTGATCTCTGCAGATCTGAATTTTCTTGTGTGGTTCCTTTTTATAAAACCATGGTTTGGCTTTTTCTGTTTGGGCCATCAACATGTGTAACTCCCTCCTCACAGAACTACAAACTACAAGTTTAAAGTTTTTCAGGGGAATCAGTCGTGTAGTCATAAATGATCTGCTGCTCATCATTAGAGTTTTATGGTTATTTTATTGTTGTGTTATTATTGTTTGTAGAGGTGAACTGATTGGTCGGTGGAAAGAAAATTAATTAGCAACTATTCTGATAGTCAAATAAAAATGCTGAACATTTAATGATCAAAGGTTCTCAAATGTTACAATACTCTCCTCTACTGTACTATACTTTCTTGGTCTCACATTACAGTCAGTGTAGTACTTTGGAATTTTGAACTGTTTGTAGGATAAAACTAGATGTTAATGTCGTCACCTTGAGCTTTAGAATCTTTAATTTTATTTTGTTTTTTCCCCAATTCATTGTGTCTTTTTGTTGTTTAAAGCTCATACAAATATTACTGGTGTTAAAAATCTTTAAAAGTACATAAGAGAAGTTCAGCATTAGGACTCTAAAACAGGGCTGGGGAGCTCACCTGGGCCTTTTCTTCCTGCACTGAGACACACCTGTGAGAGCAGCTGAGGTCAGCCTTTGTTTGGTATTGGATTTGGTAGGCTGCTTTTGTTCTAAATGTTTAAAAGCATGACTTTAATAATAAGACTGTAACTTTTAGCTCATTAAATCAAAGATTTGTTAAGTAATTGTGACAGATGTGTTATTTGTTAGACTCCTAATGTTTGATGAAGGACTAAAGTTTGGAGTGTTTACTTGAGCACATCAGCCAAGAAACAAGGCATTCTCAAGCAGCACAGGGATGTTTTTAAATAGGTTTTTGGTCTAACCCAAAATACAATATGAACACGGTTCTTTACAAATACACATTCCAGTAACCTGCATGTCTTTAATGGGAGGATGTTCTGCTCTGAGTCGACCCCCATTTAGTGGCTGGAAGTGAACTGGCTGATAAGGGCAGGTGATGCCACCTGGAGGGTGAAGCCAGAGCAGGAAGAGACAGTCTTTGACCTCACATCCAGGCCAGTCCAGAGTGCTACAGACACTGCTGAGCACTCTATTGACTTATCATTTGTAATAAATAGTGATTTATGTGTTGGACAACATCTTTCTGTGCACCTTGGATTATATTGAATGTAGAGAAATTTTGCTCAGCCATCATAGTAGTTATCTGTGGCTTATAGGAAGTCAACTGAGTGGATCATCCTGTTTTATTTCTTTTTTTCTTTTTTTGCTTTGTTAAAGGGGGTGCTTAGTGGTAGAGTAGCCATTGCATGTATGCTTTATGGTTTGATTCACTTCAGCTTCCTGTGAGCAGCTTTAATCTGATTCATCAGGTTTATGCGAAGTGGTTGTTTATTAGTAATTAATTTGCATATATAGTTTGTGACAATTTGGTAATTTGACCATCATGGCTTGTTCCTGTAATGTGTCATTTTATGAAACTCTTTGCTGCAAGTGTAAAATGGTTAAAAGATGTTATCAAGGAACTAAAATTCAGTTAAGATTAAAGGTATGCAGAGATCTCGTTGTCATTTGAATAGTTCAATTCATTATTGGTTAAGAAGAAGGTTAACTATGATAAAAATAGACACCCCAGTAAATATTTTCTTTAATTTTATTTCATTGTGTCTTAAAAGCTATTAAAATGTATGTTTCACATTGCACTGCTTGTTACTTTGTTAGCGCTATACTATTACATGCCAATAGAGGGCGCCTCGTGCCTGTGAGGAGCATGATGACCCTGGGAGGCAGAAACTGCAGAATAAATCCTGCAGTTTGAACGCTAAAGTTGTCTGCCTCTTTGTCTACACGTTCAGGTGGGTTATTATTCCTCCTTAATGCATGTATGTTTCCCAGAACATGGGACAGGCGTGTATGAATTTGTTGTAAGGGTTAGAGTTTTGTTTTTTGTCGTGTGTGTGTGTGTGTGGACAAATTGTAGGTTGTGACTTCAATGCTATGGATGCATTTGCTAATTGTTATCTTAGCACGTGTGGTGCATGTGAACATTGCTGAGACACAATGAGAATTTGTTTTGTTTTATTAATTGAAGTGTGAATATAAAATGCGTTGTAGAGAATAAATCCTGCAGTTTACCGCTTGTGAACGCTAAAGTTGTCTGCCTCTTTGTCTACACGTTCAGACCGCGGCAGCGGGGTTGAAGACCACGTTCCTCCCTGACACCTCTAGGTCAGGAGAGTAATACAAGCTTATTCTGGGTCTTGTGTATTGAGTGATCACTGGAGGCCCCCCAAAAGTAATCCAGCTCTGCTCAAAAGATTACACCACTGTTTCTTCAAAAACTCATTTATTATGAGTTATAATGAGGAATGAACATAATGTTGATTACACACCAACAGATGGAGAATGTGATGTAGATATTTTGGCAGGATATGCACTGACGACAAACTGGGTATTAAAACACACACACACATAAAGGAAGGACAAATAAATACATTTCTTTACCAACTGTGACTAGTAAAGTTAATGAGTACAAAATCTAAAAGCATGTACTGTGGTCTGAAAACTGTTTACAAATTGTGTAAGAAGAGTCACAACCCTTGTTTGATTGCTATAAATGACAGTCAGTCAATATATTATGTGTTTCATGATGCATAACCATAAAATTTCATTAGTGAAATACAGACAGTGCTACTACTGTTTTCTTTCATCTGGTGCTAAATCATACAATGTTGCCTGAGGTATTGTTAAATCATTACAAGACATAGGAGATGACCAGAATCAACTGATGACTTTGACACAAAACAAATAAGGCAGTGAGGGTCTAGAGTCTCTCCCCTAGACTAATCATGTCCCCTGTCTAGCACAGATCACCAACAAATACTGACAACACACACCACACACACTTCAGGGGACCTAGTGCAATTCAGGTAAACAAGGTCACTGGGCCATCAGTTCATTCGTCCAGCGTCATTCCTGGACACTGTTAATGTTTGAGTTGTGTTTTCAGGTTGGCTTTTTGTCTAGTGGTGATACATCAACAGGGATGTTGGCCCATACTGGTCAGAAGCCTCCATTCCCCTTTCTTGTGGACAAGGCACCCTGCTCGATCAGAGCCCAGTTTAGGGAATGATTTGATCTCCTGGAGTTCTGGGGCACACTCCTCCCTGCTCCAGTGTTAATTCCAGTGGCTGTGTAGATGTCATCTGTGTGCGTGTGTGTTTGTGTTTGTGTTTTAACTGCAGAGGCTGCGAGGTGAGATCACAGTTTGGGCTGGTTGGCTAGCTTAATCTTCAGGTTTTCTGCCAGCTTGTCCAGGAACTCGAAGGTGTTCAAGAAGTCTGCACGTGTCACACTGCAAACAGAGCGAGACAGGACAAAGAGTTAAGTTACTTTAACTTTACTTTAGAAGGTACCAAGTGTGTTTGCAGGGTTTCTACTCTCTGTACAACAGTATCTAAAATGTTGCCATCAAAGCCAACATAAGTAGAAAAAAATAGAATAATAAAATTGAACATTGAAGACGGTTACAGACAGAAAGCAGCCTTCCAGTGAGATGAACTGATTTAACTGCGACACAACCACAGGAAGTGTCAAGTTTTACCCAGCAAGTGTAGCTTATCTTGGGATAGTTGAAATGAAACAGTAGCTAACTTGTTAGCGCGTGAGTGTTACACAAACGAGCTTTACGTGATTACGTGAAGAAAGAAAGTTTTTAAAGGCGACAGGCCATGTGTGCTGAATTTAAGATCGCCTCTGCTACTGTCAGAAGAAATTCATATACTTTTATAAAATAAAGCTTTTTAGGAAAGGATCTTAATGCACTGATACTGTATGACCCAATAAATTCATTCTTTTGCTGAGGACATTTAAAGAAGTCACACTGTAGCACCCGATGAAGAAACATAAGCTGAGTGTTAGAGTATGAAGAGACTAACTTTGGCAGTCCTTTGATGCAGATCGCCAAATCCTTGGTCATGAAACCGGCCTCGATGGTCTCGATGCAAACGGCCTCCAGTGCCTCAGAGAACACTCGCAGCTCTGTGTTGTTGTCCAGCTTTGCCCGGTGGAGCAGGCCCCGTGTCCATGCAAAGATGGAGGCTGTAGCAAACACATACACAGTGTAAGGACACACTTTAGTGAATTAATACTCGTGTTAACATCTGTAATATCCATCAATAAAACCTTTGTTTTGCGGGGGGGTTATTGGCTAGTTGTTAAATGCCCTGGTATATGCTCTGTTCTCCTACCTATGGGATTGGTGGAGGTCTCTTTTCCCTGCTGGTGTTGTCTGTAGTGGCGGGTCACTGTGCCATGGGCGGCCTCAGACTCCACTGTGCGTCCATCAGGACAGATCAACACACTGGTCATCATACCCAGGGAGCCATAGCCTGAAATAGAGTCACACAAAACCGCATTAACATAAGGAAATCTTGGGACCAAGAAATGAATATATATATATATATATTATTCTATTATTATTATGGTGTTTTCCAGGGATCAGATCAATGAGAGTTTCTTCATATCCAACCTTGTGCCACAGAGTCAGACTGTACGTCTCCATCATAGTTCTTGCAGGCCCAGATGAAGCCTCCCTCAGATTTCATGGCCTGGGCCACCATGTCATCTATCAGCCGGTGCTCATACCAGATGCCTTTGGCCTCAAACTGAGCACGGTATTCCCTGGGACACACAAGGGGGTGGACAACACCTCTAAGTTGTGATTTATATATGGTAGAGTGCGTGAGCTTGCAGTAGGAGCAAAAAGTGCACGTGTGACTGGCAGGTGTTTTTCCTTACTTCTCGTAGATCTCCTGGAAGATGTCTTTGAAGCGACCGTCGTACTTCTTCAGGATGGTGTTCTTGGTGCTGAGGTAGAGAGGCCAGCCTTTGGACAGAGCCATCTGGAAGGAGCTGTGGGCAAAGTCCCTGATGGACTTGTCTGTATTGTACATCCCCAAGGCTACACCCCCTGTGCCTGGACAGACATACAGACACCAATATATACATCAGGTATGGTGCATTCACACATGCTGTGCAACGTGTTCATTATGTTAGTTTGGACAAACACTGAGGAAGGCCTTGAAAAGAAATCACTGTTAGTGGTTATTACTCAACCTTTTAAAGTCTCAGTTAGCTCAGAGGTTGGTTTACAGATAAAACAGGTGAATAGTTACAACATAACAGAAACAAACAGATAAGCCATATCTCATATTCTCCCATTTACAATATGAACACAATGGAAAAAGTGCTTGTAAAAGCTTTTCAGTAGCACCAGTTCAGCTTAGTTATATTGACTGACACTCCATTACACATCTACATCATGATAACTGACATCTTTACTTCAAGATATATTTCATTTAAGACTAATGTGTCTATATTTGCACACCTGTATATATGATACTAAAAGGTATATTGTCACAGTAGTTGGTGTCTTGCCTGACCCACTTTACCACCCATCTTTAGCATGTGGTACAGTGTTTGAAGCCTGCGTCGGGCTGGCTGTGTTCTTACCCTCAAACTCATGAACGACAAATTTAATTGGCTCTCCACTTGTGGGCGTGTAGGTCATCTCCACTTTCCCAGGCCCAGGCACCACAAAGTCCGTGGCTTTGTACTGTGGGGGAGTGGAGTCAGAAAGACAAAAGGTTAATACTAGAAAGCAACAAGCCTGTTTGACCCCACAAAGCAACACAACTATTGGAGACAGCTTTTGATGATATGGTATGAACCCCGTCCAGTAAAATGGCCTTACATCAAAGTTCAAATGACAGTGACAAGGACAGCCACAGTGCAGGACTGGAATTATTAGCTGACACAGTATGTCAGCAGCGTGTACAGTATGCATGTGTCTGAAATTCATGGGATATTATGCAACTTCTGTCCTGTTGATTCTGGCACAGTGCCACAGGCTAGCCTGTGATTTAGTGCTGTGACGTTGCTGCAGCTAGTCTTGGCTGCAGAGGCAGTACATTATGGTCCAAAGGACAGCTGAGGAAATATAATTATTGACTGAGTCTCTCCTGACAACCCCTCAATGTCTGACAGAACTGCAGCTCACTAAGCTCATTAATGAGCTGACAGAGAGAGTGGTCACAGAGGTTTGCTGGAAAATTATACCCCCGTGGGTGCTTCAGTAATAACAGCCATTTTGTCAGATAATAAGGGAGTGTAAGTTTTGTACAGAAAATGACTTCCCTATAATTTCTATACGGTTAAGAGTTGCTCCTTCAACTTACTCGTACTCCAGTAGTATTACAACCTCACATATAAAGCTAATGTTTACCTTAGACAAGAATTTGTCAAAGCAGACATTTTGAAGAGCAACTTAAATCTAGGCCATGTTTGCTTTAGCTGTAAACATTTTTGTTCAGCTTTTATATAGTCAAACATAATCCATAATACAATTGCAGTACTTATGACATGATACTATACAGTACAAGAAACTACAATATCATCTACAGAGAAATTTGGCCAACAGGTGTCTTGTAAATAGTTGTGGTACCTGGTCTCCGTGGGCATGTCTGCCAATGATGATGGGTTTGACCCAGCCGGGCACCAGGCGGGGGATGTTCTTACAGATGATAGCCTCCCTGAACACTGTGCCTCCTAGGATGTTACGGATGGTCCCATTGGGCGAGCGCCACATCTGCTTAAGCTTGAACTCCTCCACTCGCTTCTCATCTGGTGTGATGGTGGCGCACTTGATGCCCACATTGTAACGGCGGACTGCCTCTGCCGCCTCAACCGTCACCCGGTCATCTGTTGCATCTCGGTTCTCCATACCAAGGTCATAGCTTTTGCAGGAGACAGAGAGAACAGGGTTAGAATTAATGATACTGTACTGGAGAGAAAGCTTCCTCATTTTGTACTAAAAAATATCTACGTACACAACTACATATATTTGAGTAATTGTATTTATGAAAGTAAACAGAGATATAAGGAAGAAGAAATAGACCTAACAGACATGGAAGCCATTTCTAATCTCAACAGCAGAGGCACGAGACACTATAAACAAATGCATGCTGTTTCTAGAGGATTATTTATGCTTCAGTCTACACGAGCACAGCCCTGGAGGACAAACTAACGAAGCACTAAAAGTGATTTTTAGTGGGCTAGAAGCTAGGCGGTGAATGTTAAAGTACAACAGCTGTGATGTGAACCATAATCACTCTGTCAAAGGACACAAACAGAATTAATGAGAGATGAAACAGAGTGTGAGCTTGTTTCCAGCTTGAGGAATAACTCAAATTGCTGGCAGGGCTTTATTCAGTCCATATCTTGGCTAATTATATTCCTTGCAAGACCTGAAAATGTGTTCGCATCAAGAATAGCCATTAACCCCATGCCCCACTTCCTTTGCAGCACTGAAACTTGGCTCTCTCTGGTCCTCTTTTATGCCTGAGTGAGGAGGAGATCTGCTAAACCAGCCAGCGACACAAAGACAAAGGAAACAAGGAATCAGTTGTGTAATAATAGGCCTTCTGCCAACATGAGTGCAACGGTTGCTCCACTTGTCACACTTGGGGAACCTTGCAGCTTCAAAACAAACAGTGAGAAGAAAGAGTTTACTTGATCTGAAAACTGCCTAAGCTCAATGTGGTTATCATTCCCTTTAAGTAAGAGTCTATGTGCTTTCCTGTGCACCCATTGGCTTTGTCTGAGAGCAGCTATGACCTTTTACCCACTTTCCTCTTTCCCTTCCCCCGAAAGCCAACACCAAGCTACAACAATACAACGTTCAACAACTGACGACTGACTGGATACATAGCACTGAGGACAGAGAAATAGACAGAGATGCTTTAAACAAACCGGTTCAGGTCTAACAAGAATGCTGTTCAGATTTGTTCTTAACGTGTGTCTCGTCATTTTGTTCGCATATTCAGCAAGCTCATTCATTTCTTGGGAGCTCTTGACCAGAAAACCTGCACAATGCCCTTCAAGAAACACATGCACATGACATAGTTTACCCTGTAACCTGTGTCTGCAATAACCTACGAGTGTTTTAAAAGTTAAAAATGAACTTTTTATATTCTAGAAAATGTTTTGAAGATGTCTAAGCGCCAAGTGGATTACAGTTTGATTTTCAAGTGGCTAGGTCTATGACAGTCCACCTTACTGAGAAACTGTTATTTCGACATAGTAATTATTACGCCATAAGTCATCAAACATGTACTTCTGAGACCTGTGGCACAATAAATCATTAACTTTTATAATGTAATACAATAATGATGAAAATAGTGTAAAATATCTTTCAAATCTGAAAAAAGAAGCCAAATTTTAGAGTAGTCTCCACAGTAAAGATATGATTCATAATTAGGGTTGTGATCATCAGTGATTTGAACTTCACATAAGGGTCATGGAAATAACATACAACTCTGAACAAAGTCTGTGTGAGAGATAAGAAGAGGAGGGAGGTCAAACGAAGAACCTGGGGTGCTGTAATTGGCCAATATTCACTAAAAAATGGTTTGACTGGTGATCTTTAAAGTAACCTGTCAGAAAAGGAAGGAAACGGAAAATAACTCCTCCTCCTCCTTTGGAGGAGTCCCTTTGTCAGAGACAATGCTCGAGATGGACTCCACCCGTATTCATTCAACAAACCCAGACACCTTTTCACTGGGTGCTTATCAGATATTCTGGTTTCTTCAAGAATCTAGTATAAACAAGGAAAACTAGAAATCCCAGAGCTGCAGAAACTGTCATTTGACTTTCTTTTTTATTCATTCTCACCTAGTAGTTCATGTTGGGAGCATGATTAACCACAGTACACTCCTTCCTTCATGCTATGAGGAGTGTATTGAAAATTAAGAATGCACATTAATCACAAATTCTTTATAGACCCAAGACCAGATATTTCAAAAACTGACATATACTTTATACTCTTTATACTGAGGTGGACTCACCTGTGCAGGTCGAGCTCCAGGTAGGGGAAGATGAGCTTCTCCTTAATGAGCTCCCAGATGACCCGAGTCATTTCATCTCCCTGCATCTCCACCACAGAGCCTGCCTTGATCTTCTGAGACATCTTAAAGCCTGGTGGAAGACAAAGGGGACATGCACACAAACATTGATAAAGAAATTAATCAAAGCAGAGATAAAAAGCGATCAGGTAGAGAGAGAACATTGATACCACAGAGGAAAAATTCCCCTCTGCATAGCACTACAGTTTCCTCAATGAATGAATTCATTCATAACATAAACTAGGAGTAGCCAGACCAGTGACTCGGCATGAGTTTGCTCTAACTGATTCCATAAGCCTCTTATGGAGCTAAGCAACCAAACCCTGCAATATATGGTAAAGCAGTGCAAGTCCACTGTCTTCAGTTTTTGATTTAGAAATATATAAATATATTCAGCGACATTTATTTGCATTAATGCACAGCTGATTGGTGGAGTTAGAGCTAGCTGTGATAGTTTCACCACTTCACACACTTTGGTTCTCAGAAGTTGCACAAGTCTGCAGACAGGCTGATCATCGCATGATGGGGAGGAGACTGTTAACATAGCCAAAGGCAGTCAATCCAGGCGAGGAATTTATTCTTCTTTAAAATACATTTGCCATTAAATAACAGAAACAGGAAGGAGCTGTGGGTCTTAATGATCACATTATGTCGGGTTGCCCGGGTTATGACTTCATTTCAATTAAAACTAGCTTTCGGTTGAACCCTATTTCCTCGAACATACGCAGAAATCATTTTAGGTTACATTACCCTGGAACACTGGCCTGTTTCTGGCCCGATTGTGCTATAACCACAGCACCAGGACAACAGGGAGATGTGAAATTAGATAAGAGCCGACACTTCCCTGTACGTCGCCTAATTCGTCCTCCAGAAAACACGGTTTCATTGAATGTTTCAAACCCCTACCTTATTTAGTTTATTCAGGTTCCAAGACACAAACACCGACGAGATGAGGAGGAGGGACGACGTCCTGAACCGTACCACAGGGTAACTGAGCAGAGAGCGGATCAGACTGCTGGAGAAGCGGTGACAGGCAGGTACACGTCCGGCTTCCGCCTCCCGAGCTCACGCACGAGATGTTAGTCAATCAGAGAAGAGAGGAAAACCTAGCAGCCAATCAGATAATCCCACAGAGCACGACGGGAGGGATTTCACCGGGCGGGGTCTGCAAAACGTCACATAGGATCATAGAGACGTTGAAGTAAAAAGTCATTAAAGCTTGAAAAATGATTTCATGTCGTCCCTGTGCTGTTTGTTTGAGAGTTTTTCGAACAAATGAATAATGCAATAGAAAAATACAGACAGATGAATAAAGCAAAAAGATATGATTATTCAAACATTAATGCAGATAAAATGAATGAATGAATGAGACTTAAATGATCACAGTTTTATGTTTTTACCTTTTTGTTTAGGAGCGGTTCAGTGGTTCTTACATTAAGTCAAATAAAGAAATTAAGGAAATAAAAGTTTGCTGCTCAAAAGTTGAAATCTGGGGTACATTCAATCTCTAAACGAGTTTTAAGGCACATTCTCTCTCATTTGGTGGGTGTGCTAGAGGTGTTACCCAATCAACAGTGCGCATGCGTAACACATCAGTGTGTTCAACGCTTCACCGTTTCCATTTAAATCAACGTTTTATTCCGTCGGGATTGAAGGCCACGTGGTGAAAGCTGTTGCAGTAATCTACAGTTTCTCTGAGTTTAACTAAATTAAAGAAACACTGACACCCCCCCAGAAAGTGAACGGTCAATCCCCAAGGGAAAAACTTAACATGAAGAGTCAAGAGAAGTCACAACAGCGTTTATTCAAAACAGTGAGAGGAAAGAAACAGAGAGAGTTAGCAAGTTCTACAGTGTCGCTAATGATATCAGCTAGCTACAGTGTTTTGTGATGATATGATTGACTTTATGGATAATATGTTGGTGGGGGCAATGAAGAGTGGATTTCTGGACTTTGAACTTGAACAACAGCTGCTCGATGAAAGAAAAAGAGGAGAACCTGTGGACATGTGGAACCTACAGTCCTGTAGGAAGTTTAATGACATGACTGTTGAGCACTGTCACCATGAAAAACTGGACTTCAAGATAGGTGAGTCAAACATCTCCCTCTGCTCTTTGCTTGCAGTTGTTTGTTGTTGTCTTTCTTTTAATATGTAACACTGAACGTTTACCTGTTGGCTCAGGTAGTTTGTCACTGTTTTACATGAGTTTATTTAGAATTCCTCAGTCTACATTTCCTTGTAGTCTGTGCAGAGGTCTTGTGCTTGTTTGCTGGAATTGTTTAGTTTGAAGTTGTTCTGACAGTAATTCCTGGTGGGTGGGCTACCTTGTTGAGAGATACAGTAGGTTATTTTTGGATCTGAATGATGAGAGGGACATGTATTTGATACATGCATTACATTTTGATATGTGAATGTAAACCTTTGTGTACAATCTGTCAAGTGTCAAGTGTTTGGTTTGTGATATTTAGCTTCTGGTATTTGGATTTAGGTAAAATGTTTTACAATACATCCACTGTAAGTGATAGTATATAAAAGATAGACAAAAGGTATACAATGTAAGCCAGATGTTTTTATATATGCACTGTTTCGTTTTGATGTGAACGTAAACCTGTTGTTGAAATGTCATCCTACAGTTTTAAACGGCATGAAAACCACATTTTTAATATTGACAATAGTCTACTTAAATCTAAACTTTGCTGAAGTATAACCAGAGAATTTGTGTTTTTTTAAAGGATGCCATAACCATTGAATATCAAATTACCCCCTGCTTCTATACTGTATGTAGCTTATTCATCTCACATACATGACCATACCTTATGTTTCTATTTTAAGCCCATTATTTCACTTTCCACATTTTATGTGAACACTGAATCCATTTTTCACACATTGTCTTGTTAAACAATATAATTCATATTATATTGTGAGAATATAAGAAGTTGCAGCTCAGTCTGATCATCAGGCTATCAGTACTGTGCACTGTGTATGTACCATGTCACCTCCATTAGTGTAGCGCAGGCAGCAGCCTACAAATGGCAGCTTCATTATATGTCTTAGGGAGCAGAACTCTTCACTAGACTAATGATACTTGACCCCAGGTTTTCTCTGTGTCCATTAGGAGTTTATTAGGTATATTAACCTTGTGAGCACAATGATAACTTAAAGAAAAAGGTCTTAACGAGATTGAACACAGTAAAATTACAGGCCGACATACTTGTAAGGAATTTCTCTCCTGTTAACTTCAGTATAAATTTGTGGTTTTTACACTTAACTATACTTGGAGGGTTTGCTAGATCCACAGAATGACCCATAGACCCATTAGCACACAAAACATCTCTGCTGTCTTCAGGGGAACCATTAAGCAAGAATGCGGTTAAACAACACAAGTATTGAGCAATGAGTCTGAGTTATCTAATAGTGATTTAAAGAGCCCTGAAGGGGGAGTTGTTTGCTTGTGACTGGTAGAGTGTCCTACATAGTGCACAGATCATCTTGTCATATTTGTGATTTAAATCTGTGATCTGGTTTACTCACGATGAGACCCAGGTGTCTTTAGCAGAGGCATTTATTGGAGTTTGGCCAGTTAGAATAGAGATTAGCAGTACAGGTTAACACTGTGTGGTGGCACCTAACTCAGCTACAGAGAGTATTTAACCCATACAGAACTCACATCAAACATAAGGAAATTCTTCATGGGACCACAGCACCTAGTCACACATGTATGAAGATTCTGTTAGGTCCCAAATCCTAAACGACAAATTGTGTTTGCCTAAGTCACGTTATTTTCATTCAGTACTTTCCCAAGGAAAGACTCATATTACTCACAGTTAATGGTATTACTGTCAGCTGTAAGATGTTACTCTAATTTAACTCTGTGACATTAGCACACTTGTATAGTAATGCCAGCTCGTTATCACAGTCCAATAAAGGTGAGTTATTATAATAAGACATTTAAAACATCTCTTTAGCTAAATCATTGGCCCCAAAGTCATGAACCACTGCAGTCCCAAATGAGAAGCACTGTAATATTTCTTCCATTAGATTTTTTTTGTCCAATACTGCCCTCAGGTTAGTAGGCAGCAGGTTAGCAGGTTTTTGATGTTGATTCACCCATACACTTTACATGTTCTATAATTAAAATTAGAAATAACTTGACCTAGTGAAATGCTATCCGTTTAATGTCTTAATACCATTTTACTGAAACCAAAATGTACCTGGATGATTTTTTAAAAATCGTTAAAACTTGCGTCCTGTAACCAGCAGGTGGCAGAATTTAACCGTGCAATGAGGACAGAGCAGCTTTTTGAAATCTTCAACTACACGGAGCCATGTGGTCCTGAGGAGAGAGGCAAGAAGCAGGGGAGTCGATCACAGCGGTTTCGATATTTTTCGATGTTCTCATGAAAATTGAGATCGATTAAAACGCCTCATATTCTCCATTCCATATAATTTTATAACTTTAATAACTGATTAAGGACTCTAACGTGCAGAAAAGAGGAATTGTCTCTTCTATCCTGCCTATAAACAATGATTTTAAAAAAAAAAAAACCCTGCTCTCGACCCCTGCTGCGAGGATTGGCTTTACTTTATTTTAACACAGAGCGTTTATATCAGATCGGGGAGGAGAAAAGCCACCGGCTTCCAAAACAGCATCTCCCACCTCCACTTTGAGACAGGACCACAGCTTGGCAAGACCTGAAAGGCGTCATGTGACTGTGCATCTGCTCTCAGCTGTGGCAAGATAACCACGCAACGAGGGAGAGAGAGAGAGAGAGAGCTGAGGAGGAGCCTGCTGCTATAAGATTGACTCCACGCACCATCAGCACCAAAACTTGCAGTCTCTCCATCCATCCTCATTTCTCTCCAGCGCACTTGCGTTTTGCAAACACGTATCGCCGTTTTCATTTCCCCCCTCGTTGGAAGGTGCACAGGTGCATCCCACGGTTAATGCTCGCTCTTTGCTGAGTTGATTATGGTCACAACCCCCGCGGTGCCAAGGTGGAGCCACCGCGCGTATCTCGGATCGGTGCGCTTCTCCAGGGGCTGGGATGCGCACCGGGCACCTCTCGCTTCCTGCCTAGTTTCGGGTCTGAGCAGGAGTCAAGCTCTGCCTCAGGGCGCCGAGGCAGGAGGGCTCAGTCGACCCGGAGCAGGATGCCGGTGATGAGAGGGCTGCTGGCCCCACAAAACACCTTCTTAGACACCATCGCCACCCGCTTCGATGGCACCCGTGAGTAACAAACAAGAGCTTTCTGATGATCCCTATACCTGCTCCTTTACTGTAGCTTACCTCGTGTAAACTATTTTATTCTGCAGACAGTCTATGCCTGTCTGTCCGTGCTATTAAATTGGGAATGTTTCAGGGATTTTTTCTTTGGTTGAAACTTTTAAAGTTTAAATGATATGATATAATAGGCCACGCTTTCCTAGAATATATGATCTGCACAAAAAGAGGTCAGGTCACACTTTCCAGTGATGGACCTCGAACACAACACTATGCAAATAACAAGTGTTTGGCCTTTAAGTTTTCCATATGCATACATTATCCTACACATGTATGAACAGTCTGTTGTTGAGTATATTTTGATATATTTGACGGCAGTGTTGTGATGACTATCAAAATGTTTTCTAATGAATGTGTTATGGGATTTTTTATTTGGCCAGCTGTGATAGAGCCTATGGTTGTAGTGTTATGACTCAGACTGCTTTCAGTTCCATTGTGGCCATTGTGTTTATTCTGCACACATGTACAGGCTTTACTGGGTATTGTCTGTTTTAGTCTGTCAGCCACCAGAAAGGTTGCGCTTCACAGTCTGAGGCCCACTCAGAGCTTTTGTACTTCTCTCTCCCGATGAGCTGACACAAATCCTGTTTTATTCTGCTCTCTATCATAACACTCTGTTTAAGCAATAGCAGCTGAAATGATGCTGGAGAGAGGGAGGTAGGATGTACAGACTTTTTTTCTTTGGCGAGGGTGTCTTGTGAACAGATGCGATGAGCAGCCCGTGTGTGTTTGGGCCCATGCTGGGTAGGTGGGCGGGTGAGAGATGCTTATATCGCGGTTGGGCTGTTTGTCTCTCCATCTGCGTTGATCATTCAGGGCGACTGGAGTTTGTGTGAGTCTGGGAGCGGGACAAGCCAGTGTCTCCCCTAAACCAGTTATGTGTGACAGCATGATAGAGAAGATTATTCGATCATGCAGCAAGCAAGTCGCTCAAAGGCAGATCCCGATCTCACTCAAGGTTTTTCTGAGTCCTCTCCTCTCCTCTCCTCTCCTCACTACACTGACAAAACACAACAGTTGCAGATGTGCCTCCTGCTTTTGTTTATAGAATATTTAAATGCTCTAACTTTGAAAGGCAAAGTAGTTTTTTCTCGTAGTAAGGCTTCAGGGTATCTGCTGTGAGGGTGAGAAAAAAAACTAATAGCTTGTGTGTTGTCCTTTATCTTCACACTCATCTCTCTGTTGTTATCTGTCATATGACAGTCTACAAATACCTCAGGTCTCACTGTAATCACATAGGCTGTTTTATTCAGAGGAAACACTTGCATGCAGTGCACATACACACACACACACACACACACACACACAGCTCTCACATATGCTGACACACTAACAGTAGAATGGAAATGATCCCATTCTTTTTTATGTTCTGTAGATTAGCCCTCATCATGTAAAGCAGTGGTCTAAGCGCAGCTATTTTTCTTTGAGTGGCTAAAACACAGGCCTTCCATTTGCAGAGGTGCAGATAATTACACAGCTCCTGCAGTACATATGCAGTCATTGTAATTAACTCGCATGGATGTCAAGATCATCATGGCCTTTCTTCGTGTCAGAGGAGAAAGAGGAGAGGGGGTGAAATGAGAGGCTGTGGGGGTGGGGAGGGCAGGAGTGTGTTCAGGATGGTGGGATGGGAGAATGTGTGTAGCTACCCCAGTGGGAGGAAGGGGAATTTCAGATGTCTAAATATAAATCCATTACAGGGCTAGCTGTGACAAACATGCAACTATGTGTTTTTAAATGGTGTGACATTAGTTCCTCATTAAATCTGACACTTCAGTGAGAGTGGAGGAGAAGGCCAGTTATGTGTTTGTCTGTATGGATATGGTGGAAGCTTTGTGGAATTCTGCCATGTTTCTGTGAAAAAGCTTTCTGTTGTAAATCAAATGGCAATCATGATTAAAGCCACTCAACTCTATCAGAACCATACCTGAAAGCACTTGATTTTCTCTTGTTGAAGACTATTAGCTGCTTTGTGCAGCTGCTCCATTGTTTTACGTCTCTCAGTCGATTGAATGTGGTATCTGGCAACATTTGCATTGCTCTTAAAAATGTCTCAGGCCCTTGGGTCTCAAGTTTAGAGCAGAGAAGGCTGGTTTCAAAACATGCCACCATCAGACGAGACTCACACATACACACTCCATACTCACAGCTGTGTGTGCTGTGTGACTCATGTCCACTGGGCTCTAACAGCACTCTCTGCACTGCTTTCTGCAGTTGTCCTGGCTCAAACAAGACACCCAGGTAGAGAAGGTGGAAAGAGTGCACATCCAGTCCTAGCTGGCTGCAGGTACAGCTACAGTGGAAAAAACAGAAGAGTCTGCACTGTGAATTTTTCAGGCTTCAGCAAGTTCTTTGATTTCCTTATGGAGACCTTCCAAATATATTAAAGGGCTAGTCTGCATCAAATTTGCATTGCAAATTTAAATGTAAGCGCAACTCCTTTCAAACATGAATTTAGGGAAGTGATTTAACTCGTTGTCTCCTGCTGATACTGAGAACCAAACCGATAACAACTCTTTCTTTTTCCACTGATTTAAAATCTGTACCCTATTCACTAATCACTTTTTATGTACAGTAACATGAGACCGGGGAGTTCTGTGGTCTACTATGACTGCATGAAAGTAACTGAGCAATAAATCTTTATAATGACACTGACCTAAAAACTGTATTTAGTGTGGATGGGTCACGTCGTTGCATATACCTGATTTATTTAATAACTAGGGCTGCAACCATTAATCAGTTTATCAATTAGTCAATTGACAGAATCCTTTAAATTATTTATCAAGTGCAGAGGCACTTGCTGGTTTCCACTTGTCAAACACTTGTATTTGCTGCTTTTCTCTTGTCTATTTTAAATCTTTGTAAACAGAATATCTTTGTTGTTGACTGTAATACAGAAATATGCCATCTTGTCTTCTGGATGGTTGTGATGTCCACTTTGGACCATTTTGTGACAGTTTATACTCTAAACACTTCATTGATTAGCTGAAAAAAAATCTGACTTTTGAATCAATAATGATTGTAATTAGTTGGAGCCCTAATCTGCTCTGACACTGAGATTTGTTGTTGTTGATTGATTTGTTACATCCCTACTTGAAACAGTAGAACAACTTTAAATACACAACATCTAATGACTCACAAGTCGTTCTGCTCTCACTCAGAGTGATTTACTGTACAGGGGCATCAGTAAAAGATCACCAGCATTAAAAGAGTCCAGAGTTTAGATCTGCACACACTTGACCTCAGAGTGATCATGTAAGAAAAGTGCTTGTGATTGGTCACAAGGGCAAACACACATACGTAGGCTCAGTCACACACACACACCTTAATATGGACCTGAAGTGCTGCATCACACTGCAGTTAGACATCACGGCTTCTGAATCATACACTTGGAGGAAGGTTATTATTTATAAACCCTTCTCATGATGAATATTGTAGCCAACACCTCTCTGAACAGCATGAGAAAAAGCTACATACTGTACACACTACACACACACACACACACACACCACACCACACACACACACACACACACACGTGCATACATGTCTGCAGGCGCACACGCTCATACACCTTGTGAATAGAATATTTGTCAAATGACTAAGCACCATGTGAATTTATGTTTATTTCTTTTCATTCTGTAATCAGTGGATTCATACAGAGTCCTCATTAAAATCATTATTTTGAATTTGTTAATATGAAAAAATTATAGCCTGGAGGAAACTGTGGAGTGTGTGCATGAAAAGACTGAGTCTCCTGAAGACTCACCATAAACCTCATGCATAGTTCAATCAATGTTGATTTGCTGCTGTGCTCCCTAGAACAGGCAGCATCTGTGTGGGACTACATGAGTCAATTGGTCCTATTAATTGAGTGGGTCTTGGCTTGGTCCTAATCAGGTTAGGGCCATAGCCCTGCTCATTACGTGGACATGTGTGGACCAGCACTCTGCATAAGCTGCCACCAGCCTGCTAGCATCCTTTCCATCTCAATTTGAATTTAGGCTGAGAAGACAGGCCAACAAAATGATTCCTGGTGTGATGATAGATCTAATTATTTTATGTGTACTGAGATTGAGCTGTGTTTTTGAAAACAAATGACAAAACCGACATGTTTACGTTTTGTTTTTGTCCAAAATGCAAATACAATCCAAAAATCTCCATGAACCTGTGGTGTCACACTCTGTTACACCTGCTCTGTTTCAAATGGTATCAAATCAAATCTTCTGGGAAACTGATGTCCTCATGAGTTCAGTCCTTATGTTGCCAATTTAGCACAAATGTCAGAGATTAATTAAAGAATCCTTTATTGAATTATGAAAAATGAATCAGTAGCAAATCGATAAGTGTTGCTTAGGTGGGCTCAATTTCATAATGCAACAAAAAGTAAAAATGCTCCTCACCATACAAATGCAAAAATTAGAGTAATTCTTTCTTTTTAAATCTGTTTCATCTCCATCTTCTTAGTTTTATCAAACATAATACTCACTTTGTCATAAAGCCCATTTACTCCAGTCACAGAGAAGTAAGGTATTATACTCTGCCTCTCTAACAGCTAACAGAGATATCTGTCAAATTATCTAACATCCCTCTCTTCTCAACCCTTCATCCCTTGCTGCTGTTTCCTCCTTCAGTCTTTCATTAGTTGCCTCCCACCCTCTCCTTCTGTTATTCACATCATTTTGTGCATGTGTGTGTTGTGTATGTGCATATGTGGAAATGAAAAAATGAGAGGCTTTGGGCTGCAGGGAGGAAGATTGTCACCACTTCCCTGCACCTTGTGTTTGTGTATCTACGTGCATCTGTGCCTGTGTGCATGTTTGACAGCACAGATTAGCGGTGAAGCATTGTCATGTCTCAGGTGTGTGTTTCCCCTGTGGTGCTTTGTGCTTAAAACCCCTCCTGGCACCTTGTCAGGCAGGAACAGACATAATGATAGGCCTAATAATGGGTAGGCTTGGCTCTGTGACTTTATGGTATTAACAAGCTACACCCATAATATTTTACACTAGATAAAATGTATACAGCCATGCCAGCAGCTCTTTGAGGGTGTATTCAGGCACATCAGTGCTTTGAACAAAATGGTAACATCATCTTGGCAACATGCTCATAATGACAATGTTAACACTCTGATGTTTAGCAGGTGTCATTTTTGTCATGGTCAGCATCTTAGGTTAGCATGTTAGTCTGCTAATATTGCTAACTAGCCCTAAACACAAAGCACAGCTGGGTATCTGTTTTGATACTGAAGTTGTTAAGCAGATTTGGTATCAGTGATGATGTGTCTGATCTAATAGGGTCCTGGCATCATGTGATCTTGAGTACAAATGATTGATAGAGCACTGGTATCAGATCAGTACTAGGTGTTGGCAGATACCCTGAGGTATGGGATAGGAGAAGTTGTTGAGATATTTTAGCCTGGACCAAAGTGGTGGACCACCTGACTTTAGCATGACTCAAATAACAAAGTAGATTTTATAGGGAAAAAGCACAAAGAGAACAAACATTTTAATCTGTGATAAAGAGCCACTTTATATGAATCGGGGCCCAAACATGCAAGCACAGTATGTTGTTTAGTGCAAAACTGTTTTTGTCTGTTTACTGTCTTTTACATTTAGGATGTTCTCATTGTAATGGTTCAGTAAGGAGAGATTAGTATAAATGATAATAATGAGGCTGACAGAGAAGGACTTTGGCAGTCAGACCTATTGATTTGTGCATCTTTGATATGCATAAGCCAGTGAAGATAGGAGAGAGGAAGGAATCCCCCCTGGGGTCTAGACAAAAGTGGCACTGAAGTAAAGCCAGAAGATGGAAGATGGAACTTTATGGCTGACACGCTGGGATCATCCTGTGGGATGAAGGTGGCTGATGGGGAGGAGGTGGATTGTGCAGTTGTAGGTCAGCAGATTAATTGGCTCTGGGAATGTGGGCACAATGATTATAGGCTGGATATGGTGACATCAGCAATGAATGAAAGGGAATTTTGACAGCGTGGGAAAGAGGACAGTGACAGAGGAGAGGTGAATGTAAAAGCAGCACAAAAGCAGGAGTTCCCAACAGAAGAGGTGAGAGGGCCGAAGCTTCCTGTGTAGATGAACTTATCTTTTAGTGGCAGATTAAAATAAACACACTGATTGTGGCCTTTAATGTGGGTCTAGATTGTGCAGATAATGTGTTATATTGTTGTATGAGTGAGTGGAAAACAGCTGAAGTGAGCACAGTGAATGTGAATGAGGCAAATGATAATGATCAGAGTGGTCACATGTGGCCACTTATGAAAATATAGTTCCAGTGACAGTACTAATTTCTGTGATTTTGACATTTGTTTTTAGTAGACCAATCACAACACAAAATAGAATACTTTAAAAATAGGAAATTATTATTTCTTCTCTAAAATACATGATTACAGTCTACATTACACAATATTACATCAGCATCCAGGGCAGTTAAACAAAGGATGATCCAAAGAGTGAATTACTACAGCTAATATTGTTATCTAATGTTGTGTGTTTGTGTTTGTACTGTAGCTCAGCCTCTTGTTATCACCACTGGGCAAAAGATGGAGAGAGAAATACAGAATGGGAGAGAAAGAGAGAGAGATGGGGGAAAGGAAGAAAGGAATAAATAGGGATGGGCGGGTAATGGTTGGGGGAGGCTACGGGAAGTAATGAAGGGGTGTGGTGTGGAAATGGCAGATGTGATCAAGATGCAAAATAGGAAGATGAGTGGAGATAGAAAGGGAGGAGGATGGTCAGATTTGGGTTTAAGAAGAAATCCATTAGGTTTTATTCATATCACACTGTAAGTAGCACATATCAAGTACATCACAAAACTACCATTTTTTACCCGCTCAGCTTTATCCAGTTCAGACACTGAAATCCTTGTACATGGTTTTATAACATTCAGAATCTATTGCTGTAATCCACTCATCTCAACAAAAGGCCTACATTTGATCTAAAACGCAGCTGCATTTGATCACATAACACTAGTCCTGATGTCTTTACACTGGTTACTAAGCTTTCTAATTTATCTGTTCCTTGATGTAACAATGTAATCTATCAAGCTTCCCTTATTTAGAGTAAACTTCACCTGTACATTATGTACATTTACGGTACATTCATGTTCAGACTCACATCACTGGGTTAAGTTTAGGGAAAGATCTTCTTGGTTTAAGACAGAAAAAAAGTTCACAGTGCCTTTAGACACAACATTTTTGTTTCCCACAAAACACATTTGGCTGTTTGAGTACTAGTAATACTTTGTTGGAGACAGGTAATGGAGGTTGATGTAGAAGTTTAAAACAAATGGTACTGTCAAAATCTGACTAATAAGAAGTAAAACTCACTCACAACAAACAACCATTTAGGAGGAAGCCCTAAGATTTAAAAAATGAAGTTTTGAGAGGACATTGACTTTGCCTACTTGAAAATCTCAGGCAGAGAGTTTCACAGCAGCCCCGCTCACCTTTACTGATCTTTACCTCAGATAGAGGGAAATGTGTAGACAGATGAAAGGAGAAATGCTGAGAGCCATGTTGTTTTTCCTTACCCCTCTCTGCAGTCAGTGACCTCTGACTTGGCTGCAGGTACTCCTCTTTTCTGCTGCTAGTTTACTAATTCTGCAGCACACTCTCTGACACACATTCCCACCTGCTGGAATACACTTGAGACCTGCATGCCACACTGCACTGCTTGTATAATATATCTCACAGGGTTATATAAGATCTGGTCTATTAGTTATATGGACTGTGATTGGGGCTGAGAATTAATAAAAACCATTAGTTAGGCATGCTGTTCAGCATATTCATCAATCAAGAGAGCTCTCAGTAAAGTGAGGGATTTGCTGAGGGCTCACTTCATTATTTTTGAATTTAACAGCCTCCCTTTTGCACTTATGCTGTGCCCACAGTCATATTATAAAGTTGATAATCAATGATGAGAGAACTCTGCTCACTTACTGAATTAGGTCTTTAACAGATGGATCATTTCCGCCATTCAGACAGTGAAGAGCTCCCAGAACTGCTATCTGAAGGCCTACAGGGGTTGTTTCCTTTTGCTTGGAAACACATGCACATGCTAAAATACACATCTACTCACCCTCAATCCCTCTCTTTCATTCACACATACACACACACACTGTCTGGCTGCAGTAACTTGCATTTCTGAAAGCAGTGGGTGAGTTGCAATCAATAGCTACCCAAACAGTCATATATTATTTACAAAGGCTGTCTGTTTATAATAATCAGTATGGATGCTTTCACCACCCAGCTGCTTGTGACTCAGTTTACTGAGGCTGCAGGTGAAACCATGCAACCCTGTCTCCAGGAAATTATCTGTGTATACACCTAAACTGCAACAGCAAATACATTTTGTAGAGATGTAATCTCTGGCTGGACTATGTTCAGATGCAGCTTTTTTATTTTGTTTTTGTAATGAATGAATGAATGAAGTGCCACATTGGAGTTTCCAGGAGGTGGTTGGGGATGAATGGTGGGCATACAAAGTGCATGACTGTCACACCAGAAGGAAGGCATCAGTTATATCAAACATTTCTCATCCATTTGAAGGTTGTTTGTCTATATATATGTTGGCCCTGCGATGGACAGGTGTACCCTGCCTCCTGCCCAGTGTCAGCTTACCTTTATGTGACCCTTGAGGATAAGCTGTATAGATAATGGATGGATGGATTTATCACTCATTTGTTACATACATCTTGGATTACACAAAGAATTGACAGCTCCTGACAAGGCCAATACAGAGGAAGGATATGATAACAAACAACATTTCTCCTGCCAGTCAAAAGGCCTTATAATAGGGCTAAGTATCCAGCCAGTGCTATAGGGGCTCTTGAATTGAGGCAGGTGTCAAAATGTCAAGTTGAATTTGTCATCTTTTCTCTGCACTGAATCATTCAATTTTCTGTGCAGTTGCTTCTTTTAGACCAGCAGACCTGTGTTACACCCTCCATGCTTTTTACTTAAGCGTTGTCAAAAGCATAATTGGAGCAATTTTTCAGTTGTACTGAGGTGGAGAATGCACCGTGGCTAGGTGAACTGACATACAGGTGGCCTAAGGAGAGCAAAAAGAGAGAGACAGACAGGTAGAAAGCAAAGACAGACAGAGAGGAGGACAGAGCTAGAAATAGACACCAAACCAGGTGGTCAATGAGGATGTCACCATGTGCGTAAGAAATGAGGGAAGCAGAAGACATGAGTGTGCAGGATGAGAAGGACTGAGCCTGGGACTGTAATAGCAATAAATGAAAGTGATGAAGCCAAAGCGACAGGGGGTACATTAGACTGCTCTGAAGTAATATGTTCAAATAGGAAGCAGATGAATCCGAGCTCCTGCTTCATTAGACCTTGGACTCACCACAGCCTCATGAAAAGGGCAGATAGATCAACTATTAGATTGTCTTCACAATGCCTCTTGTTTTCTATATGACCAATTTCAGCGTGAGCTCAGTTATATGTACTAGATCTAAGTGTCTCCGCCTAGAATACAAATGAAACAAATAAATGCAAAAACAAAAATTATTGTGTTAGCTGTGGTCAGTCATGCTGTTATCCTGAAAGGCAGCAATTCTGCAGTATGTCTAAGAACAGACATTTATATTATGTTCATTTCAGTATTTAGTACTTAATTCAAGTTCTCCTACTGTGCTGAAGCTTTAGTGTTGTCTTGTGAATCACTTTGGATAAAAGCATTTACCAAATGAGTAAATGTAATGTTTAGATTAAGTTGAGCAGTTTATTATAGATAATTTCTAATTCTTATACTGTATTTTTAGAATCATAAAGTACTCCCAAACTGTCAGCTGAGTAGATAGAAAAGGAAAGAAAAAATAAGCAACTTGAACACTGACTGTGAAAACCAGCTGTTGTCACCCAACAATAATGCTCTTTTGGCTGAATGGGTCAAATGTCTGCAGCCAGGCTCACACATCTGGAAAGTTGAAGAACAGGCTGTTGTAAAAATATATGTATTCTCATGGTTTTGAATGAGATGTCCATATACTTTTGGTCATGTAGCATAAACCTGATCTCAAATAAACACATGTAAGAGAAAAAGTGTCACAGCTACACACAGTCAGAGTTTTATTTCTACCTCCAGCTATGCAAACTACTAAACCTTATGGCGAACAGAAAGCTCTGCTCTCTTTGAGCATCAATGACAAATTCCTCATTCTACCATTATGTGGTCTTAATACATATACAGGCTATATAGCCCATCCCATCCAGACTGTAATCACTTCATTTCCAACCTCTGAGTCAAAATGGCAGCATTAGGAGGTGGAGCAGATGCAGCTGACTGCTTTGAACTAGATGCCAAACGCTGTGTGAGTCACTGCACCAGCAACCTATACAGATCAGAGAGCGTTTTCATATTTTATCCTGATGTGGGGGAAACTGGTATACAGTTAATGTAACCTGTGATGTGTGTGAAACTGCATCATATAGATACCTAACAAGAGATCACTTTCATTTTTGAAACACTGAAAATCATTGTGCACATCAGCGTCAACTCTTGTCTAGCTTTTGGTGTGTTGGCCTTCGTGTGATCATTTCAATGCAACATGCCAAAGTTCATGTCCAATTATAGAAATAACAGTGACATACTGTGTTGACGTGGGGTGCTGTGGGATGTACAGCACCCTGAAGTCACCAGATGGAACATGATTTTGCCCAGGGCATCCTCCTGTCTCTTGGTAAAAGAAAAACCAACAAAAAAACAGCCTTCCCAGCAATCATACAGTACACATATGGATATACAGCTCTCCTATAGCCACAGGGTGTTATTCTGTCCAAGATGCAAATATATGCATAAACAGGGACACAGAGAAGAGCGCACAAAGTCATGAGGAGAAGTCTGAGAAGATCAGAGAGTTGGTCATGTTAGAAATCCTGCCCTGTAACAACGTCTAGTGCAGTGTCGTTGAAATAGTTCATCACTGTTCTCCATGAAAAGTAGAAATTGTTGTCTGATGCATTTTCCTTCTGTGCATGTGATTAGAACGAGAAATCAAATGTCTCATTTATACATCCATTCTGTCCATCCATATATCTCATTCAAAACCCACATCAGTAATCATACATTTGTAGCCAACTAAATCAGTGGTTCTACGTCTGGAATCTGCCAACATGGACTCATGGTTGGAGCCACAATTAAACTCGCCATTGCCAATGAATTTCTATATTAGCTACAACTTTTGTTTAGGGGAAAAAATGAAAAGAAATGTTGTTGTTTTCTACAAGATAACATAGTCAGTCATGTGATACACCAAGTCCAGACAGTGAAACTCTGAGAGATGACAACATTTACTCGGCTCGTAAACCTGCTCATAATGACAAGGACAGAGTTGGTGTTGTGCTACTATACGTTTACAAATGTGAGCTTTTTTGGTAAGAAAATTGGCTGGAAAATCCCTGGTACTGTTGTTCCACACCTCTGACATTTGTGGTTTTGAGTGAAAGGTGTAGACAACTGTTGGACTGATTGCTGTGATGTTTGGTTCTCACGTCCCCCTCTGAATTGCCCGGTGTTTAGGTTTATTAAGTACCTGCCAAACTAAAGCAGTTCTCATGAGCTTCAGCTGTACCTCGCTTTTAGAACTAATTATTAAATGTTAGGATGCTAACATATAAAAATAAGATGTGACCATTGTAAATATTACACCTGCTAAACATGATAGCTGATATTAGCATTTAACTCAAAGCAAGTACATACTCACAGAGCCATCAGTCTGTCTTGTGAACAAACAACAGAAACTTTTACAAAGGAAAAGGTTTCATGGAAAAGCAGTAACCAATTCAACATTATCAGGTAAACTCCCCAACAACCTTATCTTGTTATGAAATTACTAATTCCAGTATCTGCTTGTTGAAACAGTGCATTAAAACTTTATGTTCAAACCCAGAACACAATGTTTTTATTGGCCCACCATTTATTTCAAATGGAAATATCCTAGATGTTGTAGTTTTTTCCCCCCAAAGGAACAACCTTAGCACTGGCTCTGCTCAGACGTACTGTATGTTGAGGACACTCTCCTGAAGTGGAATCTACAGTAGGTAATAGACACAGACTCACCCTTTGAATTTGAGTCAAAAAGGCCTCACTTAAAACTAAAAAAAATTGACATATGGCTGGGAGGAGAGTGAAAGGTGGTGCAGGGCAGTTGGAGTCTCTTCAGTCAGTCAGCCAGACAATCAGTCAAACAGACACTATGACCTGAGCCAAGTGACCCAAACAGGACTTGGCAGCAAGTGCCTGGGGACTGTCACCCTCTACCTCCAACCTGCTCACTGAGGATGGTCAAGACACTGAACAGCCTTTTCAGATACTGCTGCTGTCGAGGTGATACCTCAGCCCCAAAGCACCTTTTAATCCAAGTGTGCATCCATGTGTTTGTGTGGCTGTGTGTAAAATGGTCACGCTCATTTTTTTTATTTAGCATGTGTTCATGTTCATTTGTTTGTTTTTGGATTGGTAGATGACCATTATATTGCACCATTAGCCTCGCCAGTTCGCCATCTCTTCCAGCTTTTGTGTAGTTGTAGCATATATTGACTTTGGAGTAGGCGACAAGCCTGTCTCTCTTTTCCAATATCAAAAGGCCAGTGACTAAGCAATGTTCCAATAAAGAAAAACAATGCTGTTTTCCATGGCAGGGCTCTGGGAGTGGCAGCTGGTCTGGTGGAGAGTCTGCTGCGACAAAACACTGGATGCACCTGTTATTGAACAAGACAGATTGGCTTTACTTGGCGTTACTCGATCCCAAAGACAAAATCAAACTGTTGGTGTTGATGTTTGTTGTGTTTTTGAGCCTCATTTATTTTCTTATTTGATTTACTTATTCTCTGCCTGAAGCAGTCTGTGGTTTTGTAGCTCAGACTGTACCACATGTTCCAATATTGTTCAATTATGAAAGAATGTTTGCTGAAGAAACAACAACAAGGGCATTGTTCAGTAACATATGTCCCCAGTTCTCTGAAGACGAGGGATTAACATGTAGATAGAGATGTTGGCCAATAAACAGCACTGCTCTGGTCAAATACTCTCTAGCTGCTATTAATCCCTCTGCTTTGAGTTGTTATTGGAGCTCTGACAGGCAGCCCACCTCACATAAAGCACATTTGGAAGGAATACAGTGTTTAATAATATCAGCCACTGTTAAAAAGGGATGACAGAGATTCATTTAAAGGTTTTTGATTGCACCATGAAAATATGTGCATTTATCCAACCGGAATATGTACATTTATGTATTTGTGTATTCATGTAACAGTATGAGCATTAAACTAAGCAGGTATTGATTTTATTCCTTCTCATTCCCCTGACCTGTCAAGCTCCAGAGACGCAACAGTGACTGACTGGTACTCTCAACTCCACAGCTCTCCACTGTCAGACTAATTGGCTGTACGTGTGAACCCAGCCTCGTTTGGGTACATTTTGTGTGTGTGTGTGTGTGTGTGTGTGTGCGTGTGCGTGTGCGTGTGCGTGTGCGTGTGCGTACGCGCAGTGTGTGTAGGTGTGTGTAGGTATGTGTAGGGTTTCTTTTATGCAATGCATCTGTGGCTTCAAGCTGGTTGCATTATTACCACCTTTCTTAATATAGCCTGTCATAAAATTATGCAATTATGGCAGTGTGTCCAATTGACGAGGGAGACTTACATGCACGATTCTCCCTCTGCTAAATTGTTCAAGTGCCACAGGCATGGAGCAGCTTCAGTCAATTTGATTACGGCTTGATAATTATTAAAATGCCAAACACAATGGTGTTTGAAGAATGTTATTTCCTTGTTGTGGAAATGAGCAGGAAAAGAGTCAGTTCATTTCAGGTGCAGTCGGACAGACAGATGTGCCTGTGGTTGTAAATCCATCTCATAATATTCAATGTAGCTGACCTCTGACCTGTGAAATTTCAAGGGTCTGTGGTGTCCAGCTAGTTGGAGAGACAGAAGCAGGGATTGACAGTTCATTCTAGAAGTATTGATTGCTTATATCTTTGTGTGTATAACCGCTGTAGAGAAGAGGGATGCTGCTAGTCTGCTGTGTAATGGCAGTGTTTGTTAAGAAGCTGTGCAGTCTGATTTACAACTTGTTGAATGCAGTTGTTCACCAGCTGCGTTAGCTCCTGCACACTAAGAAATCACAGAACGTACATCAGCTCACACCTCACATTATTTGCAGGGGGAAATAGGATGCTATCTAGAACCACAACCAAGAAGGAGTCATGTTCTTTTCAGTGATAAGCAGCGTCCTCACCTGGGGTGTCACAGTCTGAGGTATCACCTGCATTGCCACAGTCTGAGCAGGAATGCACTGAGATGTGCAGATTTTTTTTTTTTGTTATAATGACACAAATACAAAAGTGTTGCACTCTGCATTAGAATTCTTGCTGATGCTGACACCTGTCAAGGGTGTCGAGTCCTTTTTCCTACATGTGACAAATTTAGACATGTATTTCTTCATCTTGCTCCGCATTGCTCCTCACTCTCATTGCCAACAGTTACGACAGACAAAGTTGAGGCATGGTTTAGATTTTAAAAAGGTGTGTGTTTGGCACACTACGCTCTGGCTCCATTAATCAGGATTTCTTTAGTTGAGTTTATGTCTTTTTGCTCACCAACCTTTGTGCCATTTTGCTCACTAGAAACTAACCTCAGGATTAAACTGATTACCTGTAAAATGTAAAAAAAAAAAAAAAAAAAAAAAAATATATATATATATATATATATATATATATATATATATATTCAAGCACGCTTCGTTTTGTCTCTGGGTTATTCAAATGTAGGCAGTAAAAGGGTCAGACAGCACTCTGTCCATTTGATTTATTCCAAAAAAAATTAAACCACAAATTTGTAGCAATTACTGTAGACTCGGCACATAAAATATATGATTAAGAACCTCTTTCTCTCTTTTAAAACAATTCATTATATTTGGGCCAAAATCATGAATTTTTCAATCCGTACAGCATGTGACACCTACGCATCTTATATATGACCACCTGATCATACATTACCTCCTGAATATTTGGCTGACAATAACAGTTCACTGATCAAGAAGTGTTCATGTATATGTTTATTTATTCATGCTTTTTAATCAATGTTCTCAGTGACAGTTACATTGGACTTAATCACATCGTATTGTATTGTATTCTTATGTATGCTGCTTAATCAAGACAGGATTATGTATCTTTGATGCTTAGAGTCATGGAAAACATATTGAGATTTGTATCGCTCTCACAGGGGGAGATAGACACTGTCAATATGTGAAAATGATAAGAGGTGAAAAGGGAAGATGGGTGAAATCCATATGGCCTGTATAAACAAAAAAGGCAGGAAAAAGCAATCAGGTTCAGTGGCTGTAGTGTAAAATAAGAATGGCTGACGGCTTTAATCTCTTGTTAGGCAGGAACATGAGCCTCTATGTTTTTTTTTTTTTTGTTTTTTTACCATATTCATCAAATGAAGCGGCTTGAGACCTTCTCAGCACTATTCTGTAAACATGCTCCTGAATGCTTCACATTTTATTGGCCATTAGTTTCCTGTTGTGTATTGGTGTTGTAACATGACACCACTCTCAGCTCTTCCACTGCTTCTCCCCGAACTCATCAAGAATTCAGGGCACAGACACCAAATTGTAATCTTCAGCCAATCTTTCAGTCTTCTCTCCTCCACAGAGTGCTCCCCTTCCTTTTATCTCTCATCAGGCTGTACACATTATACACAGAACATCCAGAAATTGCTTTTCATCATGGTGGGTGGTGTATATGACTATGTGACTGTTTGCTGACCGCAGTTATATGTAAGGATTCAGATGTGAAGGCTACACTTTGAGAGCTCATTGATTTGGGAAAGACTTAAGGAATGAAGAAAACGCTTGAGTGATGCTTCAATCATATTGGAGGAGGTGCTGTACTTAAATGTGCATAATATGTGAATGAAAACATTCAGGCTACACAAGGTCAAAGCAGCTTCACAAGGTCGTAAACATGTGTACATGTGCATGATCAGCAAACAGCTTTCATGTGTGTGAGTGAATTTAATTCATTAAAGGAACAGTTCAGGTCTTTGTCGTGTGAACGTGTGTGTGCATCAGGGTGGAAAATGAACTCTCGGGTCGCTCAGCCACAGTGGCAGATCTGTCAAATGTATCCTCCACTCATTGATTTTTAAATGCAGATAATCGAATAGAATATCTGATTGAATTAATAAACATCTTAATTAGCATTTTTGCAGAGATGTACAGGAAAGAGGAAGTGCAAAACTGTGAAATGTTGTCCCTTTTAAAATATTCTCCTTGTCCTCCAGGCTTGATTTTTCTAACAGCAAAGCTCTTAAATGCACTGTTAAAGTCCTGAGAAGTTATCTGTTAACAACATATAAGACACAGGACAGAAACCTGTTTTACTTTCAATCCAGTGATTAAAGACTGAATGTTTTCTGATATAAAAGATTTGCTTACATTTTGTTGTCTGTAAACATTAGACACAATCTGCCTTTCACAAACAAATTACTGATTGGGCCTTCAAGCAACTGATGCTCAAAATTATAGGTGAAAAACAACAATAACATTTCACACAATAATTCTTACATAAATAATTCAATAAAAATGAATAAAATATAGATTACATCATTTTTAAAAAGCATGAAATTATTTAAAAAACATTTAAACAACAACAATGAACTTAAATAGAAAATGAAACACAAATGTGTTTTTTCCCCTGCACATTTGTTTGTTAACAGGTTGTGCTTTGTGCTTCATCTTCACAGCTTCTCAGCAGAATGCCATTGTCTAAACAAATTTTAACTCTCTAAGCTGAAGCTTGAATGGTGGCATTTTGTCTTAATTCCTGGCACCTTGACTGATTGTAGACAAGTTCTGGTATGAAACAAGAAATTCTATAGTGCTGCATCACTAGAGCTCCCCCATGCTGATTAAATGTATTTCAGCACTCAAGACAATCAAATGGTCCAGCAGAGCACTTGATGCATTGAAGAAAAACATTTCAAATCAAAACCAGTAAGTGGATGAAGTAAAGATGCTTCAGACATAACTAATCTACACAGTGCAGACTAATGCATTACTCACACTCTGGAGAGAACAAGACATCACATAAAATGCATGCAAAGTAGCTCATGACATCATCTAGCAACTCCTAGCAACTTTTCGTGTACGCTCTAGCTCCTTTCCTTTGAAAGCTGTTTGAAACAGTGTTGTTATTGTATATAGAGAAACATGAAGAGAAAAGGGGAGGTGGGGTTACAGGCAGAGATGGATGGACCAGACATTGCTAGTCTTTGCAGAGCAGACAGATGGCCCAGACAAACCGGTGTATGCAGAGTTGACAGATAGGTCTGGATGGGAACATGAAATATTTAGCAGCAGTAAATGGAGGAGGAGGCAGTAGGTTGCATTCTCTGTCAGGCCAAGACTGTCTTGACTGTTTTCATTTGCATTCATTAATATTAAGTGTCACTGGCCTGTTCTGTCACTGGAACATTAGTTTCTTTGTTCCTCTTCTGTTTCTGCTGCGTCTCTGCCTTGTAGGTCACCTGTCAGAGCAGTGACAACAGAGCAGGTTTTGAAGAATGTGAGTGACATGTTCTACAAGAGAGAAATGCAGTGCCCTATACACTGTGTGTTTATGTTCTCCATGGATATCTACTCTTTTGTCCTATAATGTATATGTAGATATTTTGTGTGGCTGGGACACCCATGCCTTGAGCATTTACGATTAGATGTCGAAATGGACTTCCAAAGGACAGCAAATCAAAAGGTTATTTTTTACCTTAAAGACATGTTAGAGGTTTAGTGGATCACCTGTTGCTTTGCATCTAAGCTTTGGCAATTACCCACAATGCAATTTGATTAGCAACAGTTCACTTGGAGGTGAACAGGTGTGTTGTGTTAGTAGTGGCTAATTTTGAAGGATTGTATTTTACTGTCTGGAATGAGACAGAACACAGTCAAGATGATGTTTATTATGTTTCGCTGCATTTGAGTTATGTTTTGATTGATTGGTTTCAAATTCGCTTTTCCATATAATTTACTGATTCAGTTTGTACATTGTAGAAAATGTAACAAAAACCCCCAGCGCATTTTACAATTGGATTAAAAAGTGATAGACCAATTAGATAAGATGCACATGCAGAAATGAATAGGTGGAGGGATCAAGAGGGCAGTGAGGAGGAAGGAGAGAGTTCAAAATACAATGTTTTTCCATGAGTCCCAATATAAGCTCAATGTCTGAGACAGAGAGGGTAGTGGGGTTGATGCCAGTGTCCAGGGCATGCACCGTGTGGCCTAATCATTGCCAAAGTGATGAGCCATGATATGTTTAACATGTACAGACAGATGTACATAACTGACAAGAATAAAAGACCAGTGAGGTGGGTCAATGTTTGAAGAGACAAAGGTCCTTTTCTGTCACGTGTGCTGAGCTGAGTGATAGTGTTCAGGGTAGGAAGAGCTACAGATATGACTGACAATGTAAACAAAGGTTTTCTAATTATGATGTAGTGTTGTCTTTTTGCATCTGTGTTTGTGTGTGTGAATCTCATCCGACAGTTGAATCACAGGAGTCATTAGTCTTGTACTGACCTCCTGTAAGACCTGTCACTACTAAACAGCAATGATCACGCTGACACTCAGTGACATCCAGCTGTGCCCGCCTGCGGTATCTGATCATAGATAGTAAAATCTGTCAGTATAAATCTATGGACACAGATTCTTACAGAGTGATATGATTCATTATTGGCCTAATGTTTTCTCCAGCAAATGCATTTGATGTAGTGCAGGTTACAAGCGATGCAATTTGATAAGCACGGATGCATTTGAGGTGAAAATGCGTCACTGATCAGACCATCAAAATGATTACAAATATCTTGAGGGTAAAAGCATTTTCCTTCCTCTTTTGTTGATCATGCTCTGTGGAGCTTTCTTTTGAGCCAACCGTTTTATTTCTATTCACTGTTTCTCACCAAAGGGTGTATACTGTGTGATGTCTGTGAAGATTCTCAGTCATCCAGGTCATGGTTATAAAAGAGGGGTCGAGGGCATCTAGACTTGGAGGTTGATACTTGAGGATGTGTCACCTCAGTCAGAACTGAAAAAGCTTCTTGGATGAGAGGTGAAATATCTTCAAGTATCTACAACCAAATCCAGCTGCCCTTGATTCAGCCATTTTTGCCGTATATTGTGTATATCCTTAAGACCTATATTCCACATAAAGAATGTGTTGGTTTCCTTATAAAACATTCACAAAGATGATTATTATAAAACTTTAGTCTTGCTTTTAGTTTATAAATATGATTCATAGTTGCTAGCTAGCAGCTAAATAGTTCCTCCCTGTGCCTGTTGGTTTTGTTTGTTTATTTGTTTGCAGGATTACACAAGAAATACTGAACTGATTCGTACCAAACTTGGTAGAGGGATGGGCCAGGGGAAAACCCATTAAATCTTGGTGCAAATCTAGGTAAAGGGGTAGGTCCAGGAATTGTTTAATCACTTTTCTTAACATAGTTTTTGAAAAACAGAGACAGATTGCACTGAGATTGTTGATCTGACCAACAGAGACATATATGTGGTCATGTGTAAGTAAAAGTTCTTACGTTTCATCTGGATTTTATCTGGAGACAAGACACATGAAATGACAAGTCAGAGTGGTGCTCAAGTTACAATCAGCTTTCAGCTGCAGGAAAGTATCTGTAGCTGTGAGTAATTGTATCCCAAATACTTGAAGCTTAAGACTGAAACCAAAAAAATCTTCCTCAAATGAACAGAGTGTTCTGTCCCCTACTGTTCCACAGGAAAAAATGCTGTCTGTACAGTGAGTATAAACTCTCCAGCAGTGTTGAACATCACTAATAAAATACATCAGCCTTGTTTATATTTGATGACAGTGTGTAGATGAGACTTATTACTGCTGCGTGTTTATGCATTCTCTGATTTTCCACCTTAACCTGGTTTCTCCCACTAACCCATTTTCTTGTGTGCATGTAAATATGATGTGTGTGACAAAGGCTGTTATTTTGTCACGTGACACTGAAGTATAATTTAGACTTAACTCTGCAGTATTGTGTGTGTGTGTGTGTGTGTGTGTGTGTTTGCTGCTGAAACACAGGCAAACATTTATCAGGTCTGAAATGAGCATCAAATAGCAATCTTGCAAGAGCTTAATGGAAATGGACACACTCACACACCGTAGAGGAATAACATCCAAACCAGAGTCTGTCAGTCTGTACGTCTTTCTGTCCACTGGTCTATTTATAAGTCTGTGTGTCCACCTCTGCCTTTATGAGCAGTATTAAAGTCGCATCTGCCTTTCTGTCTGTCCATCTGTTTATCTATTCATCTGCCAGTCCATCCATCCAAACCGCCGCTCTGTTTATCCACCTGTCTTTCCATCTGTCTGTCTCTGTCTAATTATTATATCTGGCTGTCAGTCATACAGTTGAATTTCTTTGATCACACAGTGGTAATCACTGAGGCTGCACTCTGTGATTCAGTATATTTCCAAGCACCTTCTGTGCCCATATGGCTCACTGATATCATGTCCTTACTTTCTATTTAGTATACGTAAGTTTCTCTGTACGGTCTGTGCAAAGACAACAATCGTTTAGAAAATCATTAGATTTAATCAGTTAGCTGATCAACAGAAAATAAATTGGAAAGTATTTTGCTTGTCAAATGATAATTTCAGTCATTTTCTAAGCAAAAAAAGCACTAAATTTGAGGATCCTGCTTGTTTTGGTGTTGAACTGACAGTGTTGTTTTGGTATTTTTATTTGGAGTAAACTGTCAATTCTCAGCCAAAATCATCCCAGTTTTGAATAAAGTGATGTTATATCCAAGCAAGGTTACTGAGAAAAAAAGGAGAAAAAATGAAAAGAAAAATCACATTAACTGGAATTTGGACATATGAGCTGTTTTGAAATCCTCGTTCGCTCGTCAGTCGTACTTCAGAACAACAACACAACAGCTTGCTCTATCACAGTTACCAGCCTGTTGTTGTTTTCTTTTTTGTTCATGCTTCTCAGCCTGTCCTCTGATTTTCATTGGCTGTTTCTCTCTCTGTTGTGTCTTCTGTCTGTGCCTGGCTCAGGAGCAGGAATTGTCACCTTATCCTGTATCATGTTGCCTTGAAGGTAATCCACACAGCAATCTGAAGAATTTCTACCACCTCACCTCCTTCATATATAATCTATATTCTTTTAGGTCTGTTTTTGTCTTGGCCCAGTAATATTAATCATGTCTCAGACTTTCTATATGTTGTGAACTTGTGAACTAAAACTACAACAATAAATAGTTTCACTGTGAGCTTCCTGTTTCATTATGGTCTTCAGTCTGAGCTGTGGGTTAGCACAAGGCGCCAGATTCTAATTTGCAACACTTACTCATTTCAGATGCACAGACAGCCCGTCTGATGTGCAGCTCAAGTACAAATACAGTGTCCATAAGTGTAAGTGTAAGAGCAGCACATGTGTGAGAACATGCAGGTTTTAAAGTGTGACTGCCATTATGAAGTGTGTATGTGTGTGTGTGTGTGTGTGTGTGTGTGTGTGTGCATTTAAAAAAATTAAGACCTCAAAACAGGAACATGATCAGGCTAACAAAAAGAAAGACTAATGAAATTATACCTCAACTGTTTCTGATGACAATGTGCAGGTTTGACTTTCTCTTTTTTTTTTTAGAAACAGGAGCCAGTGAACAGCAGCAGAATGTAATCACATGACAAAACAGAAATGTGGTGGACATGAGACACATGCACTCTTGACCCTACAGTTACACTATGCCCTTTTCAGTTGGCAAGCAGTTCAACCATAACCCAACAGCCGTATCTCACACGGACACACACACACACAGCTTCATGAATTAGTTAAGCCAGAAAAGGAGTGCCATTGAAAAGCTGTTGCCTGCCTATCTTCTCCCTCTCAGTGCTGGAAACAGCTGCTGGTTATAGGAATTTTCTAGATCAATGACCAGAGTAATGAACAAGCCTTGGACTGGTAATGATCCACTGGGTCAATACAACAGTACACGTCTAGAGTCGATGTGGCAATACACAATTGATATTTTTAGTCCACTCTGAGACACACAAGCACACACACACAGTATTACAAAACCATGAAACACACACATACACATACACACAGGAAAAGAAAGACAAATCTTTTGGCTCCCTACATGGCGTCAACCATCATCCATCAAAATCTAACTCAGATGTGTATTATTAAGAACATGAAAAAAATTGATTTCTCTACGTGACTAAGTCTCTGGGGTACTGAGTGAAGAGAGAGGGAGGAACGGAAAGAAAGAGAGAATTTTAACAGCTCCTTTTTTTTACCACATACATAGACATCATCATCATTATCATTATCCAGTCCCCATCGCATCAAAAAGCTGTTTTGCTTTTTGTTACTTCATTTAGGTGTCTGAACTTCACTGTGCAGAGTAATATACAGTATGTGCAGACTCTGACAACAGTAGGCAATTAAGCTTAAGGAAATTTGAATCTCAGTTTAAGCAGGTCCAATTTATGCCTAATTGTTTGATGTGAAAACCTCAAACAGTTAAAAGTTGTCCAGGAAGTTAAACCTTTGAAATGGGAAATATTTGCATGATCATAGATTGTGGATTTTCAGTGAGGGACAAGGACTAGATGTAATTTCATGAATTTTAACAAAGAAACTGGAAACTGTATTTTTATATGCCTGGAGTCCTGCTTAACTGACCTTTTAACACTTGATGTGCTTCCTTCTCGTTCCATGTTGACAACTTCGAAAGACCAGTACATGGTCCAGTCTTTCCTTTGCACTGTATTTGGCCTGAAGAACTGCTGAGAACAACTTTGATGAGAATTCAAGCTGTAGGTCATGGTATTAACCATGGTACCAAAACGCTGTGTTTTTTGTTGTTGAGATGTGACAACACATGTATCTGTCTGACCAACCACCAATAATGGATGACAGCCCTGCGATCACTCACCCCTCTAATAAAGTGCCAAAATTAAACTCCTGAAACTTGTTTCCAAAGTGGGTGGAGGACAACTGAAGCAAAACCAGAAACCTGGGACAACAGTGATAAGTTCAGTTACAAGACAATGGGTTTCCATGGTGGAAAAGAGATATTAAAGTGTGAACAGTCTTTCTCTCTACACAAAAAGGACAGTCATACCCAGCACTAAAATCTAGTTGTTCTTATTTAAGGCTAAGGCCCCATACACAGTCCTCAACCGGAGAGGTCTGTAGAGTTCGAAGAAGAAACTAGGTCATAAACCATCTCAACCTCATTAAACCTGCCATAAAACAGACTGGTGGAGTACGACGTGCATCAAAACACCTGCACCTGCTGTTTACTCTAAGCCTGCTTACATGTGATGTGCATCAAGTTGCAATGACTCATCTCAGTTCTCAAGAACAGCAGCAATTTTATCACATTTGCTCAGAGGTCATCATGATGCAGCTGATGTGTTTCACTCTTAAGAGTGGCACTTTGACACAGGTGTGATACAGCTTTCCTCCCAGTGATCTCAAACTTCCTCCAGCTCAGGAAATGTGACAGGACAAGAAGCCCTCTGTTCTCCCTGCTACTCCCCAACAACAGGAAAGACAGTCAGAGAGGGAAAGACATACTACACAGTCATCCTATTGTTTAAACAGAGAGTGGTTCCCGGCAAACACTCTCTGACGTCCAGAAAGGTAGAGAGAGACCGAGAGGAAGCTTTAGTCCTAACGCCATGAAAACCTGTTTTGTAAATAGCTTTTTGTCATAAAACCCTGTGGTCTTTACCTGAACATGTCTGCCAAAGTCAGAAAAATGCTGGTGATTTCACAAGATATCTTGTTATGTCTCTGCACCTGTCACAGCCATTGCCAGAGTCATTATGTTTTTGGGGTGTCGATCTCTCCATCCCGTTCTTGGTAACACCTTGAGGGAATTTCTTCAAATTTTGACATGAACATTCACATGGACTCAAAGATGAACTGATTAGATTTTGGTGGTCAAAGGCCAAAGTTTATTGTGACCAAACAAAACACATTTTTGGCCATAACTAAAGAATTCCCATGCTAATTAACTGCAACTGGACTGGTACAACCACAAGGAGGTAATTCTAGTTTTTATTTGTTTTACTAAGTAATTTATGTATTTTTTCCTCAAGCATATAAGTTTCTAGGTGTGTTAATATGACAGTGTTGTGAGAGGAACAGAGTAAGCTGGTCTTCCTCCTGACTCCGCTGTAAGAACAAGTTAGCTATTACAGTTGTGCAGAGTGACAACTGCAGATGTTGATTCTGTTTGGTTATAAGGCACAAATTAGGAACTCATATCCATTATCTGAGCCAATAGCTGCAAAATGACACCTCAGGGGGCACCACGGCACCGCTGGCTCAGTGTATGGGAACTGAATAGGGACCAAAAAATAGAACAGGTGTAAAGAGAACAATTTGAGCAGGCATTGTAAGGTAAAGAATAGAGGCTAATGGTGAGAGTTAATTAAATGAGGGCTCGGGCTGCAGAGGTGAAATGCGTGTCCTATTTCACACCAGCATTGGGCTGTTATTGAGGGAAGCCTGTGAGAAATAGAACTTGCATTTCATATTTGCTGCTCATTTTCACCTTTTGGACTACTGAATGGAGGCTGTAGATTGGTCCTGGCAGGGAGCTTAATTATCCCTGACACGATGAGATGTGGGGTTTTGTCCAGCTTCATTGGCTTTACCAGAGTGGAGGGTAAGACCAACACGCTACATCGTGTCAAAACAGATACAAGAATATTACACAGAATCACGAGCAGGAAACAGTACCCACTCCCAACATGTGGTCATAGTTTAACTGTGACATTTTCTGAAAGAAACATGGACACCTATGAGATATTGAGGAGCTTGCTAACCAGTGTAGTTACACATCGGTGTCATGACACTGCAATCATTAAGCTACAGGTTTTATGATGACATGCAGGAAATGTGACTATGTGACTCAACAAGTGAATTTTATAGCTTGTTTTATAGCTGAGATTATGGCTAATGATTGTTTACTATTCAGCATTCAGGACTCTTTTGTGTTGTTAGTTGGAGATCACAATTTCTCCAGCTATGGCTAACCAAGGAACAGCTTGTTCAATATTTTCAAGGTTTATATATTGGATGTACCTTACCATTGAGTTTCCTCATTTACCATGTTAGGCTTGCCTTAAATAAAGAGCACCTTACGCATAAGATGTGACGCATCAGGATCTGTCTGATTTACCTCACCAGGTCATCGTATTTGTTTGTAGTAAGTAATTAGCGAGGCATGTCACGAAGCAGGTCAGAAAACCAATTTAATGAAATATCAGATTACTGTGTGTGGTGCTCAGTGCAGCTGAGATACAGTTTCTGGGATGTGCCATGGAGGGAGAAAATGTAAAAAAGTTGCTACGCTCTGACATGCACCTAGCTACAGCTGTTATGTGGCTCCACACAGCAAACAAGGCTTTCATTGGAGGCCCCCCAGAATCAAACCCAGGCCCCTAACATGTTTGCCTTGAACTCTCACAGGACCTTTTTGCTGTGAGGCGACACCGCTGACCGCTAAACACCACCTGTTGTTGCAACACTGACAGAAGTACTGGGGGGATGAGTTGTTTATCCAGCCATTTACCTGATCGTCTTTGTAGAACAAATGTGAAGTTAATTCCTTCAGGAGAGGCCAGGCCAGGCTAATTAAAGGCCCAGTGTCAATAGTGACTGTGATATTAATGAGGCTGGAAGACTGGGACTGGAAGCCTCCTGGATACTAGTGTCAAGCAAGATGGAGGGAGAGGAGGAGGAGAGACAGAAGAAAAACCAGGAGCTTTTAGGGACCAGGAGAGGGAGGAAAATCAAGACAAAAGGTTCATAGACACCGATGTTCAGCTGTCAAGGTGCAGCGTAAAAGAAAATTCAAGAGATTTTTATAGGCAGCCTCTATGCAGTATTCTCTCACTCACACACTCTCTCTCTCTTTTCTCTCTCTCTCTCTCTCTCTCTCTCTCTCTCTCTCTCTCTCTCTCTCTCTCACACACACACACACACACACACACAAGTAACAGCACGGTTAGGATAAGGAAACAAAAGGCTATCTGCACTGTGTCAGCAATTCTCTCCTGACTCGCCTCCACAGCCTATACTGACACAAACAGGTGACATTTTCCTGTGATTTGTCTTTTATTGTACTAAAACACTGGTTGAATTTGTGTAAAGTTATTGCAGTGGCAATATCAGGATTCCTTGGGGAACTGATTTATTTTTATGTTCAGTAAAATCACTAAGGCATTTGAGCCATTTGCAATGTAACAAGATATAGGCAGAACAAATCTGTTTTTAATGCATTTGAAATGGATACTCACATTGCTGAAAAAAAAACGTGAAATAACTCACGAAGGGTAGAGGACCCACTGGACATGGGTGATGGAATCAGTCAGTATTGGCTCTGTTTGTGGTCTTCTCTGTTTTTTTTTTTTTTCGGGGGGGGGGGGGGTATTTTTTGACAGATTTTAATGAGGTTTTGTGGATAGGCTAAGGGCAGAAGAACAAGTGACTTTTGGTGTGGATATGAACCTTAGTTGTGCTCTTATGAGCTACTATCTAAACAGTGCTGTGTATCATGAGGTGTATTAAGGTTCAGATTTAAGAAATTAAAATTAAATTAAACATTTTCTTACTGCCTTTCTACTGTAATGGATTGTGCAGCCTTGCCTGAGGTGAACTATCTGCTTTATGAGAGAGTTTAAAGTGAGAAAGCATGAGTGGAATGCATCATTCCATGAAGCTGTAGAGAAATCCAATCAGTGGTGTTGCTGATATTTTTGAGAGAGTTGTAACTCTCTTTAAAACTTTACTGAAAACCCAGTTAGTTAGCCATAGCCTGGAGTGTTAGAACAGCAGGTACAGCACTTATTTTAATGCCAGCCGACGAGACATGCAGAGATAATTGTACGTCACTGTAAATGGAATAATGTTCCAAGAGAAGAGGGGGTGATGTAAGATGGAGAGAAAATGACATAAATGTTAAATATGATGTGTATACCTTGGAGCAACAGGAGGAGTGTGCACATGTGCCTCATGCACCATGTACAAGCCAAGATAGTTAAAGGTGGCGGTGGGGGTGGGCCTTGAAGCTGATCCAAAGTGAAGAGGGGAGGAGGATTGTGTGTGCTGTTGTGTTGCAAAAAGGAGATGACATTCCCACCGCCCAGCAACCACGAAACACGTGTACTGCTGTGCTGTGTGTCGCCCACACATGACGAGAAGGTAACACCTCCATCCTTTCTTTCATTCTCTTCTCCCTCATCCTACTATTCCTACATTTCCTTTTCTCCTTGTCTCCACCACCCCCACTTCATTCATTCACTCCTTAGCCTTCTGCTCCTCACTCTGTCCTCTGCCCCTCCCCTCTGTTGCTTTGTTTGGATGATAGTCATGAGGTAGCAGCAGTGGTGCTTCTCTGTGTGTGTGCACGTGTATACACATTTTAAATGTGCACAATTGTATAGAATCACCAGACATTTTGAACAAAGTCTGAATTATGTAGAAAATGTGTTCCCCCTCAGATAGATGACGGGATATAGGCTAATGGAAGCATTGTTAAAATTGCTAACTCACTGACATAATGCATTCCCTAGTTCTTTACCCTAACATTAACCATCACAAGTGAATACCTAACCTTAACCCTTATCCTAACCTAAACCTAATTCTAACCCTAACCTTAAAACCAAGTCTCAACTCTCAGTCTGCACCCATGGGGACCTCAATTTTAGTCCTCATGACGGTGAGTCTCCAGGGGTTAGTGTGTATACAGTCTGTCATGTATGTTTCTTCCCCATGGTGACGAGGCCACACACCCACACACATGCACATACATGATTTGTGCTCTCCCTTCTCTACAGCAGGGTGTGGAGGTCCTAATTTGGGTGTGTGATAAATATCCTGTCCACATTGTTTGAATTAGGGATGCAATAATCCATCACTCTGTGTATCAGCCCTGATATTGACCTTATTAAGCAGACTAGCATATTGGCCATGACTTGACCCTTACACTCAGTCAGTGTCATTATAAACTTCAGTGTTTTATCTATGACATACCCTCAGTTTTGAGTTGGCACCTTGTTATGTTGGCTTAGAGTTGTAGTTCCACGCTGTGAGGTGTGCAGATTTAAAATCTGTGGAAAAGAGAGCACAGGTAATCAATACCCTGAGATGAGATACCGGAGTATGGATCAGTTTAAAAAGGTTAGACTGGTGCATCCCTGCTTTGACTAATGAACTAGTGACAAGGCCTCTGTTGGGCCTCTAGACAGGATGCACAGACTGGAATAGAAAGTAATGGAACTAGTAAAATAGGCCATACTAAATTGGTGATACAGGAGAGGACAGTGACAGAAGAAATTATGAGTAATATGTATTTTTATCCAGGACTCAAGTATATTTACAGGTGTATTTACAGATTCAGATAAATGTACAGTAGGCCACTGTATCACAGACTAGTGGCCAGTGTGTGACAGTCAGCACAGGAGGAGCAGCAGAAGCAACAATAGTGTATCCATGGGAACAAGCCACTAAAGGGGATGAATATGCTGTGGTGTGTGTGTGTGTGTGTGTGTGTGTGTCTTTAACCACAGATCAGCAGGTAGTAATGATAGTAATTGGAGCTATTTATCCCTTATGCCCTATAACAAACAAATAAGGAGCTCTAAAATGGTCCCAGATTCTCGGTTCAAAATAATTCTTGATCCAGAAATATTTTTGTTCTTGTGCATTGTTTGCCAAACAACTGACCCCGCTGCCTTGAATGAAACATAACTGACAGTTCAGCTGAGTGGTCTTGATGAGGATTATTGTCTGACTGACAGAGTATGAATACATGTATGCAGGAGAATGCAGCTTTCTTATTTATACATTTAAAAAGTTATTCATTTAAGTTAAATTGACTGCATTAACTTGAAAGCATCTTATCTCATGAAATGATGTGAGTGGAGTGCTCTGCTGTGTTATTGTTAACCTTCTATTTCCAACAGTGGACAACAGCCTCTGTTCTGCAAGGTTAGTACCAGGGAAAGTCATCGTTATCCAAATGACATCTTAACCCACCCCCACTGTTGGGAGAACTGTTATGGATTCCTCTGGACTCTTGTGGACGTACTAGATTAATTACTGCCTTGTGCTTCCTATGGGGACTTTATGTTGTTTCCAGTATTGGAAGCATGTTTAGCTTCCTGTATAGCTGTGCACCAAATGCTACAATCAACCAACACTAAGCATTTACCTACTTTGAATGTAAAAAGATTCTCTTTCTAAAGTTGCAAACTCTTCTAGTGTCTCAGTACTTTATCTTCTCTCTCAGTGTCAGTGTACACAGCTTCATCTCAGATAACACAGCCACAGATAAAGAAATCCTACTGAGCACCACAACATTTCCAGTGTGACGCTTGTTGTTTGTAGAAGCTGAGCACATACACGATGCCATGGGTCTCTTGGCATGTAAACCTGAGACAAAGAGGGGGTCTGTTTTTTCACCCATTTTTTTAGCCTACATTTTGCGCTCCCTTTTTAGCTGCCATTCTCTTTTGGCTCTGCTATGCATTTCTCTTTAATCTCATCTTTTTGTCTGATTACATTTTCCCTTGTTCTTAACATAAAAAAGCAATACCAGCACATTCTCAGTGTGCATGGTCAAGATAATTATAAAAGTACACGTTGGGAGGTTTGGGCTTTTGAATAGTAATGGATAGTAATAGATGTAAAATGCAAGCTCTGTTCAGTTGAGTAATAGGAGTTATTATTTTGGTTGTGCTTTGTGCAGAATCAAATGGAGCCAATAAATCTGACATGATTTGTTTCCACAGTTGTAATGCAAGGAACCGATCCACAGAGCATGTAGGTCATTTTCAGGTGCAGTGTAAATAACATCATCTTTAAACCAAATGAGCGATTATCAGTGATGGGTATAATATGTTCTGATGTGAAGTGTTTTGTGGTTGAAAGAACATTGAATGTAATGAGACATATGCAGCTCCTGGGCCTGATTCTACCTGATTATCTCTGCTGTCCTTACCCCGCTCTTTCTCTCTCTTCTGTAATGTGTTACAGATTGCTGTGGGTGGATGGTGTTGCGTGGTGTTAGAGCATTATCAAACAGGCTTACATTTGTTTGTGTGTGTGTCTGTCTGTGTGTATGTATTTTCCAAAGCTTCTGGAGGGTATATGGATTGGTATGGAGACAGTCTCCACTGGGAGCAGACAGATGACGTAAGCTGGTCAATAACACACACTTCCCACTGGTGGGAACTTTGCATTGGATTGGTTAAGAGCACTTGGCAAGAACCTGTTGACACTACTGATGAACAAAGTAGACAACCAAAATAAAAGACTGTTTATTATGCGCAAAATTATTATAAAGTTGACTAAACATACAAATGTTCTCAAGATGAATAAGCTGTGAACAAGTACAGTCTTTAGAACCGCTGTAGAACAGACTTACTCATCTGTGTTTTGGTGCAGCACATCTGTTTTTTTCAGGGATGGATCCTCTTGTTTGAGTATTCACACCATCCATTAAGTTGAACCTTTATTAGTTGTATTTTCTGTTCACTTCTAATCTGAACACACCCTTTGAGCAGATGTTGCACTCTCCCCACCCTGATCAGAGTGTAATGGTCGATGTCCCAAACTGTTATTTCACTTCAGATATGACTTTTTTGAGTTTATTACCAGAACCAGCAGTAACACCCTGGGTTTACCTCTTTGAAAACATTTTGTGTCTATGTCTAAACTTTGTTTTCTGTGACAATATTAAGCTTTTTTAAAAAAAAAAAATCTTAATCAATTGGTGGTGCGTCTTAAATTGTTAAAAAGTTATTTTACTTTCGTTTTTTTTCCAGTAAGGCTAGACTATAGCAAAATGTTATGTGTTATGTGTATATTCATAATACTGATCAATCTATAATAGCTCTTCAATCAATTCATTAAGTGATTATAATTCAGTGTAGAAGAGGTCCATTATTCTGGTGGCATACTTCAGAGTCCTCAGTGAACTCTTCTATATTCAAAATAGCTGCTGTAATCTGAATATTTCCAAAGCACTTTCATCTGCTTCACCTCTTTAGGGATTGGGATTTGACAGAGGGGGATTGGGAAGAGAAGAAATTGCTTTGAAGGATTTTGACTGATGTCTTGGCTGAAACAGAGCAATTTTTCACGGCTGGACCTCTGAGATGCTGTAGAGAGACAGGAATGAGACAGTGCTGCACAGGAAGACGAAAGTTTTCTGAGGCAAAAGAGTGAGGCTAGATTAAGATCAGTGACAGATAATTAAAGTTTCCGTTCCTGTGTGTTATTACTTGAATTGTTTGTTTTACATATGAGTAGCTTGCAGGGAGGTGTGTATTTACATAATGAAAGTGAAGTATAAGTATGTGCCAATAAAAATGAATGATGAATGAATGGAGATATATCAGAGTGCTTGCTGGAATTAGATTATTCACCCCAGTCCTTGGAATAACAGTGGTAGCATCAATCTGTGTCTGATCACAGGCATCTACACAGTCACATTGTTCATAACATTTAAGACAGGCATCTTATAAAGATGCTCAGCTTTACCTTTTACTATGTAAGTTTGTTCTTCTAAAACCAGACTGTACACGAAATCCACTTAACTGCTCAGACTTGGAGCCAAAGAGAATTAATTACCAGGAAAAGTTATTTTGTGTTGCTTTAATCCACTGATTAGAATTAGATTAATTTGTCTTTCCCTACATTTACTGGAAATCTTCAGGGTGTACAGTATGTAATAAATAATATTTAATGTCAATGTTCAACAACCTCTTCCCACAACATCTGGAGCTTCTGCCTGCATACAGTGGAACAGGTCTTCATTGCATTTAAATCGATTGTCAGGAATATTGGAATTAAAATGTATTCCCTAAACAGCTCTTTGTGCTTTAACAGCTATCATCTAGTAGTAATAGTCTGGGTTTGGGCCAGAAGACAAGCCTCCTACCGGTCCTCCAAAGAGATGTGTTTCTGGTTGTACCTGTGGCTGCAGGCTCAGCTCAGAAGTCAGACACAGTGAATCACTTTCATTGTTTTTGACTGTTTACTCTTTTATTCTCATCACTCCCTGTCTTGTTCCACCCTGTAACCCCCCAAGAATTATTTTTGTTTCACTCCCCTTGGAGCATCTTCTCTGTGGGATGTGAGAGCACTTATCCTGCCTGTGGCTTTTTCTGTGTCTCTCTATGATAGCTGAAAGTTTCCACAGAAACAAATGAGTGGAGCAGAGATGAGAGTAAAGCATTCATGAGAGATCTGAAAGTATTTAAGAACAGATTTGTGTCACCTTGTGTGAACAAATGATGGGGCTTCCTTTGCTGTATATGCTGGGCAGGTTTGGCACTTCATCCCTGGCTTATAACCAGAGTTTCTAATGAAGTCCACTCATGCCTATTGAGGAGCATTTGGCTTTTTGTCACATTCTCATTAGTCTACAGCCATTACTGTAACTTAGCAAGCTACAGGCTATTTGATGCATGTTAGCTGATAATTCTTTGCAAACATCATCTGACTTTTGCAAGAGTACATTTTAAACTGAGTGTGTGAGTCACTTTAAAATATTAATTGATTACAAAATGATTGTTGTTTTGTGTCCCACTACACTTACTGGATTACAAGCTAACTCCTACCATCTTGCTGAAAGGAATAGTTTAGGGCATTTAGAGGAAAACACATTCACTTTCTGGTGGAAAGTTAGATGAGTAGATTTAAACTGCACTTATAACTGTTCATTAAAGGTAACAAACACAGGTAACAAACCAACAGTGGATCCCTTGTAGTGTAGCTAAGTTAGAACTACCTGGATAACCTTTGCTTGTTTGCTCAGTAATGTTATCGCCATGGTTGGTCTGTGACTCATACACCCCCAGCTAGCACACAGTGATGTAAAGATACTGACAGGGTTGGTGAGATGCTCATGCCTACCAACCACAGACTGTATAACGGAGTACAAGTGTGCATGTGACTGCAAACAACAGTTCACTTAATGGCCACAGGTGTCAGTAATAACAAGGGTTTTCAGATTGTTACGTACAGAACCTTTAAATATTAGGCTTTTCTCTTTTTTCACCTTTAGACAGAGCCAGGCTAGCTATGCCCCCCTGCTTTTAGCCTTTATGCTAAGCTAAGCTAACTCGCTGCTTCCTGTAGCCTTACAGTATATTGAGCAGATACTGGTATTGAGCATATGATCCTAACTTTAAGTATCAAAGTTCATAAGCCAGTCTCCCAAAATGTTGAACCATTCTCTAAACAAGTAATCCTCATTACTGTAAAGTACTGGTGTGTATTTCATTTCTTTTGGCTACATTTACACACCGTGGAGTACTTGAAACCAAGAAATGTCCAGAGTATTACTACAAAACGTTTTTTTTTTTTTTTTCACTTCATCCTGCCTGTGTAAAGGCTAGTAATCGTTATTCTGTGTGGCAGTACTTGTAGCCATGGTACATACTATATGTGTGTATATGCTTGTGTGTGTGTGTCACAAGGGTAATGGGTTCTTACATGATTTTCATTTTAGCCCCTCTTCTTTTACCACAACCTAGCCTAAACCAAGGGTATCAGAGGTCCCCTGCTGAACTCCTGTCACAAGTATAAAAGGGAGCCCTTCCACGCAACAATACTTTCACTCCCTCAAGGGCATTCTGGGAGCTGTGGGTCATACTAAGAAATGTTAGTGGTAAAAGAAATTACTATTGATCTACTACTGCTTTCTAGAGGTGTGGGAGCAAACAAGTGAAGGCCACACAAAATGACATGTGTGAGTCTGCACGGTTCCTCATTGATTTGCAAGCCTCTGCAGTTGGTATCACAAGCAAGAGGTGATGAAAGGCCAAGAAAATGTGCTGTTGCACTTGAGAAAGACCTGTGTGCTCTCCTTCATCTTGTTTCACCTGTACTGCCACAACTCTCCACCTCTCTGTTTGTCTAGAATGTCCAGCCTGTCTTACATACTTTAAAGTTCTCCTGTTACTTTCCTCTACCAAACATTGCTCCTACATCTATCCATCCATTCGTCCTTTCATCCACCTTCAGGCAGAGAGCTTTTCACACTCAGTGGTAATGGGGAAACATCAGACACATGCTCCTCTCCTCTCCCACAGAGCAAGGTGAAGGATTGAACTTAAGCAGTGGGAGACTGACAGCCTCAAAGTCACAATCTGAAACTTTCCATTTGTGCCTGATTTCCTTTTATTTCCAGCAGGGAAAAACTTCTCAAGCAGTACTAGCCATTCATCAATTATCACCTGACCATGTAGATGGCATTACGGAGCATGGTGGTACAGTGAAGGTTCTGGGTTCAAACCCCAGTTCTCCCTATGTGGGTTTCCACCTAGTAGTCCAGCTTCCTCCCACAGTCCAAAGACATGCAGGTTAATTGTTGACTCTAAATTGGCTGTAGGCGTGAGTGTGAGTGTGAGGTTGAGTAATACCATGCTGCAGCTTTTTTTTTTTTTAAATCATGGTTTATATGAAGAGCAGGAGTTCACACAGCCTTTTCACACTAGTAACGCTGCCATCTTTGCTTTCAACCATTTATGGATTTCAACTTTACTTGAGGTAACCAAGTGGAGTGAAAGATCTGTAGCAGTGTTTGAGGGTTTTCTCCACAGTATCTGACATAGAATCGACCCAGTGTTTTAGAGATTAACCTGCTTCTCAACAAGACACAAAACAGATGCATGTGTCCCTAGAAGACGCCAACGCTTTATTAAGGGTATGAAAGCCGTAGCTACAGAAAGGAGCCGATTCTTTCATTCAAGCTTGATTAAGCAATTAAGGCCCACACTTATCTCTGGTTTTTAATTTCTTCTTCTTAGAGAAATGGTCTTTTAGAAGAAGAGGTATCCTAATTTGACATGAATATGTTAGCAAAGCTGTGCTGTGCTAACATATTACCTGGAAGACTGGGGAATGTGCTGCATTTTGTCTAACTTAGCAACTTTGTCACAACAGTTTATGTAGCTTTTTTTCTTTTAGGCAAAGAGCTCGGTAGTGATATTATAGCTTATGGCAGTTGATTTTGAAAGCCAGGGTTGGTTGACCAAGCAACAAAAAGTGTTTTTGAAACATTAATTAACATAAATTGTCATCAATAACCAACCACTGATCAGTGTGTGCTATGGAAATTGTCCACTGTTTTACTCCTACAGTGTTGTATACAAAAGCATGACACCCAGGGAACTTAAACAACAAAGGCTAGGTCCTCTCTGTCCACTGCACCCTCTCCAACTAGAAAATAAATTCTACCCACTCATCGAGCCAATATCCCCAGTGCAACAAAGAACTCTCTCAAGGCCTCTCTTGACAAATAGTGAAGATGCTTTCCACAGAATAAAGTTCCTGACTCTGGTGCATAATAAAAAAGAATTATTTATAAAGCTACTCCACCAGCTACTCAGAAGTTAGAGCCAAAAACTACTAAGGGAAGACTTAATTTGTAAGGATGTGATGGTTAAAATGCTCTATTTTCCAGTTGGTAACATAATCACAAAAAGTCCCCAGATCTTAATAGCTCACCCTACCATGTGCAATAATCTTGTTTACTTGTTTAGGAATTTTGATGATGGTGGCCAAGACATTCACATGGGCAGTCAAGCAAGGTCAAGTGTATATCAAGCCAATCCCTACACCGGGCTACAGAACTGAGCTTTCTACTATATTGCTGAAACTGCCCCTCTGTTTCAAGCTGCGGGTCTCTATAACTATTTAGATATTCTAACTAACTCTGAAGTCATAACTTTTTAAGAGCTCAGTTTTCCTGGAGATACTATTATTTACTCCCCAACAACATATTTGTCATTCAGTACAACTCCTCCATTTAAACTAAGGACTCAAAAATGGCCGCAGAGTTTAATCAGCACCCCTCTGATGCAATCACAGCAAGCAGAAAATTATGTGCTTCAGAGAAGGTAGGATTTACTGCAGGGAGATTGAAGTGGGTTGCAGAATGCTGAATGTAAATGACAGGTTTCAACAATCATCCACAAAACAGCTTAAACTGAAGATCGTACCAAGGCTGGTGCAGTGGGCGGTGTGTTTCCAGCTTTCTGTGCAAACAAATGAGTGGCTATTGGCCAGTGAGTATAAGGTTAAGTAATAAAAGCGACTTGGGTTTGAAGATTTCTCTGTGAACATGCAGTATGTTTAAGTAGCACTCTCTTGATAGTTGGCTGGTAAAAACAAATTTTACAATGAGCCTGCAAAGTGTCTTGTTTTGAATTGTATGCTAAGTAAGTTCTCTCCATTTTCCCCCAAATATAATACTTCCTTTGTTATTTTCATGATGTGGGGCAGAGAGCGCACCCTGACACGTTGCTCGGAAATCTCACATGGGTTGTAACTGAGTTGAGATCTTGTGACTGTGAAGAATATGATTCACATGATTTTCATACTCATTAAATCATTCAGTGCCTTTGCCATGGCTACATACATGTCGACAGCTTCTGTTTTCCAGGTTTTATATCATCACAACTGTTGGGATTTATTTTGTAGATATGGGTTTTGTTGTATGATTTAATAAGTAGCAGTCCTACACAACATCAACCTCATAAAATTTGAAATACTGAATAGCTAAGTCAGGGTGATCTGTGTAAATATTTCAAATTGATTCTACTTTTAAATAGTTCCTAATTAATGTTCTATTGATCAATCGACTAATCATTGCAGATCTAATTTGCTGACATTTTTCTTCTACTTGAGTACTTCAAAGACTTTCAGAACTATTGACATTCCCATTGCCACAGCAGCGTCTATCATCTGTGGTCAGAGAGCATCTGACCCTTCAGTATAGTCTATATATTTTCCTATGTGATGCCAAACAGCGGCATTAATTAATGTGTCTTGAGATTGTAGTGTGACTGTGTCTGTGTCCGTTTTTATGTTGTGGCTGTATTTCTGCCAATATCCTGAAAACCCTCTCCTGAAAGATGCCATTGGACCAAATATTAATCCCTAGAAATCTTGCTCTCTTATCGGTGATGGTGTCTTTATGGTGAGGGTCCTGAGGATGAATGAGGATGTACACTCGAATGGATTCTGGTTCCTTTGCTACTTTAATTTGTTTGCAGCAGCAACTGAATCCTCAGATGTTTTCCAAACAGCGTTCTCTTTATTTGTCATTTCATCATCTAAGGTGAAGAAACCAAAATTCTTCCACACACTGGTTCTCAAATACTTAATTATCATGCGTATCTGGTTATCACAGCTTTGCTCACCAGTGTCCTCTGTCATTTTTACTTATTCATTAGCTTAGTTTTCTCATAGGTCAGTTGGACAATATTAATTAATAGGTCAAGCTGGCAGTGAATTTTAAGCTCACCCTCCACTGGCAAAATACTTTAAATGGTCTGTTGTGCTTTACAGTTTGAATACTACACCCTGCCCCCATTACAAGAGCTTTGTTGATGCTACAAATTTGTTCAACTTGATATGAAATCAATTAACTTCCATGAGAGAATCCTCTGACTGAGAGACTTTAATTCCAGCTGAAAATGAATTGTAGAACTCTACAGCAGTAACATCTGTTGTGACCAGTCCCTCTCTTAGTCACACTGCCCTCTTCACTACACTCACCCAGCCCACCCATCTGTCTTTCTAATAAACCAGGGTTTTGCCTTGTGGCCTCCTGGGTCTCCACTTGTTCTTGTGCAAGGGCTTTGATGAGCCACAACTGCTCAGCCACACCTCATTGTCTCCAATTGGACAATTGGATGCACTTTTGCCCTCTCAGCAGAATTTAATGTGTCCTTGTGATTCCTGGTTATGTATCATTTAGTATGTTTTCTCCCAGCAAACATAATGGGTCAAACCACCACTCTCTCCTTTCACTCTCCTTTTATTCTAATCTCATCATCTCTCCCTCTTCCTCAACATTTCACATCCTTTGTCCATCTCTCTACCTCTCCCCATTCAGTTCCTTCTGTCCATTTGCGACATCCTCAGTTTGATTTAATTGTTCCCTCTCTGGTTGCTTTCATTCACTTACACCCCTTTGTTTTCTTTCATCCAGATTTTCCCTCACTCCCAACCCCCTTTCTGCTAGCACAGCTGCACTGCACAGCATTTATATCCTTATGGAATCTCAGGGATAAAAAGCCCAGTCTGGAAGCTGCAGCTCTGTCCACTCTGTGTATCGGCTCTTTAAAAACACGTATGTGTCTGTATGTTTCCAAGAATTTGCTTCATGTTTTTATTGGACAGATTTCACTCTCTGCCAGTCTCTCTGACAGCACTGTAATCTACTTAAAAATTGGCCTAATTAGAATTCCTCTCCTTCTCTCTATCTGTTTTTCTTTTGTCTCCTCCTCCACCCTTCATTTCCCCTCTCTTGCCCTCTCTTACCTTCTCTCCTGCCTCTTGACTTTTAAAATCCTCCACTGACTGTCTTTTTCACTCTCACCTGAGTCTCAAGCTTAAATTTATATGGTTAGGGAAACAGGCTGCTTCTGAAACAACAAAAAAGAAAACAAACAGATGTGGGAGCAGGCTTAGTCTTATGAGCACTTAGATTTACCTGGTGGTCACAGATTGTTTTTCTTTGGATTTTACTGGGCTTGGCGACACCTTGCACCTCACAGCCACTCTTATTGTAAGTTTCCCCACTGTGGGACTACTAAAGGATTATCTTATCTTATCTTATTTTATCTTATTGCATTGCATTTATGTCAGCTAGGAACCAGCCATGCTTCTTTGCTGCCAACAAGTTGAGCTCCAGAGATCTGCTAGTTGTGCATTCTCACCTGAGAGTCTGAGTACATTATAAGCAAAACAAACCTAGTGTCTGTTGTAGAACTCTTTGGCCTAAAGTCTAAGCTGTGGGCCACATAAAGCCACATTATATCACAGCATCAGAATCCGTTTACATCAAATGCCACAATGCAGGGCTGGTGTCTGTTTTCCATTACATAACAAACTGCCAGTCACTGGAGTCCCAGGTGTTCTGCTCAGCTCTACAACCTCATAGGCCTCAGTCAGTTAGTTTTCATACAACTTTTTTGTGCTTTTTCAATTTTTAAAAAGAAAAAAATTGAGTAGAAATGCCAAAATAAAAGTATTGTTAAAAAAAGTTTTTATGCTTTGCTGAGGTGGAAAGGTTGGTGCATAAATTATCATGTTACATGAAGCATGTGACTGAATCTTCTCTGATCCCCTGGGTGAGGAGGACAGATTTAATCCAGAGATGTTTTCAGCCTGAGCTGGAGAATGATGTACCCCCACCTTCTTCACTTGACACATGGACTGCATCGTTGTCAAAAAGAAAAAGAAAAAGAAAAAAAAAACACTCAGCTCCTCTGCTCTAATGTGAATCTGCCATTTCCTGAACGGGAAAGACACGCTGTCACAAATGTTGTAGAAAAATGTCTTCTTTCTCTTCCTGGTTGGGCAGAAAGCAGCGATCATGTCAGTTAGCCTTCTCAGCCTGCACTCCCAGTTATTGAATCTCCACACTGCCACTGAATATGGATATATTGACCGTTTTGACTCCCTTTGGGAGGCAGTGGACCTTTATAGAAGAGACTGAATTTGCCAAACTAGATATGTCTTGAGGCAGCTTACATCCAACATAATGTACTTTTTGTTTATTGACTGTGACCACAGCAGGAATCAGTTCACGTGCAGCACTCAGTTTCTTCCCCACCCAGTGTCGACATCCAGTAAATATGATCTCCGGCCCAGTTTTCAGAAAATTCATCTCTCTTGTGTACAACTGTAGGTCACTGGCACCCATAGAATCACTGGTAGAACAAATGGTGAATGTTTTAAGTAACATTATTCTCATCAAATAATTTTTAAATACTCAATTTTTAAAATATTTTATGAGTGACACTTAACTGGGTTACAAAAGACATAATGTTACCTATCTCAGCCTCTCGTGAGCAAGGTGTTTAATTGGTGTTGTTTCAGCTCAGGATGTTAGTGTTTGTTCAGGTGATCCATTTCCTGCCATGGTCTTTTTTTTAAATTAGTCTTCTCCAGACTTTAGGTCCCAGAGCAAAAACAAGTCTCATGTAGGGATAATATTCAGTCAGTTCAGTAGACAGACGGGCTGAATTATCTGTGATTCTCATTTTTAGAGCTAGCTTTGCCAAGTCCCTGTGTTTTTGTTGTGTGAGTACAAAGACAATACCACAAAACCCAGATACCCACACACAAAGTGGTTTCATTGAAGACAGTGAAACAGAGGAGGTTTTTTCCAGTGTACTGTATGTCCCTGTATTAACTCTTCAGTCCTTACCTATAAAAATAATTTGGAACTTTTTAGTGAAATTGAAGTTTTCTTTATGTTTTAGTTATTAAATTATTATTCTTATTTATTTCAATTGTTTTTACACTTAATGTTCTCAATTTGTTGTCTACCCCTGTACATTGTATGTATTTATTTCTATTCCAATGTGTCATTTTAAATTTATATGCTTAAACTAAAACCTTCTGACTGCACCTAACCATACCGATCACTTACTCTGGTCGTATTCAGGGGGGAAACAGACTCGGAACTTTAAACCATGGGGCAGTGAAACGCTGCTTTTCAGCCTGATGTTAAATTACTCCTCAGTACTATGTTGTCTCAGAGATACTTCTCTTTAAGGCCTGTGTTCAGTATTATAATGTGAGGAGATGAGCAGTTGCAGTATTGTTGATTTATTCTCCAACCTTAACCTTTTACATTATACTGTATAATGCATATAATTATACCTGTGATTTCCACAGCTATTTACAGTAAAACATCCATCGCAGCTGTCATCTTGTCACAATTTACCAGCAAAGGTGAAACATGACCTTTTAGATTTAACCGGTCATACATTGTTCATGTGAATTTTTACCTTTGAATGATCTCAACTTCAGTTAAATCCTCTTATGGGAGGGAAGAAAAGCTAAATGACAATTACAGATCAAGACAAAATGCTCAATGGCAGTTTCCCACATAGGAATTGAGAGAGCTTTGTTTGATGGCACAGAAGGCTGTTATTGAGCCATTTCATCCCAGCAATTACTGGCAGAGTTTGTAAATAACTGCAGGACAAAATAGATGAATAAATAAGTCGCATGGAGCCAGTCCAAAGCAAGAGTAACAGCACGCTTCATGGACAGACTGCAGAATAATAGTCGTATTTCAGCCAAGCCTGACCTCCATGAGACAGCACCATGATGAGTCCTCTATGAATGATGAGTAGGGTGATTTCCATAATGTCCTGCAGGGTGCTTTATCACCTGCACATATATATAGGTTGACAGGCTGGATGGGAGGTGTTCTGTTACCAGATGACTCCGTACGGTTCATTGAATCCTATTAGCTTTAAAGATTTAAGAGGGAAAAAGACCTACTGTGGTCACGTCTATAAGAGAGAGATACATCTAGAAAGTTGCTGATAGATTTGTGAGAGTCCAAATGCAGTGGATACAAATAGAGCACATGCTATTATTTTTCTCCTCCTGTAGCTTCAGGCTGTATCGTAGAAGTAACTTATTAAAGACCTGACTTTCTGTCCAAATACAATAATCATTAACGCACACAGCATTGTCCCACTCACCATAACTGAGTGCAATGTGCACCTTACTTTTATTGACTCACACACATGTATGTATTTGTGTGTGTTTGTGTGTGTGTGTGTGTGTGTGTGTGTGTGTGTGTGTGTGTGTGAGAGAGAGAGAGAGAGAGAGAGAGAGAGAGATTTTAGAAACCCTGCCACCTGTTCAGAGCAAGCTTCTCCCCAGAGTTAGCTGCTGAGCCACACAATGGCAGAGCAAATTAACACTGGCACAGGCAGAGATTGAGCCAGAGAGGGTGAGAGATGGATAGAAAGAGAGTGAAAATAGGAGTGAGAGAGAGAGGGAGAGAGAGAGTAGTATTAAAGGAAAAGGGCAGTTTTCTGGTGCTGTGTCTATTCAGTGTGAGCATGTGTGAGTCTAAGACCATATTTCAAAGATGTCTCTTTTCAAAGATTGCTAGTTGGTTCAGTTTTTCAGTTCCTTTTAGCAATTTGTTCCCTTATTCAAACCCAACTCTGGTCTCCTTCCCTCACTTTTCTCTTTTCTAGATTTTCAAAGGGACTCTTCCATATTTCACCATCTCTCTCTGTTTCTCCCTAATCTTGTTTTGTTCCTCCTTTTGACTTTCTTCCCTTTTCCTCCCCTTGCTTCTCCGTCTTTCACCCAGTACTTTGTGTCATTTCTTTCTTCTCTGAACGCTCCCTCTTCCAACACCCCTCTCTTTACTCTGTAATTGAATTAGCCATCGTCCATGGATCGTGCTGATCCATGCACAGAAACCCTAAACCCTTCACTTTCTCTCTCCCTCCTCCAATCTGCTGGCTGTAGTCTTCTTAGTTTCTCACTCACATATCCCTCCTGTCCTTTATCTTCTGATTCTTTTTGCCACATTTTGTCCTCTTCCCCTTTTATGAGAGTGAGTATATATGTGAGTGACAGTATGTCCACACCAAAACACCTTTCTCTCTATGTTTTGGCTTTCTATGTTTTCAGTTTCACACTAAGCAGGTGTTTTTACTTTCAAAAATGGTCTCGGCAGTGGATAAATCTTTAAAGCTCTGGCTGTGACATTATTTTCTGATCAGCTGTGTGGAAACAAAACCTGAAAAACATGCAAATGAGAACAACTAAATTGTGAGTTTGGCTGTATTAAAACCAGACTTTGGCTCTGTTTTTTTTTTTTGTTTGTTTGTTTACCATCTGAAACAGGCTGAAGAAATGGGGATTTAGCTGTTTCCTTTTCATTCAGGCATTTTAATGTAGACAAACAAATGTCTGAGTGAGAGACAAAGAGCACTCTCATTTAAAATGTATACAAAATGTTTTTAATATATTCCATTTTACCTTACTGTAGACCTACACATCAGCAGGACAAGAAGAATTCAAGTAAACAGAAACTGAAGCAGATTAATTTTTAAAAAACAGCTTGCATGTTATACAAGTATATATACTTGTGGAATGCAGTTCATGTAGCCCTGTCTCTCTCCCTTACCATGTGTCTTTGTTCTATCAACACTAAATATTTTATCCTCTGTGTTGTGTTGTATGCATTATTATACTCTCTGCTTTATTTTTTGTAGCTCTGTTGTGGCTTCTGTCTCCCTCTGTCTCTCTGTTTCCTGTATGACTGTTTTTTCTTTGAATTATTTTGAACAGGTAATGGAGAACACTGAGGACATGCTTGCATCATGGTTTTCCATTAGTGTTTTATTCATGTCTCAGTTCCACTGTCTCATTGATACATGAGCCGATTAGCAGCCACCAGCTGACCAGTAAAATCCAGTCACATCCATACAGATATGCAGAGCAGCCTTATATAACCTTACAATTGTCACTAATACACAATATTAAAAGAGAATGAACCTCCATCAGACTCCTCATCCATGCACCTGACTGCAGAAACATGATCTCCTGAAGTTCTTCTAAAATAATAATAATAATAATAATATATAATTATATCTAATATATCTATATCTATATATCTAATATTTAATCTATACTGCTGTAAATCACTGTACATATTTAAGATTTAAGTATATTTATTTCCATTCTGCTTGCAGAATTTTTTTTGCACACACATTTGCACTACACTGGAAACTATAAAAACTGAGGCCTATGCAAACGAAATTTTGTTCTGTATACACTTGTTGCATACTGAATGACAATAAAAGTCTGTCTAAGTCTAAGCCTAAAATCTTAACAGTAGAATTTTGGGCAGAAAAGAAGTCAGGTTAGTGACCCTGCTAACACAGCAAGCTCCTCTGTAAATATTTGGCTGCTGCAAAGTACTGTATGAAAGATGACTAATGATACCAATATGATGTGACTGTCCCCACTTCAGTATCTGCATTGACCTGTGTTTTATGAGCTGATGAGGCTGAGTGGAGATCAACTCACTCTGTATCGTAGTAGAGTATTCACCTTATGTCTGAGAAAGGTATTAGCTGGTTCTCCAAGAATTCAATTCACCCTTAAATGGATTCTGATCTTTATTTATATTAAATGCTGTTCAACTGTCTCCTTTGATTCTTTCCTATAAAATCTCTCCTCTCCTCTGACTCTTTTTCCAACCTGTTAATAGGCAGCGCAGGATACTCTCTGATGTATTCATGCTAAAACTGAACTGAACTGAGCTAAGTGAACCCCAAAATTGTTCCTAATGAGCAGCCTGGTGCCATGGATGGCAGCTCTGTGAGAGTGTGCGTGGGTGAATAAGAGGCTTTGTAAAGCACTTTGTCCTCCTCAGGTTGAAGAGTGCTGTATAAATGCAGTCCATTTACCACTGAGTGTTGGGAGGCTTCTGGACTTTCTCTATCTCTTTTTTTTCTCATAAACACACAGTCACAGAGAAAAAAAAGGGTATTTTCTGCTCACTTTAGCACATGTACTGTGAGCATTGTCCAGTGGCATTCATAGATATTTTTTCTTTTAATACAACCTTGATTCTGAGGGACAGGCTCTGACAGTTTTTCTGTCTGTCTGTGTGGGAACGTTAAAGGCTATTTTTCTCTCCATTTAGTCCTTGGTGAAGAATTTCAGCTTAAGATACCAGAAAGTGCTTTATAAAAGAAGGAAGTGGTTGAAGAGACAGGGACCGCCCTCCTATGCAAAACACCCCTGCTGGTCATTTGTGCTTATTATAATGCATAGTTATGTTTTATTGTCAGGCACCATCTATCAGCCATGTGAGACAGAATCAGTGTTTATGTTTAAGTGACAGAGTTTAGTGGCTGTATCAAGTGTGGTGGGAGATAATATTGTTATATAGTTAGTATAGGGAGCATAGAGTTAGCATGGGATGAGTGGTTTTAACACAGGAGATGGTTGTCGGTTTCCTGTTTCAAACTGACAGTCAGCGTTGTCTCTTTTAACCATGATGGTGAGATTAGTTAGATAGTTAGGGTGGGTTAGTTATTTCTCAGCAGTGATTTTCTCTTTCCTATCTCTTTCTGCTGCAGGAGCGCTAACTCATGAAAACTCTCCTGTGGGTCGTATCAGAGGAAAGGGACCTACATGGCTGTTTAGGTTGGAGGGCTTGTTGGTCTTGGCAGGTGCCAAGAGACTTAATATTGAGGGGTTGTGGACAGCTCAACATTAGCAGGGCAAAATAGTTGGTACTACATTTCAGGATGAAGGAGAGTCCCCTGTCTCCTGACTCCATCAAAACTTAAGGTAAAGTGGATGAAGGCTAGAATACTACACTTTCAGCAGTAATGATACCACCAAGGATGTTGACAATGACATGATGATTGTCATGCACGTTTATCTTTTCTTTCAAAATCAAAATTCAAAATCACAGTTTTCAATTCTTGTCCTACTGTTTTATGCCATTTGCCATCTGCTTTCATTACTTATGTTACACTTTGTTTGTCTACATCACTTCAGATATAATCACTACATAAATATAGAAGTTTTCACCCTTTTCTAGTTAGATTGACAGGTATGCAGAGATCAGGACAAAACGTGTGTTTAGTTCTCTCTAACAGTGTGTCTGTCGGTTTAGGGTGCTATTTTATCTCTCCCTCAGTGGACCATAATCATGATGATGCAAAGGTCAGAGGTTTTTTTTTCCCCTCTGGCATAGTGTGACCTTTCTTTGAACATCCACCAACACAGTTAAAGGCTTCTGAGGTTCTCCATCTTACCGCACCTCGCTTCAGACAGTGTATCACAAAAAGAGTTCAAGTATGGCGCAGGCCGTTTGAGAATTGTACGTCTGCTCAGATTCGCCTTAAGATTTCAGAGAGAGAAGATGGTCAAGGAGAAAATTTCACCCAACTAAGTTTTGAACACTAAATACAGTCAGGAGACCTGAGTGATGATGTAACCAGTCATCTCTCTCTCTCTCTCTCTCTCTCTCTCTCTCTCTCTCTCTCTCGCCTGACTCTATCTGACTCTATCTCTCTTTTCACTCCTGTCCTATGGATTGATGGAGATTGATCCAGATGGAGGCTCATGTGTTGGTCCGTGACTCAGTATATGTACACAAGCAGTTAGTAGCTTCAAAAACAGGTACCGCATCAAATGTTGGTTATTTACATTATCTGCTGGATATTTTCTCAATTAACCAGTTATTCATTTTGTCTGTAAAATATGTCCAAAACGCAAAGATATTCAATTGAAAAATAGAGACAACCAGAATCAATTAATTTATTTGTTGCTTCAGTGCTAATCAGATCAGGAAGCATTTGATCACATTTAAGAGCAAAGGAACCATTGTACGGTCACAGCCAGACATGCAAGTGATGCTGGTGCAGCTGCAGATTTGCTTAAAATGTCCAAAATGAACGAACATATTGATAGACCCACAGCATTGCTGCACAACACTATGGAACAAATCTTTATTAGTGGATGCCCACACGTAGGGAAAAAGTGAATCAAAGCAAACTGAAAATGCTGAATGTTCTACAAAGACAGTGAAATACTGACAGCAGCGTGACTGCTGCAGGAGCAGTGTTATTAATCTGACCAGCATCTGCACTACCTCTAATGTTTAACTGTTTTGGTCATAGTAATTGGTTATAATTTTGTGTTCTAATTATGCAGGGTTTTTGGTACTAATTAGTACTGATGAGCTTTGGCTTGGCTGGAGACCGGATCTGATCGCTGATAGACAGATGTCGTGCTGCATGTGGGCATCCCCTCCGTGAACACACACACACACACACATACAAGGTCCAGACTGACCCTCATGCTCAAAATTCTTGGAAATCAATTTCAGATGCTCTTTTACTGCTGCTGCTCTGATCACATTTCATTTCAGTTTCTCCCTCAGTCGCTTCCAAACACACGCTGACACACAGAATCTCTCCATTTGTCTTTTTTATACCTTCTCTCTGTTTTATTGCCTCCTCTGAGTTTCTCTCTGTGGCGCCCCATAAGCGGTTTCCCTAATTGTGTTTCTCATCAGAGAATTACAGCAGGAAAACACCATGCCGTGCTCAATGAATCTGTCACAGCTGAGTGTCCCCAAACTAGCCCACAGTGCTGCACTGCTTATTGCTTCGGCTACTGTAGCTTGCTTGAGGGAACTGGCTGATAAGCCATGCTGTATAATATGATGCCTTTGATAGGCCTATCAGTAAGCACTGCTCGATGCACAAGCAGTGAACACCATTAATATTTTAGTAGAGATGAATCCAGGGAGAATTGGTACAATAACTTTGATGTGCGTTTGTTTTATTCTGACGTGCTTCTCCTGCTTTTTGAGGTAAATGCTAAAGATGTTGTTTCATGGCTCTCTCTCTTTCTCTGTCACTCCCTCTGCCTTTGTCCTCCCTTTCACTTTTCATTTTACTTTTCATTTTGCCTCCCGCTGATCTTGGACAAACTGTGACAGGGCTTTGTTTCTCTGCTTCCAGGCTTTCCAGGCTTTTTTCTCAGTATGTGAAGGATGGACGGTCCTATTGGGATCATAGAGTAAATTACCACTGCAGGGTATCACACCATGAATTGTTACTAACAAAGTGATGACCAGAAAAGGCAATAGCAGAAACCAAGCAAACAAAAAAAAAACTTAAATACATTTAATCTGTTATTTATTCATGACTGGTGTTGTGGGCAGAGGATTCAGGAGTCTCAAGTTCTTTGATATGAAGGTTGAAACTAAGTCTGTCACTTGAGAACAGTTTTCTTTAACACACATTATACTTTCTCATTGTGGTCTATTCTGAAGGGAGGATAATAGTATATATGAGGACAGGGGGAAACCTGATAGAGCTACAGAGACCTGATGTCTTGAAGTCACGTCCAGGATTGACCTCTGTTCCTCCAGCCTCTGTAACTCAATACATTCTCTCATTCAGTGTGTCTTTCTTCAGAATTTGTGAAAAAAATCAAGTGTGTTGCTGGAGTTTATTTTCCATATTAAGACAATTATAAGACAGATCAGTTCCACTACAGCAGTTTCTGTAACGAGGTTTGTGATTTTAACAAGGTTAAACAATGATTACATTTCCATATCAAAAACACTCACCAACGCTCTCTTCTAAAATACTTATGGCTTATGGGAAACTGTGTTTGTCAAAGGGTGGAATCAGAGAATATTTGGCATTGTTTCACTGTCTTTGCCTGAAAAAATTAATTGATTATCACAATAGCTGCTGATTATATTACAAGCAAATATTTCAGTTTAGTGTTTCTTCTATTTCACGTCTGTTTCTCTCCTGTTCATCATTTAAATTCAAAACCTCAGTATGAGCACACATTTTAGTTCACTTACTTCTTTCAGCTGTCTAACACAGTCTAAAATTTACTTCAACTTTGCTGTGAAAACACTTGATGGTGTATTTCAGAAAGTATGATGGTGAGTGTGAGTGTAGATGATCAGTGTTTTTGTTACAGTACAGTGGTGTGTGTGAAGTAATTATGATTTATGGCCCAGGTGAACCTGTATGTAACTGTGCATTTAAAAGAGAGAGATAGTAGTGTGTGTGATAGTAGTGGTGTGTGTGTGTGTGTGTGTGTGTGTGTTCAGTTGCGGTGTGTGAGAGAAAGTATGATTTATGGCCTGAGCGGCCTCTCAGGAAATTTTGCCCTACACACATTTAATCTAAGGCAGTTAGATACACTCGACAGTACTGGGACCATTTCCTATGTTTTAGCCAGACGGGAGCTTGACCTTCGCCACCACTCAGCTTCTGCAGCCAGGTTACTATGGCAACTACAAAATGCAGCATGGGTGTGTGTGTGTGGAGAGGGTTAATGATCAACTTCCTTTTACAGCTCGACTACTTCCTAATGAGCCATTAATACTGTGACTAGGTCAAGGCCAAGGTATGCAAACAAGATACAGGACGTGGAAAGTGAAGTGTTTGCTGTGGCACCGACTCAGGCTCTTATTTTCTCTATCATACCCCTATTGCCATGTATTTGAGCTGGCATGGGCTCACATACACATGCACCCTGACCCATGTACACATACACACAGTAAACACACAGTCAGTAATAGCCAGTGTCGGAGGCCTCTGAGGAAAGAGAGATTGATTATTATTTCTATTCCAAGATTATTCATGATTAAAGAAGTTTGGCAAGACTTTTCTGACTAGTGTGTATGTGAGAGTGAACGCTAAGGAGATCGTGTGTGTTATCTCCCCTCTTACTGCTTCTCTTTAATCAGATTTGGTGCGTCTCTCCATGTTGCCATGGGTCTTTTGAGGTGAATTTCCTAACTAGAATCTCTATTTGCTGCAGGATTCTAGTGCCAGACTGAGCTCATTAACAGTAGTTAGTAAAAGTCACTAACACAAAACAGACTCCATCCCTTTCTGCTAGCTGTCACTCATCCCTATTTCCTCACCTTACATAGGCATCATATGGAAACTGTGGGTGCAAACAAATTTCAGTAAAGTTAAAATATCATTAACAACCAGAGCTGTCACTGTTTATGTTAAAAATCAAACCACTATACAAGTGCTGCTGCATGTCAAACATCTGACAACATCCCCCCTTGGTAGAGTTTTAAAAAAGTGGTTGTCTAAGGTGACGCATCTTCTCTGATCTTCTCCGATCACTAATTTTGGTGTGGCTAGAATTTATGAACTAATACAGAGCAATGTAGTACAACCAATTGGTTGTCACATTTCATAGTGGATTTAGATCTAAGCTCACCATGTTACATCATGCAGCATTTGAATTTAAAAGTCAGATTTGAAACTGCACTGTGCATCTGTTCATCATTAACATGCAGTGACTGGCAGAGGTTAAAATGCACCCATGAACAGAGAAGATCACAGTGACCTCAGCGCACCTGTTGTGATGGTCTACTCATATATGTACACATGAAGAGCAGTGCTCCTAATGAGCCTGAGCTAAACAACATCAGAGTGAGGGTAAGATTTGTATCAGGAGCCAAGCTCTGTTAATGCTGGTTGTATATGAGAAAAGAATAATACATAAAGGAAAGAGAGACTGAATGTAGGCAGCTTTGTTTGGTTGAATTGACTGTTCTGTAAGTGCTCATCAGCTCTGGAAAGGAAGGAGGGGGTTAAACCCAAAGCAGATGGACAGTGAGCTCCAATATGTAATTACTAATGTGTTCTTCCAACCGTAGCTTTTAGTCCAGAAACCACAGAAATATCTGCATAAACTACAAGACCTCTGCCAAATCACCTCTTTCTCTGTGTTCTGTGTGTTTCACTAACATGAGGTTTTTACAAAAGTGTGCGCTCTGTTTACTAATTGTATAACTGAAATTAAAAAAGTCACAATTAAATATCACCATGATTGCTTCCTTATCATTTAAATGGGCAAGGGAATTGCTTGCTGTAATGAACTCCAGGAAAAAGGCACAAAATGACAATTTAATAGTTAGAGTCAGCGCAATTAAATCTTCCACATTAGACTCCTCCTCTGCTGCTAATGAGTGCATGTGGCAATTAGCTTCACTATATCCACAAAATAAATAGAGCTCCATATATCAAATTAAAGGTGTACATCATTACTATAGTCTCTTGTCTGTGTTTATCACTGTGTAGTATGTAAATTAATGAACGAATGGGTGAAAACTGATTTTGACGTCTGTTATAATCCTTAAAATTTCAGTCCCAGTTAATCTGTGGTTACCATGGTAACGGCAAACACTTGTTGAGGAGCTTCTTTGTCGGATATACAACAGAGGAGCAAATGGTGCATCCTGTTTACAGTGCAACCAAGATCACATATAGAGCTGAAACAAATCATTGGTCGAATTACAGAAAATTAATTACAAATGATTTTGATTAACTTAATTGTTTATAAAGGAGAAGACGTCTCTTGGGGCTGTGAGAACACGTTTTATTATATATTTATCTATTTGCTTTTACATAGCCAGTAGCTATGGAGCAACATTATGGTTTATTTGGAGTTTGGTTTGTGTCCACTTGATGAATCTTCCCTATCTTTTAGCTCTGGTTTGGTCTGTACCAGCTCCTAAGGGAAATGGAAATATCTGGCCCCACAGCTGCTAAATGCTCCATCACTAACTGTGTCTGTCTGCTGTTTGCTGCTGAGCAGGCAGCAACAGGCAGTGGACACGGGGGTTTTCCTGCTGTGACTAAAAGCAACACGGTGAGTGCAGTGAGAGTGAACCAAAACAGTCAAATTGAGGTCTAGACAGATAAACAATGAGCTGAAACTCAATCTAAAGCTCCATAAAGGAGAGCTGCAGATTCAGCTGATGATTTCTGTAAGTTAATCACTATGAGCAACTCACATTGTTTTCACATTGTCCTGATACATTATTATATAACCATGGATTATAGCCACTTAATGGATAACAACTTCAAATCTGGTGCCACACCAGTGAAGTTGTTGAGGAAATGAATTTTAAACTTTGTTCCATCTTTACAGAAAAATAAATCTGAGACTGTCAGAAGATGAGCTGATTTTGGCTTTACTGCATGCACTTTGTTATATTTATTTTCATCTACAAGAGCACTTTGGCTGTGAGTAAACTAAACTTAACCAAATAAAAGCCAATGGCACTGAAATGGAAGCATAGTTTATGAGCAGAGTTTATTGCAGAAATTGAGTATGATGAATTGAGTGCAGTGGAAAAGACATTCTGATGACTAAAAAAAAAGACTATCTCTATTATGTTGTCTGAATAGCCTGTTATTGATTCACATTACCTCTTAAAAGGAGAAGTGCTCCATCATAGGTCACTGTAAGACTGTGCTTATGCACTCTAAGAGTTGTCTATTTGATTAAGTGCCAATTGAGTTTTCTCCGGGACCAATGATTTAAGCGATTCTGTTTGGTTGGCTTTATATCAAGAAATCATGAGCCCACAGAATTTATCATGTCAGATCTGAATGGCCTAGTCTTTTCTGTGTATGTGTGCATGCGTGTGTGCGTGCCTCCCTATCTTATATATGAGCTGATAACACTTGAGTTGGCAGGCTTTACAGTGTTAGTGAGAATATTGGGCCACATTTGGCTTCCTTACCCTCTAATGTAGCTCATTGTTTAATGCATTGAGAGAGGGGGGAGAGAGAGAGACTGTGTGTGTGTGTGTGTGTGTGTGTGAACATGTGAGGGAGTCAGAAACACTGTGTTCTTCTCATCAAAGCCCCACCCTCCCTACTGTCTCCACGGAAACGCAACACAATTGGTACCTGTCGCCTGGCAACATTACCCGGTGTCTTTGGGACACAGAGCTGCTGGCACACACATGCGCGCACACACACACACACAGACACACACACAGAGTTTGTCAGCTGTCACAGAGGTGGTTCGTTCCACATTTCTTCGCTCAGCCTTTTAAACTGCAGACACCTCCAATGTTCAGTCTGCTTTTGAAGAACACACATAGATCAAGTCTGAATACATGTTAAGTCGACTGTGGCAAGGCTAGTGTGTTTCTTATCAGTGATATCAAGCTTGTACTGTACATCTGTGTTTACATACTGTATACGGTGAGATAAAGCACCCTTAATACCAGATAAAAGTGCAGATACAGTGGCTTTAGAAAGTGTTCAGTATTCATTGATTCAGTACTTTGTAGAAGCCTCTTTGGCAGTGGTTACAGCTTCAAAGTCTTCTTGTTTAAGTCTCCACAAGCTTTACACACCTGGATTTGGGCAGTTCATCCCGTTCTTCCAGGCAGAACATCTGTGAACTGCCGTCTTCAGGTCTCTCCACAGATGCTCTTGAAGCCACACCAGGGCTGTCTTGGCTTTGTGCTTTGGGTCATTGTTGTGCTCTAACTCTGGAGCAGGTTTCCTTTATGGACTTCTCTGTATTTGGCTGCTTCCACCCTTTCAGTTCTGACCAGTCTCTCTGCCCCTGCCACTGAGAAGCCCCTCCACAGCACGGTGCTGCCTTCACCATGCTTCACTGTAGGGACAGTACGAGCCAGTTGATGAGCAGTGCCGGGATCAAGCTCTGTCCAAAGCATTCAGTTTTTGTCTCACCAGAGCAAAAAATCTCTGAGTCCTTTCAAATGCTGCTTGTCAAACTCCAAGCAGGCTGTCTTATGCCTGATTGATGGAGGCAGCTGGTAATTGTTCTGGCAGGTTCTCTCATCGCTGCAGCAGTCTTCTGAGGTTTTGTTAGGGTGACTGTTGGGTCCTTGGTCACCTCCTTGATCAAGGCCTTTCTTGCCTGGTTATGCTTAAATAAGAAAGACTTTACTGCCCCATCACAGTTTGTGTTTGGCGGTTACACCACAAATTAGGATTTTGAAATAGCAATCATTACCACACAGGAGTTGCCCTTGAGCAAGGTCATTAACCCCCAACTGCTCCAATGGGGCTGTTCTATAGAGGTTAGAAAGAAGTGTCTTCTTGAAATTTTTAGTGATCACATATTAGCTCAAAACCATTCGGAGTTTGAATCTTTGATTTGAAATGATATGTTGAATGATTGTCAGTGTGTTGTGTTTGGACAAGCTTCTTTATTTTCTTCGAGTTTAGAGAAAGGTACACGATAGAGGTGAAAGCAGTGACGAATGAAAATGTGTAAACCATATTCACTTCAGTCATACCCCCCAGGCTAAAGCACATCATCCACAGATGATTAAGAGTTTAAGTTCTAATGTTATCAATGAGCAGAAAGTGGCTGCAGCAATTAAGCCCTAAAGGTTAGACTGCTTGGTCAATGGACAATTATTCTTCAAACTCTGGTGCTACTGAAAGAGCAAATGTCATCACTAAGCATCTCTCTTCATTGACGTAACAGTTATTGACTGAACTTAGTCTTTATGTCATTTTCAGTTGAATTACCTCTATCTGCAGTTGCCAGCACACGCACACACACACACACACACACACACATACATACATACCCACATTCACACACTGTACTGCGCTAGAGGAAGACAGCTATGACAGCAACATATTTAGTTTTCTATTTTTGCCCCTGTCACACAGTCTCACAGGAGGAGGAGGAGGATGATGGGCTTTTGCCTCAGAGCCTGGTAGAGCCATGTTCTCATGTATCTGTATGCATGTAAAGTGGTGCTTGAAAGTTTGTGAACCTTTTAGAATTTTCTCTATTTCTTCAGTCCTAAAAGTAGATTAAGAGGAGGGGGTGGGTGTGTATAGCAAACTCTTAACACACATGTTTATGGAGGTGTATCATGGCACAAGTAACAGAGATTTCTGAGGACCTCAGAAAAAGAGTTGTTGATACTCGTCAGGCTGGAAAAGATTACAAAACCACCTCTAAAGAGTTTGGACTCCGCCAATCCACAGTCAGACATATTATGTACAAATGGGGAGAGTTCAAGACCATTGTTACCCTCCCCAGGAGTGGTAGACCAACGAAGATGATGATGAGCAATGTGTTTAATAGTTGATGAGGTCACAAAAGAACCTAGAGTAATTTCATAGCAACTAAAGACCTCTCTTACATTGGCTAATGTTAATGTTCATGAGTCCACCACCAGGAGAAGACTGAACAATAGTGGTGTGTATGGCAGGGCTGCAAGGAGAAAGCCAAAGAACATTGGTGCCCGTCTGCAGTTTGCTAAAGATCACATAGACAAGCCAGAAGGATATTGGAAAATGTTCTGTGTATGGATGGAACCAAAATTGAGCTTTTTGGTTTAAATGAGAAGCATTATGTTTGGAGAAAGGAAAACGCTGCATTCCAACATAAGAGCCTATCCCATCTGTGAAACATGCATCATGCATCATGTCTCATTTGTTTAATTGTGTTCTCTTTATCTACTCTTCGGACTGTATGTGTGTATGGACAGTATGTATATGTGGGACTGTATCCAAGAAACTTTCCTCATAATTTACTAAGAATTAATTACAAAGGTAGTTTAGCAGATAGCTAGTCAGCGTTATATTAATCTTTTGAAAGAAGATGAAATCAAGCTGTAAATCTCACACATCCAGTCCTTCCCCATTCATCCACACAGTCTGCACAGTAGCAAGCATCTATAAAGACTCTTGAGAGCACTGTTAGTCCTCACTACATTAGCATATACCATGGGCATGATTTATCTACACACACACACACACACTCTCTCATACATATTCACTGTGAGGGCCAGTTTTAAGCAGAGTCGTGGACCATGAGCCCTAGGAAGAGTTCATGTTGAGGTCAAAGAGTTCAACTGGGTGTCAGCCACTGCATCTGTCCCTGGAGACAGAACACCATCAGCCACAAATCCTCCCATATACACTCACACACACCAAGAGATGCAAAAGGTTGATATGTGGAGCCCTATCAAATGGTTGGGTGAACCCGCAGTAGAGCAGATGATTTGGAGTGATTTGCGGTTACCTTTATTGTTCACACCTTATCTTCTTTTTCATCAGGTAAAATCTCTTTTTAAAAAGATTTTGAAATACCTTAGATTCTCAAATAAAAGCTAATATTCCGATAAAAGCGGGAGGTGGATTGGCAGCTATGAATAAAGACCCAACCATAAAAACAGCCCCAAAACACTGTGAAGAGAGTGGAATTATCTGTACTATAATGGCTCAAATGGTAAATTCACTTCTCCATAGCAGTAATGTCACTGCAACACCGATTAATTCAAATTAAATCTACTTTGCTTGTAAAGATACTGTCAGTATACGTAGTACAGAAGTATGAAAACTAGAAATCTTATAATAAGGTAAAGAGTATGTCCTCTGAGCTGCTGGAAAAGATTATCTTGATACCAGGATGTCAGTTTCTCTTCTGGATAAATGATAAAAGTACTTGGTGGTGAGTGAATAGAGTATTTATACTTTAATGGCTGAGGACAGTGCACGTGTTAGAAGTGGATTGCGTGTGTAAGTCAGATTATTTCTCCCAATTAGATCATCATATCAGTCAGATGAAAGGATACCAGTGGAACAATTCAAGCCAGAGGCCTGTTGGAAGCTCCACCATTCACTCTGGGGCTCAGTCTGATGATGCAGAAGTAATAGTTTTGTGTGTGTGTGTGTGTGTGTGTGTGTGTGTGTGAACATTTGCTCTTTTCTCCCAGCAAGCTGAAACTTACCTCCTTGAATTAGTTAGGTTCATATTTATCGTATTTAGTCAGGTTCGCAGATGTTTGAAAAAAGCTGTTTTCTGTTTACTAATTTATGTTCATTTTATTCGTTTTTATTTTGTAAATTGTCCATCAGCCATGACACTCGGGTAACAGGAAATGGCTTCAAATTCACATGATAATAAATTGTTGGTTTGTGATCAAGTTTTTAAGGATTTTTGCCCTCAGTAGGAATGAATGGGATTCAGGATGAGTATAACAATGTGAGAGAGTATTGAGAGATTAACTAAATAGTTGGCTTTGGTTTTTTAATGAGATTTGCAGAAAGTAAGGGAAAAAGGGAGAATAATACTAATAACCTTTATCTTTTTTTCCCCAGACATATTTTTATTAAACTTTTTTTGCAAAGCAGATGTGACAAGGACAATGTAAAACATAGGACTAACAATAGCACATAACATACAGACAAGAGAGTTCAAAGAGAGACAGCATAATACATACAAAAGTTTGATATCATATCAAACTATAGCTCTACATGTTTTTCCCAGGCTGGATCGATAAGGCCTGACCTCATCCTGCGAGGTACAGAGGCACCCAGGTAGTCAAGAAATGGATCCCAGGTCTGCTAAAATAAAAAGGGTTTATCCTTCAATGCTATAGAGAAAGCTTCAAATGGAATGATACCAGTCACAGTTTGTTCCACTGATTGAGATGGAGCTTTATCAGTAATCCATAAGGCCAGGATACCTTTCCGGGCACAGTGCAGTAGAATATGTAAAAGGTCCCTGTTGCGTAAATCATCGGGCAGCTCATTATTTAGTCCCAGCAGACAAGTTCTTGCGGTCAGATGTAGATGGCTTGAAAATTATATTAAACTGTTGAACAATTGTAATCCAGAATTGCTGGACAAAAGGGCAGCTCCACAAACAATGAATAAATGATCCGACAGCAGACTGACATTTAGTACAAAGTTCTGACAGAGTTGGGTTCATTCTATGTCTGGCTTCAGGAGTGATATATATGAACCATTCCAACAGAAACTTGAACTGTGCAGCCCACAAGTAAAAAGGAAATGAAGGTGCTGCTCAGCCACCATTTTAACAGGCAGACAGAGAAAACTGTATCTTAACCTGGGTCTCTTCTTACACCAAATAAATGATATAATAGCACTATTAAATTTTGCAAAAACTTTCCTTGACAACATAACTGGCAACATCTGAAAGAAATACAGGAGGTGTGGTAGGATGTTCATTTGAATATGACCCAAAAGGGACAGTGGCAGGCCACACCATCTATCAAGGTCCTGCTTTATTTTTTGAAAGACAGGGGCCATATTTAATTTATATAAATCTTTTAAACATGACAAGACTTTTTATAACTAGATATAAGAATCCTGCTGGAGACCAGCGAAAAGGGTGTGAGATGTTTGGATCCAATGTTTATGAGCAGCGAAGAGGCATGGCTTCTCTTTTAGAAAAATGTATTTTATAACTGGAAAAAGAGCCATATTTATTAATTAGGTCTGTCAATTTAGGGATAGAATATGTAGGGGAGCTTAAAAAAGATCAAAACCTCATCAGCATACAACAAAATTTTATGTTCATGATTATTTAAAGAGATTCCTTCAATAGTAGTGTCTTGTCTAATGGTGCGGCTAAAGGCTCCATAGCCAATGCAAATAACAGCGGGCTCAAGGTGCAGCCCTGCCTAGTGGCCCGTTCAATATTAAAATTATTAGACCTGAGCCCATTTGTAATTACAGATGAAAGGGGCGATGTGTATAAGCTCTGAATCCATTTAATAAAAACCTGTGTGAAAAATAGGTAGGGCCATTCCAGCCTGTCAAATGCTTTCTCCACATCAAGAGAAATGACTAGAGCTTCTGCACTGTACAAGGAAGAGTGATGAATAATGTTAAGAAGGCGTCTCACATTGTGTCGAAGAAAACCTTCCACGTATGAAACCAGTCTGGTCGTTAGCAATAACAGAGAGGAGAACATTTTCCAGCTGTAAGGCTAGGATCTTTGCAAGAAGCTTACAAATCCAAATTTTAAACTGATATAGGCCTATATGAAGAGCACTCTTCAGATGATTTCGTCTTTTTTAGTACCAGGGAGATATTAGCTTCCATAAGAGAAGGAAGATGAGCCCCAGCTGCAAATGAGGACTGCTGCATCTCAAGTAGAGGATTGACTAAGATGTTGTTAAACTTTTTATAAAATTCTGAGTCGAATAATAACCTTTATTTGAATATTCACAGCTTTTATTTTGAAACACACATGTATATTCAAGAAGTTTGATAACATTACAATCTTACTTCTCAACTTTTAAATTCAGTACTAAATCAGTTCTAAAACCAGATGACTATCTTTTTCATTCCCGACAAAATAAACCAGATTCTTTGACACTGTTCATGTTCTCATCAGTTGAAGTGGCCCAGAGTCAGAGAAGTGCTTGCCTTTGACACTGTGAAAGTTGTAGACTTTTAGTAAAAGAAGAGAGATGACAGCAACAACATAAATGTGTCTCCAGCAGAAACTTCAAGCACCCTCAATGCCAAAGCCAGGTTGTTCTGTCCCAAACCCCTGTTCTCTTTTATCTGAAAACCTGATGGAGTGGATGCAGCTTTGCTGTGGCACTGCAGAGAAGCAGCAAAATAACGGAAAGACTTGAAGGAAAAAAACAAATAACTGAGGTCTAGTGTAATGATTTCTGTCTCTCTGGACGAGAGTAGCCTGTCTTTGTTTTTCAATTCTTTTTCCACACTGCATCACTCACCCTTGTCTCTTATTTTTTCTTGCTTGCTCTGCCATCAGCTGTACTTGTGTGTTTGTTGCCTGACTCCCTCTTTTTACACAGCCTTTGTATCCACTGCTTCCTGTCTCATCTTTGTCCCAGCATGCACTCTCTCTCTCATTTCTCAAACACAAAATCACAGCCCATGTGTTTTTAATCTTGCATTGATCCCACACAAGGACTGATATTCTCTCTCCTGCTCCTCAGGTCTGTTGATTCAAGTGCCATCTCCAGTCTCAGCTGCATTTTTGCTACCTAAAGTGCCAGCAGCCTGCTATTAATCCCCCTCTGTTTGATCTGTGAATACTACAGACTATTTACAGACATGGCAGCGAAGATGCTCATCATTATGTCTTCTTAATCTGCTTCGACAGCAAACAAAGGCACCCAGGAGTTATACAACGCTCCACTCCCTAAAGGGCATCAGGGGATCCAAAAGTACACACACGTACGCACACACACAAACAACCCCCACCATTTCCACCTTTCAAAGCTGCTGCCCAGGGTCCCTTCAAAGGCACTTTGAAAGATCCCTGATTACCAGACAGCCTGTAACTAGCATCCAGCTTCAGTCCATACGTCACTCACGGCTGAGAAAACTCACCACAGACTCATATGAAATCAAAAGTCATAAGCTTTTCTGTGTAAGTCAGGATGTGAACATAAGTGTTTCTGTGTGCATTTCACAGGTGTAAATGTGTGTGTGAGGGAGCATCTTAATGCATGAGAGTAAGCACTTGTTGAATCATATGGCAACAAAAGCCTAATCTCCAATGGAATAATTTCAGGACTGAGCCATTCACACCTTCACATCACGTTCCATTCATGTGTCCATCCTGATGAGCGCCAATGAGCTCTGCTGTAGCTCGCTGCATATTAACAGGAAGGGAACGAGAGTAGAAATGCAGAGAGGAATGACAAGAGCAGAGAGGGGATGATGAAAGCATCAAAGTAAACGAAAACAAGAGGAGGAAAATGTGTGTGTCTGTGCTTACAGCTGCATTGTGTAAGTGATGGATAGCTAGTACGAGAGCTCTTACTTGCTGCTGCTGCCGGCAGGGTCTACATCAGACCACCTGTTAAATGTGCAGTGGCAGCCACCGTACACTGTACTAGTCCATTTAAACTGAGCTTTGGTCAGCAGGTGGCTTGTCAATACATTACTAACTCCCGGAGAGACATATCCTCTTGTGGTCATCCACAGAGAGGTCAGAGGTTACTTTCAGAAACACACTCTTGGAGGGATTCAGAATCTTTCTCAAAGAGCCGTCTCCTGTCACTGTCACTGTATGAGAGGTCACATTAACTCAATGTTTAATTGAAGTGCAGTTTAACAGATTTAAAGTACCTCTCCAGCCGAATTTAAAAACACTCTATTTACATGTCTGCGCAGTACAGCTGAAGCATGATGTACTGTATAAACACTGATGTCTGCAGCAGTCATAGTCTGAATTAGTTACAGGTGTACAGCTGCAGCTGCACATTTGCTAAGAATCAAGTGTTATGGTTGCTCTTCATTGGTAATCAGTGCTTTAAGTTTGTTTGTGAATTATCTGATCGTGAGAGGTCATAGGAGGCGTTGGGCTTTAATCAAGTGTTCACTGAAACAAACCCTTCCTCCAACACAATTGTCCAATCAGAGCTTGTCGAGCTGTAATTATTATCATGCCTCGCTCACTAGCTTACTGTCCACAGTAGTTTCTTAACTCAGCACTGCCAAGGCCAATGACGTAACATTTGATGGGGTTACAGGCTACTTTTTAAAAAGCCTGATTCGTGACAGTACATCCACTTGTACTTTCCCACTGTGTGGAAATCAGTTCTGGAGTTCAGGGTAACATCTGTGCTCCTCTTTACTGTATCTGCTGAAATGTATACTCCAGCAGCCCCAGCCTAACTCATTATCAAAGGCAGATTTGTGTTCACCAAACACATGAATAAGTCCTCATCCTTAAAGCCATTTATCTGGTAATGTTATAACAGAACATACTGTTTTGAAATTGAAACCGTAAAATGTATAGCTAGCCATTGTCTTGTCTGTCCAAGTATCCAAGCAAAGCAACCAAACAGGTTGATGTTACAAATAAAATAAATACTTTTTAACACCGAAAATACTGGGACTAACTAGCTCTACTCTAAATACAAGAACAACACTGTTTCTGTATTACTGTATCTTCTACATGAATCATCAGCATGATGAGGATGCTGACTGTTAGGCAGCTTTAGCCCAGTGGTGGAAAGGAACTAAGTAGATGCACTCAAGTACTGTACTTAAGTACAACTTAACAACTTTGAACCAACTTTGACAATTTGCACCTCTACTCAACCATATTGTAAGCTATTAATTTCAAGATTAGGCAGCTAGTGCTCAAATGTTTTATATGGGGACATATATTTGAAGGTATTTTACAGACCAAAAAATTAATGGATTGCTCAATATAATAATGCATAGATTTGTCAACACTGAAAACAGTCGTTGAATATATAGTTGTAGCCTTATATAAAACAGTTGAACACTATCTGCCACCATCATCAATGCAAATTGCACATATGAGAACAGAGAGCTTGTGTGTAGCATCTTATTTCACTCTGCTTTCTGTCTTAGTTGGTGTCATTCGTTGTTTGCTAGTTTTCTTTCTCTTTGGTATTGCCTCTTTCTCTTGCTGTCCATCCATTTTTGTCTGTCTCGACAGGTTGTCTATCTCCTGTTGTGTTCCCTACACACATCAAAAACCACTGAGCATTGTGTGATTGTGATATTCTACACACATACACACAACTTTTGATAGGTAGGGATTTATTTTTCTAAGCTCATATAAAGGGTTTTTTTCTCTCAGACTCTGAGGAGAATAACCAAAGAGAAGAATTTATAGATAGCGACCTTCTCCATTAAGTAGTCAGTATTTTCACATAAACATAAACTCCCTGTAAAGTGAAAGGCAGGCTAGTAATACTAATCCTACTGAGAGTGTTATACCAGCCGTGCATCTTTTACATCTTTAAGCCACTTCCAGCTCATTGTTTTGTTTGCTGGCCTATAATGTTCTTACCAGGGGTCCACAAAAAGGTAGGGGACCTGTGCTTAAAACAAAAACTACTCTTTGACACACGCTGTGTCACATCATTAACTGAAACTGGTAATTTGTTTGTGATTTTCATTTCATTTCTCACAAAACACAGGAGATGATTGCAGTGTTTTAATGGGGTGCAATAGAGAATTATTAACAGCTGGCATACCTGGAGTGCAATGAGTTACAAAATAAAAGGACTGGAAATAGATCGATCCTGATCTCAACTGGCTTGGGACATCCCTATTGACACTAGCTACACACCTGAGTCTATAAGCTTGTAAACTGTTTCTATCTGTTTGTTTACATATGCATTTTCTGAGTCTCCTAAAGCCTTCCAGATGTTGTGTAATCCAATGACAAGTTAGGTGGGTGGAAGAATTGTCCAATTACACCTTGGCTTGCAAGCCCTGGTAATCCAATAACAGAGCAGCTCAACAATCAATACAAGCAGCATGGGCAACCAACTCACATCTCATTCACATAAACACACACACACACGTGCATGCACACACACTCACACACTATCCAATCCTGTAATCTTCTCAAGTTGTTGCCAGTCCACTGTGTTTGTGATTATTCATCAAGACCGTACAGCTGCTGTGCCTTCGGGCATGTTTACAGGACAGATCCCTCTCTGCTTCTACTTCAGCACAAACACACGCAATCTATTACACATCAAATGGCAACACTGGAAATAAATAATTAGCTTTGCAAATATCAACATGTACATAACTAACAGAGGCTGCATTCCTCTGCTAAATGAAAATGCACTAAAATGAATAAATAAAAATGTAGGGCAGCTTGTCCCACTTCATAACAAAACTTTGTTTCATTTTAAAAGGAACGTTTCCTCCCCATTGTGACCTCCCATCCATGCTAAGTGGACATTTTCAAACCAAAAAAAATACTTTTACAGCACTCTCCAAAATGTTTCCAGTGAGCAGCAGTGTCAAGCTGTCTGCCACATCCAGCTTCATCTGTCATAACCCTGTCTCCTAGAAATTACATTTCTATACAACTAAACTGTAACCGCAAATATGTTTTATAGGAAACATAATCACTGGATAGATTATGCTAAGAGGAATAAATGAATGGAGGTTGGGGTGGAGACCTGTGGTTATGGTTAGGCAACAAAAGCACTTTGGTTGAGAAAGATTTTATTTTAAATGTAAAACAGGTTGTGTCTGAAGTCACTGTGAACTTTCTGCAGACCAGAATCTTCCTGACCTTAGCCAGGCGCTGTGAGTCTGAACAGAACCATTAAACATTCTGATAACACTGCAGTTACTTCAAGTAGATGTTGCACTGCAAGATCAGATATTTTGATGTATGTGAGCATTTTACTGACATGTTCAGTATCAACGTATCTGCACTTGCCAAATATGTAAATGAAAAACATATCTTCATTACATTAATAGAAAACATACTTCAGTAGCAGTTATGTTTTATAAGTATGAAATGCATTGCTGCAGTTTAGCTATATAGAAATATCTTTTCTTGGAGACAGAGTTGAAGTGCAAGTCAAACTCTGTCAGTTTTATTTATATAACCTGAAATCAGACTTGAACTCAGAGGGCTTTCATACCTGCAGGTATCAGGGCACCTGTAGAATTTTGTATTCTATTTATTCCTTTGGTTTAATAACATGTGCCATGCACAAAACATTATCATGTTTATTACCTTATGCAAATAAAATAATAATGTGCTCCTTCAAATCCATAATTTACAAATCTAAAGGCTCGGCCGAAGTTGGAAACATATTGGGAGTCATGGCCAAATCGACTCTTTTGCATGAACAAGCACAAATTTGAAAACTGAACTTTAAGAAGTTGTTGTACTTTGAGAAAACTCTCTCTGTTTTGATTCTCTGCTGTGCATAGATATCATGCCAGCTTGTGATGTGACTAGTCAGGATGCTTTCCACTGCTACTCTAAAGACATTTACAAGAACCTGGCCTGGGAATTATGCAATTTCCTTAGCTGTTGTCTAGCCTTTAAAAAAAAACTAATCATATCTTATATGAATCTGTTGGGTTTTACTACATATTTGAAAAGTAAAACAATCTGGGGGTGTGGAGGAGTGAGCTTACCAGACCCATGTAGCCTCATCTCTGCTTGAGGCTAAAGGCTTGAGTCTAGATAAGTAAGACTACCATAACACACCTGAATCTCTGACTGAAGTGTTGACAAGGAAGGAGAATGGAAAAAAACATATCTCTGATTGAACCACATCATTTTTTTTTTGTTGTTGTTCATGAGTGTTATAGGAAATCAATGTTAAATTGACAGACTACTTTTTTAAGTGAATCCACGCATTATTAGTATTGTTATACTGCAGCCCAGCCACATGTAATGAATAATGACAAACACAGAAATAGGAGGCACAATAAGTATTTTGTACTGCAGTATAAAGGGTGAACCACTGAGGGAGTGTGACTCACTTTTTGATGAGGAAACATGAAAAAATAAACACAACACACCTCTGTTTGAACCCATTTTCCACTTGATTAATCAGGGAAAACCTTGTACATACTAATGCACAGACATTATCATGATTTTAAATTGTGTTGCATAAATATATACAGGTACAATACTTATACAGGTTGCATAAAAAATATCTTCCAGAATCAGCACATTGATTAAAGTGTAGAATTTTGAAGTATGCTAGAATCAAATATCTGTTATAATAAAATCCTGTCGTTTGGAACAGGAACCTTAACCACAGTTCCTCTGCCATAACCAAGATCTGTCCTTAATCTTAACAATACTTTAGCTGCAATGTGCAGATGTTGCAGAGAGTGAGAATTTAATTGCTGGTGTTTAGCAGCAGGTGGTTCTCTTTGCACCATCCTGCAAATACTGATCACATCTGACCTCACTAAAGTCTCATAGTTTTCTGCAATCCAATCAACGATTCTGATGTCTGCAAACTCAGCAACTGAATTCTGTTCGTGTGGAGGGGATGATGGTGCATTCGTGGGTGTCCAGGATGAACACACAGCCCCAAGGCGCACTTGAGTTAGGGGAGTCATGTGGCGGAGGTGTATCGAGTCTGTTGCTGTAGACAGTGTTGAGGTTGCCAACTAGTTCCAGCAGGGGTAATTTTGGTGAATGTTGAGGAAATCAACAAACACTATCCTGATGTAAGTTTTGTTCTTTTCAAAATGAGTGAGAGCTGAATGGAGGGTGGTGGAGACGACGTCCTCTGTGGATCTGCTGGCTGAGAATGCAGACTGGATGAGGATCCAGATGTGGTCTTTGATGTGCAGGAGAACTAGTTTCCCAAAGCACTTCATAACAATTGGAGGGAGTGCCACAGGGCAGATGTGGTGGTGAGAGAGAGCGTGTACCCAAGCAGAGCTGCATGGTTAAACTCTTGCTGTAGGGCGAACTTTTAATCCCGTCATACTCAGATAAAATATATAAATAAAATGTAATATTCTACTTAGGTGCACATATTTTTTTTGCCCCAGTCTCTGGTCCAGGATTCAGGTTTTACTGTAGCTTTAACTCAGAAACTCCAGGACAGTGATTTTATTAGAAATGTATGTCACACCCTAAAAATACAGAGCTGGAATTTCTGATTGGTTCTGATCTGTGCATTTGTCCAAATTAAAATAAACATTTAAGTTATAAGATCAACAAAACCTACACATAGTACATGGAATTTGGAAGACGAGAACAGTAATTAGTGTGTAATACAGTATGTCACGTAGCAGCTACAGCAATTCTTAAAGACATCAAATATTCATCATGGCTGAAAAACAAGGGCTTCGGTTCTTTTGGTGTGTTTCTTGCCTCCAGTGATTTCTAAATATGTCATTTCAAGCTGAACTCTGTGACTTGGATTAGTGATATCGTTATCACCAGTAACCACAGGTGTTACCAAATCAACCAGAACTCACATCTTTAGGATTATAAGTTTGCATGAGTATCTGTGAGGGCTCAAGTTGTTGGTGGTGGGGGAAAGAATTAGGGAGGAAAAATCCATCTCCAGGGTTTCAGCATGTCTTTACCAGCACACTGTAGGTCTATATATATATCATTCTCCTCTAGAATGATATTTGAACAACTGCAAGAACTTTAGGGGCACAGTGGGTAGTTTGCATTGCTGGGAGTTCAATTTATTGATTTTCTTTTACTGACAGAAACGTAGTGAAACAACAGGACAGAACACTTGCTGTGAACATGGCCATGTTAGTTGAAGCCATACAGCACAGCAGGCCTTTCCACAAGTGGCTAATTTAGTTCTGAGCTGGACAATATGCTGGACAATAGGCCTCACCACAGGGACGTGTTCCAACAGCTTGACGTTTATGATTTTGTTCAGGCAGCCTGTCAGATGTTGCCCAAAGAAAGAAGTGGATCACTCCGCTGACAGGTTGATGAGATTGGAGACTTAGAAGCGTTAATGTCCAATCATGGCTGTAGGTTTGTCATTTGTCTGGGTTAGTTGGTGCCTAAGGCTGCATTTCACAGCAGGTACATACAGCTGTTTGTCTGAGTGCCTATTATATTACAGTACACACACTGTACAGGACATATAGAGAAACTGGACGAGCATGAATACGTGTATTTATACTGTTATACCAGCCATATAACAATATTGAGTTTTAGTTTATGTCTTTATGTTTTACTTTAAGTGAATCTTTCATTTATACAAATTCAATACATTACAATTACATTACATTACATGACTGCTCCTGGTGCCTGAAGTGAGTCCAGTTTTTCCTTTTTTTCCCCCTTTTTTTTTTGGTTTAGATTTTTATGACGTGAACAGTAGGGTGGCATGAGTGAGTCACTCGCCACCTATGATCTGGACACCCTGATATTAGCTCAGGCTCAGACTTTCTGTAGTTGCTAAGGAGACAAAAAATGAACAGCAGCAAATGTGCTCAACATTTTGTGTATTTCTGACACTTGAGTGTCCGCTCAGACCTCAGTTTTACTTGTGATGGAGTATTTTGAACTGTGGTATTGGTACTTGCCAGTTGTAAGTAGTGTTGCTTCAAATAGTTTTATTACCTGACAACTCTTTTCTGCTGTTTCTGTCTGCCCATGTCTGAAGATGAATTATACTACCCTTCGGTTATAGCTCTGCATTTTAAAGTGGGTGTTTGCAAACAGAGAAACTGAAATACATACACTGTAGCTATAAAACTGAGACCAGTGTGGGGAAATGGAAACAAGGTAACACAACATATCCTGTGATGTTCTGACCAGCTATAGATTATCACTCAGTTGATTGAGTGTGCAAAGTCTCATCACCCTGCAGAGACTGAAGTCAAGGCTGCATTTCATTTTCTCTGCAAACATGTTCTTTATTCAGTTGAAGCATCTGTAATGCTGGTTTTGTTCCACCCAAACCACCTCCACCTCTAAACCTAAATTAACTGGAGTTGAGAGCTAAGACGAGCCCTGAAGAAACGAAAATCTCACAAACCAGCAGGCGCTCAGTTAAAAGTCAGCCTTTCTCTGTGACGAATGGATTAGGTCTTTGTTGCTGTGGCATCACAGTTGGCATGATATATGTCCAGGAACTGTGTATGCATGTATTATATATTATGTATGTATATAAAGACCATGCTCATTTTAAAAAAAAGTTGTATTACTAACACAAAATACAAACTTTTTTATTCTGAGTTAGTAACAAGGCACCATTCATAAAGGGTTCATTCACACACACTCCCTCTCCCTCTCTCTAATTATAGTTGTAGAATTAAGTTTTACAGCTCCAGGCAATAGACAAACTTTTGTTACTTACTATTAATGTCATACTAACATTTATGACTGCAAACCTGATGACTTATTAGAGGGTCAAAGCCAACATTTATAAATGCATAATTACTGAATAGTGAGTCATGTTATTACCAAAACATTATATTTATTTTCTGTTTCTTTTAAAAGTTAAATGGTTATACCATAATAAGTCTGCAGTTGTAAATGAAATTACGCAGTTTTTAAACTGATTTTAGTCCTGCAGCCGTTTCCCTGAAGATAAGTGGTCAAACAGTCTTTAGGTGAGGTCTCCCTAATGAATTAAAGAGCTGAAAAGAAAAGTGGCATCCTGGAGGAAGATTTTCCACAACCTGGCTGCCCAAAAGTTCTTCAAGGTCAGATACAGCACCTCTCATTTGTAATTCAAGTTGCAAACAGCCCCATTTGACCTCTCAGAGAGTGACATAACTGCAGAAGATAGACAGCAAGACATTCATTAAAACTAACTCTGAATTTAGAATTGAAAGGGGAAGGAGACAAGAGGAAGGCAGCAGAGCAAGACTGAGCAGGAACTGACAAGAACAATCAGAGAAGATGGAGTTGAACCTCTATTGAACAAATGCAGCTGTTACTGAGAGAGAGGGTGGAGGGAATAACAGTGACAGTAAAGCAGAGAAAGAGACATGGACATGGATCAGGGAAGTCATTTTGGGGATATGGATCTGAAAACTGTATCCTGGCAACAGAAACTGAGACTGAAAAGAGCTAACAATGACTGCTTGACTGCTTTTACAAACCTGAGTCAGATTATGTTCATGCCATCGTAGTTTATCATGTATAAAACTTTTCTACTTGTTTAACTGAACCTACCTCTGCTCAGGGGGTGACATGTGCAGCATATGCTACTTAGAAACTATTTTACATTAATGCACCAATGAAAACATCCAAATTATACAATCATGAATGCAATAAAAGTTACACAGTTCAGACATGAGTCCAAATAAAGATGTTTCACAATGCTAACTTACTCAGCATCCATTTTTTCTTTTTTTTTTTTTCTTTTTTCTTTTTTTTTTTTTTCTTTTTTTTTGTTTGTTTTTTAAGACTACTCAGAGAATGGGATTCAATGTCTCTGTTGCATTTGGATTACATTTATGTTGAGCCAGTCCCACATACAGTACAGTTCACATTTTGACCCAGAAGAACTTATTGTTTGTTGAAAAAGAGCTTGAGTAGATTTGCATACTAGTGCACAACACTGGGTCAAAACAACCCATTGTCTCATGGGTAAACGCTGATTAAAGTTTACTCAGTAATGTGTCGGTGCCATAGTGACCAGGGGCAATTTGTATACTCAGCGTGTGGCTTGTATTTTACAGATTTACATCCTCTGCAGGGATAAAGTAGACTGGGACTGAGCGCCACAGAGTTTGATGAATATATTGTTACTTTTGGTCTTTTCATGGGATTTATTGACAGTCTGAAAAATTGTGCATTATATCAGACTTATCCTTTTTAAAATGAAAAATGAAAATGAGAATCAGTTGAAATGCAGTTTGAAAAACAAGTTTAATCACCACCTTCCACAGGCAGTCACTGGAGACAAAGTATGTAGTATATGTATTTATTAACGTGTTTTAGAAGCGTTTTACTCTTGTTTTTTCATAATTACTCTTGAAGCCTTCACAAGCTTTGGCCTCTGAGCCTCAAGTCTCATGCCTGGCAGCATATCCAAGCACAGTACACTGGATGACATCAGGGCTGACTCCCACAGGATGAGTACAGGGAGGAAGCGTGGCAGCCAGTGGGAATTTTAAGGAGGGTGGTCTTCTGTTCTCTCTGTTATTATTTGGTGTTTTTGTCAACATCATCGGATATCTCTGCTGTCACCCCCAAGGGAATAAAAAGAAAGAGATGGAGCAGGAAAGAGAGGAAGTGTGCATGTGTCAGACAAGGCAGTAATTAACTAACGAGATGGATCGCTCCGTCTTGTGATGGACTGCTGCTTATTTGAGGAATACTACATATTAACATGCAACCTGAGCAAACTCCTGCATTGATAGACACACTTGAATTAATACATATACCTTCTTTTGCATAGACATAGTCACAGAAACATGTATCCTACCGTCCATACATTCCTTTATCACTGATTTGTCAAGTTCCTTGTCTCAACACTTCATTTTAAGCTGTCTCTTAAATGAGCTCACAGCATTACATGCAATAAAACAACACACACACACACACACACACACACACACACACACACACACACACACACACACCTCACACATCACTGTTTGGCCATAAAATATTTAGCGGGGTCTCGGGGGCTCTCAGAATTGATGAATCAATGAGAATGCCTGAGCACAAAGTAATAAATAGTCCATTTTAGAGTGTTCACCCATCTACAAGCCCGGGGCCATTAACTGAATATGCACTGGCAAAATTTTCCACTTGGTATTTATGCATATACACACTCACACTCACACACACTCACACTCACACACACACACCACACACACACACACACACACACACAAATGCCTGTTGATCTTCTGCTGGTCACCGATCAACAGCCTGAGAGCGTAGCTGTGTTTGTAAAGCAAGTACACAGAGGATAATGCCGGGCATGTTCCTGCCTTTACACAAGACTGTTACTTGAGAGAGGGTGGATGTGCTATTGGCTGCATCAATTAATGAAGCCTCATAAGGTTTTGTGATGACTCTTGACAGTGTTTACTTCGCCCGATCAATTCTTGTTACTGATCTGCCAGGCGTCCTCGCTCTGGCTGTGCATCTCTCTCTACTGCTCTCATGTGCAGCAGTTTGAATATTTTGACGCTTTCTTTGAGGAATGTAGTTTCCTTACAGTGTTTTAAAGATTGATGTTGGATATTTTTGGGATTAAAGTTGCAGCTACTAGATATATTGTGCAAATACTCATCAGACCACTAAAATTGAAAATGTATTTGTTTTCAGTATAATGCTCAGTAAGATTTAGACTGATATAAAACAGAAAAGACAAGCTTATTGAGGTCTAGTTCAAGTCACACATCAGATGTGATGGAGCTGAATTCTTTAAATCAGCTGATTGTTTCTACTGTTTTCCTCTCAGAGTCGTTTTGACCACTCTCTCCTTTCTCTTCCTCTCTCCTCACAGACAGCAACTTTGTTCTGGGAAATGCCCAGGTGCAGTCGCTCTACCCCATCGTCTACTGCTCCGACGGTTTCTGCGAGCTCACCGGTTACGCTCGCGCCGAGCTCATGCAGAAGAGCTGCGCATGTCACTTCCTGTATGGCCCAGAAACAAGCGACCGGTCGACGGCTCAGATCCAAGGAGCCCTAGACGAGAGGAGGGAGTTCAAGACCGAGTTGGTCTTTTACAAGAAGGAAGGTGAGGCTGCGTGTTCATGTTACTGTTACTTTATATGTTGCTGAAGAAAGTGAATGCTCATCAGCCACTTGACTAGCACCTAAATAAACAAGGTAGTCCAGTGTTAAAGAGACTGACAGGCCCAGTAAAAACTTGTTTTTTTGACAGTCCACTGGAAGTTGTCCCTTTATGTCCAATGGCCTGTACAACACTGGGTATACCGTGATGATTCCCTCCTAAGCCTCCTTACCCCTGCTGATGCAACATATCATAAGCGCCGCCACACTCACTAACACCTACAATACATACATCTGCACATGCATCCTATGGGAGGTCACCATGTCTCACATGTAGTAACACAGATGAAGCGTGCACATGGTAAATTTTATGAATGAAAGTGAATGGAGAACTGCAAAACTGCAGAACTTATTTTTTTACCTCACTCAGTATTTACCATCATGAAAAAATCTAGACTGTTATGTATCCTTGCGCATTTTCAAGCGGTGTGTATTAGGTAGACTAAACCACTGTTCACCTGTGTCTAGACAGTTATAATGTAATGTTCAGTGGCCAACAGATCAGACAGTGGTTGTACTTGGCAGCTTCAATGTGTGTGTGAGCGTGAACAGGGTATTCCTCAAAAACAGAACATTAATCTATAAGGAAAACCTACCTGAATAAATAAAGTAATAAGAACCAACCATTTCATAAATTCATATACATAGTATACTAGTACATTTTATGTGCAGTTGAAACAGCTTTTATCTCACACTGGCTAACTCACATATTTCACCACAATTCAATGTAGTCACATGATTTTGCAGTATGAATGAGTGAGATGAAACAAGAGATGAGAGACAGTGTGAAGTGTGAAAGGGAGAGACAGAAAGCAACAGGAAAACAGGAAAATCTTGAAGGACTGAATGAAGAATAGAGGGAGAGAATCCTCCCTTATTTCATCCACTCTTTATTAATTATTAATAAATCAAAGCTTTGATTGATGATGAAAGGGAGACAGAGGAGTGAGGAGGTAAAGAGGCTTGGTCCTCAAATAAGAAGTAAGAAGAGTGAGAGTCACGTACAGATGAAGAGAGACACAGAGACACGGACTCATCTGCTCCTCTGAGATATAAGCCCATACAAAGAGCAACAGAGGGTTATAAAACAAACACACACACAAATGACAAATTAGAAGTGTTTCATGCCTTTATCAGCTCTCCATGAGCTCACATTAGCATTTTAGCATTTCTCCAGGGGATTAAGGAAAAGAACAAACACATTTATATCCAGTCCCCTCACTCAGATCACCACAGTTCTCTCACTAAAGCCTTGGGCACAATTTTAAAATTGCATTTTAACCACTGAGTACACTCTTGTAATATATTCATATGGACAGAATATAAAACCATTTGGCAGTAACCCTTTTAACAAATTAAGCTACAGAAAATGTATTGAAAGAGTACTGACTTAATTAAAATGAGTAAAATGCATCCAAAGGGATTCACTTACAGCTGTATTATAGTAAGTGTTTTTTACATGGGATATACTGTGGTGGTTATGAAGTTATAGTTTGTATATTTATGGTAACATATGGTAACATAAACAATTTTCACCACTTTCCATTTTGGGATCATCTGTAAATATTTCAGAGAAACTGCAAATATGACACTTTTCATGCTGAGGGAATTACTGTGACATAATAGTGACATTTCATTTGTTTTTAAAGAAAAGTTTTGCACACTTCAATCGCAGCGCACGCGCACACACACACGCACACACACACACACACACCATAAAATATTTACTCTGATCCTCTGTAATTTGACTCATCGCTCCAGACATCATTTTACCTATCAGGAAATTACAGGATATGGTCGGTCTGTAATAGACACAAGACATTCAGCCGAGCAAAGACAAAAGAGAGAAACAAAAGCCTCTACTGGTGGTGGTGGTTAAAAAATCTCACACCAGTCAAATATGACCACACAGACGTGAAACATATTGATATCATTCAGTGTGACTCATGCTTTCAGAGGATATTATTACCTCTGATGTCCATCGTGAATTAACCTCCATGAATCTGCTTAGAAATCAGAACTAGCCTGACAATTCTCACATTTTTAAGTTGTCTTCAGTATCAAAGTAATCCAGTAACAGCTGTCTGTACATTCATGGATAGACTGCAACCAGGAATCATTAATAGCTAATTCAGTGAACATCTCATGAGGACACTTTACCAAACACTAAGCAAATATAGGCTAGAAACAGGGTCCCCAAGAGAATACCAGTACCTATCTGTAGCTGACAACAGCCCACGTGATTAGCTTTCATGGGGTCTTCCCCTTTTTAATGTTTTTCTGTCATGATATAGGCCTATATGTTGGTATTAGCATGTTTCCATTTATGAGCTCAGCGAAAAACATTTTAACTTGTTAACAATGAGCTGGGGTTTTTTTTAAAGAAAGAAAAAAGGGGATAAACAGCTCTTCATGTGGAAAAACTCTGACATCTTCTTTAAAACACAAGGATGTCACCCTGGAGGGGATTTGAATTTTTATTTGGTTGAAATAATTACTGGAACTGGGGTGAAGAATTACCCACATTGGCTCTGGACTGCATTAAAATCCCTGACCAGTCCAGATAATGTGACCTTCACCCAGCTCCCCTAGAGAAATGAATCCACTCTGAATGGGTCACAAGAATCTACAGCAACACTTGAAGCTAATGTAAACGCTAACATCAGGATGGTTACATGCTCACAATGACAACACTAATGTTTAGCAGGGAGAATGCTTTAGTCTTCACCCTTTTAGTTTGATGTTATCGGCTTGATGCATATCCAGTTTTAACATTAACATAAACATTTTGAAACCTGTATTGTTTACATCAATATTCATTAGCTTGCAGCCTTCTTTGTCACTGCCTTTGCTGGTGTATTACTATATATCATATTACCACTTGTTGATCAGTGGAGTGTGCACACGACAGGGCCCTACTCATAAAAGATCCTCTCCACAGAGCTAGAGAGGTCAAATACTCACAGGGTATCTTTATATCGATGGTGATTTTCCTGATAAGGCCTCCTCTGTGGCCTGTGTGGGTGTGTACCCACTGTGTTTGATTGATGCCTTACTGTCTCTCTGCTGTTAGCTTTGTTGCACCTGCTACGATGGGACAAAAGACACCTTTGAAAGGGTGTAATTATACACACGTCATGTATAAGTGCGAGGGTTTTTTTTAAAACAGAAAAAGAAAGAAAAGCAGCATTAATTTAAAAAGTAACACCTGCACACTGACTCAAAGCCACAAAACAAAAAGTTTCAATCTGAGTTGATTCTTCATCTAGTCACACTATCTCTCATCAGATATTCAGTAAATATCCAAAGGGGGAGCCTTTACATCTTTTCTCTAACGCCAAAAGGACTGAATTAAGAGTATGAAATTAAACTTTTTTTTATTGTCACTGTATTTTTTGTTGACGTGTTGTTGATATCTTTGATGTTTTGCCTTTGTGCTTCTACTGTTTAAGATGTACAGTCTTGATTTGTTAATTGTCTTGAGATCTTTATCACCCCGGGTGGTTTTGATGGCTAACCACAGCTGTTAACATAGACTCTGCCAGCCATTTTTAAACATTTTGACCCAACAAAGATCTGACCTAGATCAAAACGGTGTCTTTTTGAATATATTTTGTGGCTTGGAGTCAGTGTGCAGGTGTTACTTTATCACAAAAGACAACTCCATCATTATTACTGGCATGAAAGGACCTTTAATATTGCTAGTTATTACAGCACAATTACTGGTGAAATGATCACTCAGTATTTACCAGTTATGTTACTTGACCAGAATAAAGCCCTGTTATAGACTTCTTTCAGTAATAACTCTGTGCTCTAATTAAATAATCAATACATACTAATGACAGACTTTCATTTCTTATCCTCATACCTCACTTATAGTTATGCATGAAGCGGTTGAGCAGAAGACAGCACATGTTGTTTCAGCTGCTATTGTTTACCACCATGTTCCAGTCAAACAGGGACAAATCCAGCCCCAATATGGCTAATGTTTTTATTGAGGTAATCCTCCTGCTTGTTAAAATGCATTGTTTACATACATGATCCCCAGTTGGGAATTAGTTGCAGAAAGCTGTGTGCAGTGTACCAAGTGCAGCTCACAGTGTCACGAGTCAGAGATTACAGGTGAGTAACAGAAAACCAAAACAGCTCGTTTTAGCCTGATTTCATGCATTCATGTAACAGCCAGCAGGGGTTCACTTGTTTTGTTTAATAACCTTATCTAAAGGATAAGTCTGGCATTTTTTCTTATTGCCAGCAAATCCCATTAAAAGACCAAAACAACAGTGAATTAGTTCCACTAACAAGTACTGTCTCTCCAGTTTAATATACCCTCTTCCCAGTGCCAGAGAGCTCCATTGTAAACATCATGAGCCACACTGTTGCAGTGGGTGACATGTCCCCTCATTACAATGAACATGGACACAACAGTTTATTTTGAGTCAGTCCCATGTAGACTGTCCTCACTAATCCCCACTCACTAGTGCATCAAGTATGTATTAATACGCAGCAGAAAAGTAGTCCCAGACAATTACAAATGTCAGTCACCCATTAATGATACTGGGTGTGATTAGAGCTGAAACAGGCTGGAAGCTTTCAACCAAAGAGGACAGTGAAACACTACTGTTCAGCCCACCGTGAAGGTACAGTTCTCAGTCACAGTCACTTTGTACAGTATCATATCTTCAGTTTATAGAACACAACTGCAGTAAAACACTAACACTGACTTAATTCAAATTGACAGACTTCTTGTAGCAATATCACAACAAAGACAGGTGGCTTAAATGATGCATGCTCAGCAGTGGTAACAAATGTTATCAGAGCTCAAAAGCTTTGGCAAGGCAGCTAGAGGAATCTCATATAGTGAAGGTTTATGTGTTCTCTGTGGTACCCTATTTCTCAGTTGAGGCACGGACTTGTGGAGCTCTGAAGTGAATTCTCCACACCGCACCCACTCTCATGAGGACCTAGTGAATCCTGAGGTATAGATAGCACAGCTTTCCACCCAGACTGAAGGACCACTATGAATACAGTCTCATTATAGCTGCAGGCACACTGCGCTCCTGAGTGTGATGAACTGACAGTCTCACATGGAATGGTTCTGGGAACATGGTGCCCTCTCAAATGGTCAAGGCAAATGATGTCTACATTAATGATATTGGCAGTGTTATTACTGACGCATACATCTCCATGCTCTCTAGAAGCTAAAGATTTACATAGCCATTCATCAATTAATGTATGTTGTGTTTAATGCTCAAGTGGTCTGATGTTAGGACATGGTCTTCCAGCTGTGGTTCAGACATAGGATATGGTTCTTATATTGTAATATTACTATATTGTTATCTCACATGCACTTTAAGTTACTCCTTAACCTACGTAAGTACTACATTGTCTTTGTTCCTTTGTCAGTCTTTCTGGTAGCATGAGCAGATTGTATTTGACCCAGTGCTGATAATAAAGTGCCCTCATCAAGAACTAGCCGAATTTAGCATCAACAGCATGACTCCATTGACCCAACCTGCTTTGTGTCAACAGTCGAGGCTTGTTGCTGACCATATTCATCCCTTTATGGCCACAGTTTACCATCTTCTAGTGGTTACTTCTTACATGACAATGCTCCATGTCACAAAACAAAACTGGTTTCACGAACATGGCAGTGAACTTCAGTGGCTTATTTTACTGTTGAAACCTTAATTAATGACCATCATTAGTGTGACTGTTGTTCCCCAAGCTTCTCACACAATGAATTCACTGATATGCTATGCCATATAAAGAGAACTGGACTTGCTTGAGGTTCATAAACATCTGTGATTGAGTAGTTAAAGACCTTATGGGCAAATAGTTGTGTGGTGGTATATTATGTACATTTAGGGTGGAAACTATGCATTGACGTGTCTGTATGTTGGCATTTGTGTTTTCTCCAGGTACACAGTTCTGGTGTCTCTTGGACATTGTACCCATTAAGAATGAAAAGGGTGAGGTGGTTCTGTTCCTCGTGTCCCATAAAGACATCACTGACAAGAAGAAGGACCAGGATCCTGAGCAAGGACCTGACACAGGTGAGTTCACATGATAACACCTGTTCACAATTCTGGTCATGGATGTTAAAGATGACTCAACCTTCTCCTCAAACACATAAAACACTGGGTGAATCCAAATGTCTAGACTTCAACACACTTGCAGACTTCCAGATTTAACAGACGTGTTCCCAGGAAGTCTGTGAGTGATGAGAGCTGAGCGCCTGTCTGAAATCCACAGCTCATCAACTCTGTCACCTCTGCTGTATTGTGTGAACATTATTTTATCTCCTTTCACTACTGGAGACAGCGTGCACAACATTTTGCGTTTCAGCTGTGAAGTGTCACGGAAGTTATTGTAAATTCAAGCAAACAACAATTAAGCATCAATAATTTAAATTGCTTTTTTCATCCTGCGTCTTTTCCCTTGTGTAAATCTCAGGCTGATTAAATAAGTGTGTCTGCCAATTTGAATATTACGTCGATATTAATGACTGCCTCTAATAAAATGCACACGGTGAACCATAAACAGTCTGTCAGAGATGACACACAGCTTGCCATCTGATGTAAAATGTGATAACACAGATAGTTGAAGGGGGATGTCACAATTGAAATTATGAGTTCATTAGAGGCGGTCAGGAATTAATTGCTGGCAGAAAATATGCAAACTCCACTGACATATTATTTGTACACAATTACTGACACACAGATGAAAATTAGATTTTAGAAATGGCTTGATCATAAAATATTCTCATATCTGAGATCAGAACATCAGTTGTTTCAGCGAGAGTAAGATTTGGTCATGTTGAAGGAATTACAGTGGGAGCAGTGAGAGAAGTCAGGGGGAAAGGGTCCAACAGTTTTATTTTACCAGATTTGAAAACAGTCACGTTTCTCTTCTCAGGACTTTAAGCTGTGTTAACACAATATTTTTGTCATGTAAAAAACTACACTAGTGTTCTTTCTTGTTGTGTGTTAGATTTGAAACACATACTCTGTTAAATTAGCTAAAAACATGCAACCTGGTTGATATTATGTAAAGTGCAGGTGATGATAACCTATATTGTTTAATAGAAACAGATTCTAATATATCATTAGAATCACAGATGTGAGGCTCGTTATTCGTTATTATTGGGGGTTTTTTTAAAGCATGACCATGATTGTTCCCTAACCTTAATCATGTGTTTATTAAACCACAGTGTTGTTGCATAGAAAATAAATAAATAAACAGATTTATTCAACAGTGATTTGTAATGGTTTTGGTCACATGAAACCAAAATGAATGTTTTTGGATCAGATGGGATCCAGCATGTTTGGTGTGGACCTGGCCAGGACCACAGCAGTGACAGCACGGTGCCGACCATGAAACACAGTGGTGGGAGTGAACTGATACGGGTGTAGGGGAGATGAAATATACAGATGGCACTATGAGTGGCAGTTTCTAAAACCCAGATACTAGATGAAAAGATGACTCCCAGTCTCAAGAGGCTTGTCAGGAGAGGAATTTTTCAACACGCTGCAGAAATCACACAAGAGAAAAACATTGAAAACTATGACCTGGTCAAATGTGTCCCCTGACTTGAATCCAACAGAAAACCTTTGCAGTATTTTAAAGCAGAGGGCAGAGCAACAACACCCCTCCAGCTAAGAGCAGCTGAAAACAATCATCTGTGAAGAATGGCAAAACATCCTCCACAGATTTGTGTTAGACTGGTATCATCCATGCTCAGGAAGATCAAAAGTAAGGGCAGATATACAAAGAATTGAAAAATAAAAGAATGGAATCTCATTAAAGAAGGTTGAGCTGACTTTTGTTGCTGTTGATTCTTAAATATCAAACTTTCATTGTTGTTTAATTAGTCAAACATTTCTGTTTTAATTGCCTTCATTCTTCTTGGGCTTTGGCTAAAAACAAATGGACATGGTTTGTAATTAATTAACATTTTAGTGATATGAACCAGGGGTGCACTCAGGTTTGTTGTATGCTGTAAATTGCCAGGATACTGCATCTGTAGCCAAGCCAGATCAGTCCCACTCAAACATTAATTATGTTTTGCCTGTAGCCCTAAAGTCATTTCACCGACCTAACATGAAATCTGGCCAATAAAAACACATTTAGCTGATGAATCTGTTGTTGTATTTCCCCTGCAGCATACATTATTGATTGACCCTCAGTCACTTTCTGCCCAGAGTGTGTTTGAGGTGTGTCGAGCTGTTTGTTTTTCACACTCATGTGAAAACAGAATGATTTCCATGTGTTAGAGGTGTGTGTTGAAGGGACTGTCTTGAATCACTGCACAGTGTATCAAAAACTCTGTATTCACTGTTTTCTAATACTACCAACACTGAATACACAGGTATTACCAATATTCAAATCTTGTTTTTAATCATCCAAACTGTGTTGCCAGCTCAAGAGAATTGGAGTTGAATATCTACCCTGTAGAGAGCAAAGAACAGAAGCAAAGTAATCAAGTCTCTTAAGATGAAGTGAAGTCTTTAAAATTTAAGTTTTTTTAGATTGGCTGTGAGAGCTGTCTGCAGTGCTTCCTGGTGGGAAAGAGCACCTGCTTGAAATCACTTAACCAATTTTCTCCCACTTGCCCAGACTCTCTCATTTGGCTGAATATCTTATTGCCTTGCTGCTGAAATGATTGAGGCCAGCTTTCATACACTCTGGCTGCGTTTTGCACACCACATGAGTTATTACATTTTAAATTCAAGCCAAATTTAGAGTGCCGTGCACACCACAGGGGATAGAAGACAATGAAATGGATGGAAAGGAAAGACAAGAGGGACAAAGGAGGATTTAAGTGGTTTCTGTTTTCTGATTCATCACTGTGTCATGACTATAACTGTTAACAATCTGATCACCACTTTTTGGAGGTGAAAGATATAGAAAGTGTCAAACAGAAATGAAAGAATCTGACATTTATGAGTTGACACAAACACTCCAGTTTACCTGCTGACTGGCTGAACAGCTCACTTTTGGCACTTAACCCAGCATGATGTGACTTTTCAAAACAGTTAGTGAGAGAGAAACAGGATGAGAGAGAGAACACATTCAGAATGGGGGAAAATCAAAGAACGAGGGACTCTAACTGTTTAATATACAAAGATCTGTACAGAAAAAACTCTTTTCAAAAACACACACACACACACTGGTTTGCACGACAGCATGCTCACACATACACACACCGTGTTAACTGAATTTGTTAATAATTTAAAATGTATAGCTAGCCCACTTTCCCACTAGCACACTCTGGCTCCCCCAGAGAACATGCTGTATATTCTGAAAAACAGCATTATCAGTAGTCACAGCACGGTGAGAGGAATCTGCCCTAAGGCATGTAAAGACCATCTCCTTCTTTACATTGGATTCCCCTGTCTGCCAGCAGCCAGCTCTAATGTTGTAATGTTCAATACACAGAAATTTGGTTGAACATTTTTTATGCTTGCTGTGAAAATGACCCTGAGACCTCAGCTTCCTGTGTCTCCAGGAGTCATACTGATGTCTGATCACTAGTTAGATGAGAAGATCAATACCATGCTTATGCCTTCACAGTAAACATGAAGCTGCAGCCAGTGGGCGGTTAGCTTAGCTTAGCATAAAGACTGGAAACAGGAGGAAACAGTTAGCCTGACTCTGTCCAGGAGGAATAAATTCCATTGACCAGCACCTCTAAAGCTCACAGATTAACAGGTTATTGGTCATTTGTTTAATCTGTGCAAAAAAAGTATAAGAGCAACAGTTCACCATTTTACAGGGGGTTATGTGCAGGACTTTTCTTTGATTACTGAACTGTTCCTTTAAGGTGTCAATATGAAAAGCCTGCCATCATAAGGTCGACTTCCATCCAAATGTATTTTAAATCTCAACCAAATTTCAAGAAGAAAATGCAAATGAATGAACATTTCCATCCACTACTGTAAAGTGAATATTAGGAGCTGGTTTGTCAAGATGAACAGCTGATGGTGATAACTCTCTGGTCAGTGCCATTAAATCTTTCCAGGAGAAGAGGGTGCAACAAGATGACATAATTTAAAGAGCAACCTCACATCATGGAAGTATGACATTTCTGTTTGTTTTGTGTGTTCATGTGAAGCAGATTACTGTCTCCTGCATCGCTCTACACAGATCTGATGTTTTCATCTCTTCAGTAGATGTTTATGTCATAATGTATTTCCTAACTTTTGTGCACTGTTTTTCAAATGTTTTCTGATTTTGATGGAGATGGTGTGGGAAGAAGAGCACAGACCTCTGGTAGTGCACTTGTTTGAACAGATGGAAAGTAAGATAAATAGATGTGTAAAGAAGAAACAAAAGTGAGCTTGAAAGCTTGAAAAGAGGAGCTTACTTTTTCCCCAGCTGACCAATCACTGCATGAAGTGGGTGTGATTGTCAAATTGTTGGTTTTCAGAAAGTTACCAAAATTGTTGGATGCAGACCCTCTAATTTCGACATCAGAAAGTTGTGGAGGGAGGGAGGGTTTCAGACATAGTTTGATTAAGTGTGACTTTGTAGTCAGACTGTGCTGGGGGGAATGAACATGCTGAGGGCTGGCTTCTCCTGCACCTGTAGACCTGGTGCCAGACCCCACCCCCCACCACCCTGCCGCCGACACATGTAGACTGAAGCAGTTACTTAACTATCAGCACTGAAGCATTGCAAGTGGTTCTTGAGATATTCATAAACCCGGGGTTTAAATGTAGGTTTCTCATGGTCCACATGCTCTGCCATAATTTATTAACAAGCAAAGGACTCCAACCTTTAGCTAACTGACCCCAGCCCGATGAATAAGACAGTTAAATGAGGCCAGCTGGTTTGTTATTAGTCTGTACAACACTCAAGATAAGAGCTGCTTCCAGTCTAGAAGATAAAGACATTAATATATCATTCTTACTCTTTTTTTTGTTACAGTCTACATCAGGCCCCTTAGACTCAGTCACCTCCAGATAAAAAGCTTCCATAGTCATGAAAGAGGAGAAGAGGGAGAGACTGAATAGTTTTGTCTGGTACTATATAACTATATAGCACAGTTAGACAGTAACATCAGCATGAATCACAAGTAACATACATTTTCTTGCTCTAAATAGTAATTTGGCTCTAAAGCGATGCCATTTAAAGTTTTTGTTGTTTTTTACAACTGGTCAAACTACAACATTATTTTGTTAGAGGATAGGTTCACAATTTTTCAGATCCATCTTCAGCATTGTCCTGTCTCTCTCTCTTTGACCATCCAAATAAAGCAGAAAAAAACTCTTTAACATGCTTTCAGAGAAGTGTTAATTAAAATAAAACTTGTGTTCAAAGATCCTCATTTCATGCAGAAATGTCAGTTGTATCCAAAAACTTTAGGAATGAATTCTGTACATACTTATATACATACTTTGTAGATTTTTGTAGAAGTGAAAAGGACTAAAAATTCAAATGTTAATGCACTATGACCTTTTTATTTCATAAACTTCAAATAATACATTTTTTGCTCAGGACTGTGGATTTAGTCTCCTGTCATTTTAAGACATGTTAGGAAGGGATCTCTTGTTCAAAGTTCACATGGCATCTGACTGTTGTTTTAAGACACATTTGAAAAACGGTGAACCTGGCCTCTAATGTCATGTATTTTCTATTGAAACAGGTGTAAACACATGTAAACTAATGGAATCTTCATTATGCAGGAAAAGCCACTTTGATTTTAGAAAAACAGAGGATCCTGATTCTGCTGACCTAACTTTATTCTTAGTTGAGCAGGATGAGTCATCCCTGAAGGCTCTCTGTTTTCCATGTTTAACCAACAAATTCAACCTTATATTCCCATCGGCCTCCACTGACCCTGAGTCTAGCCTCTGCCTTTTTCATCTTTTAAAGCGGCAAGAATACGGTTTGAATATACAAGCAGACAAACATTATCCTCACCTCTAACAGCAGGCATTACCAGGATGGATACCTCCCCCCTACCTCAGTCAGAACAGATGCTGGGGGGTGATAAACCTGAGAATACCCCATATACACAGAGAAAGACAGATCATTCTTTGAACAGTTTTGAATTCGTCCCTAAATATGGTGAACAAATTCAATTTGTGGGAAATGATTTGGTTATAGGCATGACATGATATTATGGACAGAGGGAGGGACGATCATAATAGGAAATGTAAAGTGGAAATGGAGAGAACAAGGAAAGATTTTCTGTCTGGATGATGGCTGAACAGAAAACATTTCTCTACCTGCTGTACAATCGATTCAGTTTGTGTCTCTAACTTTTACCTTATCTGAACTTATCCTTTCTTATTTAATACATGATAAAAAGGAAGACATGAATGAGATGTTGTGGGAGATTCTACCTTAAGAACGTGCTTAGTCAATAAAGAGCCACAAAGGCAGACAGCAGGTCAATATTATAACAAATATTTACACAAAAACTTGAACAGCATGTGTACATCAGAGTACACTGAGAACATATAGTGTAACATTCAGGGAATATAAGATTATATTCAAAGAAAAACAAACAGTTTGACCCATCTGATACAATGGGCTGCTTCACTGAGACCATTTGATTTTCATGAGGTGAGACATGTTGCAGGTCATGTTTTCACTGGCCTTGACCTTTAAAAGATATATCTGTCAAAGCACTATCCCCAGGTTCAGAGAAGCCTGTGTATCAGTCAATATACTGGGGCAAAGAAAGACCTTGGTTTAAATTCTAACCCTGTGTTGTGGATTTGATTGTGGCTCAGCATGTTTCCATCTCCTCCACAGATGAGGAGACGGGTCTGGAGGTGCATCAGGTAACTCGCCCTCCAGGCTTCAACGCCAACCGGCGCCGCAGCAGAGCTGTGCTCTATCACCTGTCAGGACATCTGCAGAAGCAAGACAAGAGCAAGCTCAAGATCAACAATGTGAGTTTCTGTACATTTGTCTACACTGATTCATCTATATGACAGAGTTGAATCTACTTCCTTGGAAGACTGTGGTCAGTAACCACACAGCTTTGTTATATTTCATCTCATATTTTTAGAGTAATAAGTTGTCTGGTTGCTAGAGGATGTACTGCATGCCAGACTAGCCCCAGTTACATTACATACATCTCATGTAATCATTATTTTTACTTTTGAGACTTCTGCACTGATGATTGCATTCAAGTCACAGAGGTAGGGATATGTTTTTCTGAGGGATAAATATAGTACTAGTCAAACTTTAAAAACCCCCACAGGTTGTGCAACAACAAACCAGATTCTTCAAAGACTCTTTCATCCAGATGGAATTCTCACTTATTCCTGCTCTGCAATAAAAAAGAAGTTTGCTTAATTGTTTCCCAAGTTCCCAAGTCCAATGCATCACAGAGACTTCAAGGGTCATAATCAGGGGATGATGGCAGTAGCAGCCCAGCAATGTGGTATTTATGTGGTCACTGCAGTACAGTGGACAGCACACCCTGACAGATGGTATGAAGGTCATCAGGAGTGTGCTCACTTCTGTTTGACTTTGGGGTAAAAGAGCTCTGCTGTTTTTTAGCTGATGTCAGTGGTTAAAAACAAACATGCAGACTTAAGCAGTCTTACAAGTATGATCCCCATTTATTGAGGGATTATGTACATTTATGATTTTTAATTGGAAAAACAGGGACATTGACCAGTCTTTTTGAATATTAAGAATGGGTGAAAAACACAAAATGTCAAACAAATATTGTATATTTTAACCTTTTAGCCTGAACCTTTCCAAATGAGCAGCTCATTTCTGTCTCCTCTGTATTTGAGTCTTCACTTCCTATTAAATGTAAGCTTCTTCTGAGGTGATTAGACCTGCTTAAGGTACGCAGTGTCCTCAAGCAGGAAGCACAGTGACTTTATGATTAATGAGGACATAAAATCTGACTGAAAACAGCAATCTGTTCCTGTCATAAAATACTGACATCTCTCAGTGAAAGTTTTGTATTTTTTATTGGTTATACCTGAAGCTAATGCAGTCTAACATAACAGTCCTGCAATAAATCCTCCTTCATAAAGGTTATAATGCTCTGTGTCTAAACTGCTTTAGAGAGGCGTTGATTCAACTTTAGCATCATTTTGGGGGATCGTTTTTGTGGTGTGGTCGAACTATAAGGCATTATACAAGACGTGTGTCTGTTATGTAGCCCACGTCATTGATATACATTGGGTGGACAAAACAATAGAAGTCTAATGTAGCCTCTCAAATGACCATACAGTCAAATCAACACCTCTCTAAAACAGTCTCAACAAAAACTGAACACGATAACCATCACGACGGGAGGATTTATTTCATGACTGCATTAGTTTTAGTTTGGTGTACCTAATAAACTGCCAACTGAGTCTATGCGCAATCAATTGGTTAATTATCCATTTGAAACTACTTTTCCCTGCTGTTTTCAAAAATGTCTCCAGAAGTATCTTCATGCAGATGGCCGCCCACCCTGAGTCCGGTTCTGCTCGAGGTTTCTGCCTCTTAAAGGAAGTTTTTCATTGCCACTGTCTCCTAGTGCTGCTGCTCATGGTGGGAACTGTTGGGTCTCTCTCTGTAAATACCATATTTTAAAGAGTATGCTTTAGACCTGCTCTATATGGAAAGTGCCTTGAGGTGACTTTTGTTGTGATTCGGCACTATATAAATAAAAATGAATTGAATTGAATTGAAATGAATTGAAAGTTGTAAAACATGTATCTGCTTCTTCCACCTCTTCATTAAAACATATATAACACTTCAAATGAGCAAGACACAGTTTTTATAGATGCACTGTTACATGAAATGGAAAACTCTAAATGGACTCGTGAATTATTTTATACATACTGTAATTTCTCCTGATATATGGACAGTACAGTACTGGTGCTTGGCATTGTTGGAGACCTTGCAGTCTAGGTTAGACCTTATATTACCCTTCTGTGGCTTTTCATAGAAGTTTGTATTGATGGACCTGTGTGCAGGTGTGTGTGTGTGTGTGCAGATAGAGAGAGATGAAAGAAAAGAAAGATGTAAAAAGTAGAGATGTGAGTGGTATACATCAAATATATCTCTCCCTGTCATCCAATCCAGAACATGTTCGGGGAGAAGCCTCCAATCCCGGAGTACAAAGTAGCAGCCATTCAGAAATCTCGCTTCATCCTCCTCCACTATGGGACCTTCAAGGCCGGCTGGGACTGGTTGATTCTGCTGGCGACCTTCTACGTGGCCGTCACCGTGCCCTATAATGTGTGTTTCACAGTGGTGGGAGGGCGGGATGAAGGCAGCAGCAGCGCCCCTCGCAGCCCGCCCAGTGTCAGCGACATCCTTGTAGAGATCCTGTTTATTTTAGGTGAGAGAACGCACTGGGTTTATTAATGAGGTTCACTCCACAAGCTCCTCTTTCTACTGACATTTCTGCTATAACATGATTTAAATCTAGAGCCAAATTCCTTTCATAACAAACACTCACCTGAGGCGCACGGGCACGTCTATGTTGACACTTAACTTCAGTAATCAGTAAGACTTTGTGACTATTTGTTCATCGCTCACTGCCCCTGATGGAAAGTCAATAAAAAAGCCTTTATCTGAGCGGCTCATCAGTCATAATAAAAGTTTTGTTGAAGTTTTTAATGATGCACACACAGCAGTGAAAGGATATGAGCCTTCACAATTGACCATTATGTCTTATTGCTAACTAATTTCCCAGAAAACAGCAGACCTCTTTGTCCCCAGTCTTGTCCATCTAACTGTAGGAAACTTGTATGGGAGCTCTTAAGTGGACAATTTGCCTTAATGGGAAAGAGTGAACACAAGCCCTCCATTCATCTGCAATGAAATTATATGAGCCACCCGCAGTTTAACTGCTGACTCCTTTCAGTCAATATCACATTTGTTAGAACTAATAGTCTAGCCTGTTTATCAATACGTTCACTCACTGAACAGTAGTGAATTGAAATGTGCTGTGATGCTTCTGATTATTCGGTCATTGCTGTGAATACGCTGCTTTTCATTAACTACATCCTTAAGACTCCTATCAAGACCTGAAAGGTGGAATAGCAGGTTAAATGAAAGGTTTTCACTGGTGGTTTTGACATGTTATACATATACTCTTATATCCTGTATATCCTGTTTTCAGACAGACTCAAATTGGTTTCACACCTGAAACCAGATGAGACAGGTAATTTATAACAATGAACCACTGAGACATTATTTAGTCTTTTCTGTTGTTTTTAAATCATTTCTTGAAGTGACTCCTGTGTGATCTGTTGAGTGTCTGTTGCTCTGTATGTTATTCATTGCTGTGTGATTATCATGTAGGAGTAATGTGTCTGTGACACCTGCACTGTCATGTTGGTTAATTCCTGCTGTCAGCTCCTACTGTTGTTGTTGTTCTCTGCAGACATTGTGCTGAACTTTCGAACTACTTTTGTGAGCACGTCGGGTCAGGTCGTGTACGATGCCCGCTCCATCTGCGTTCACTACGTCACCACCTGGCTCTTTGTTGATCTCATTGCCGCCCTGCCCTTTGACCTGCTGTATGCTTTCAACGTCAGCGTGGTGAGTCTCCTCTGTGTGTGTTATTGTGCGTCTGTCTGCGCAGTTGCGTGTTTCCATTCTCAAAGATGTGTGTGTGTGGCAAATCTGGATATTTAATTCACCTCTTTTTTTCTCCACGGAGGAAACACTTGCATGTGGACACACACTCTCCTGCATTCATTTTCCACACCAACACACCAGTGGCAATGGGCCAAATTTGGAGAAAGGGAAAATGTATGTATAATGTCGTAGGCTCCCATGTGATCAACCAGACTGTTGCTCATCAGGCAAACAAATGATGCAGAGCCAATCTAAAGTTAGTGAACAAACTGCAGGTCTCATTAATTTGTATTTTCAGAATCTCAGAATCCTGAAAGATGTAGAACTGTGGGGTAAATTACTGCACATGCATGCAAATGAGTATTAAGACTTCATGTTAAATTCTAGTTTGGAGTTGAAAAATGTCTGATAAAGATACATCTTTTGAATAAAACTGTCATTTAGACTAACCATTTATTAATAACACATGGTGAAATGTTGTGAAAGAATCCTCAGGTTTCAAAATGATAGCACCTTCACAGAATAATTTCCTTATATTTAAGAAATGTTGAAGGCTGCAGCTGTGTGTGTGAACAGATGTGGTATGTTATCTGTCTGTGCAGTACTTTGGAGTCCACCTGTTGAAGACGGTGCGGCTCCTTCGGTTACTGCGGCTGCTCCAAAAGCTGGAGCGCTACTCCCAGTACAGCGCTGTGGTCCTGACCCTGCTCATGTCCATGTTCGCCCTGCTGGCCCACTGGATGGCCTGTGTCTGGTATTTCATAGGTCGAAGGGAGATCGAAAGTCCCGGCTCCTGGGATATTGGTTAGTGTGCAGTTTGTTTGTTTTTTCCCACCCAAACACAGTGTTGGAAGTACTATTAGTATTTAATATAATATGCTACCATTGGACAGAGCCAGGCTAGCTACTTTAAAGACTTTCACTTGTTGCTGTGTTTTCAAGGCCAAATAAAATGCTCCCAGTAGGTATTTACAGTAAATGGTGCTCTCTTCTGATCTAAATTTAGTATCTGTAGGGTTGGAGTGGAGGAAAAATCCTCTCTGGAGCAGCTTTATGGTCCATTTTCTCTGGGTGAAGAGCTTTTAGTGCATGGTTTTGTATTTCGCTCAAGTTTTTAATTGTCACTGTGAATGTACTGTAAATATCCTGCCAGTGCCAGACACCAGAATTTCATTTGGGCAAATTGAGCAAATCTACAGCATCTCAATCAGAAAAGATAGGATACTGTATCACTCTTCTCAATTACAATACAAGCTCTGTCCTCAGGAAATAATTTTAGGGCTCCCAAATGCAGATTAAATTAGATCTTAGCTTATTGCAGCCCTACTTTGTACTTTATGATGAGATAACTACATTTTTATATAAAAAGCCTGCCTAGTTCAGCTTTAACCACTTGCACATTCACCGACCCAGTCTCACTTGAAAGACACATACCTAACTGGCTGTAATTTTGTATCCTCAACAAAACCACAGAAACTGTTATGCAGAGGGACAGCCCCCACATGTCTCAATTTTCTGCAAGACAGATGCTTTTAATAAGATGCAGCTTTGTTGATATTCCACAAACATGTCTCAGTGGAGAATCTGAAATCCTGCGGGTGACATGAAACCCTGGCATACAATCTGATAAATTTAACACACATAAACAGACAGGTGGCTTCAAAGGGAGGAAAGTTTAATCCTGCTGACTGAACCAAAGATCAGCATCAGTCCTCATGTGTCTTTCACTGGATTCTACCTAAGCATCACACTAACACACACACAAACATGTTGTTAAACTGCAAATGCCATGTTTTTAAAGCTATGGACCCAACTCTGGGACACATAATGAGATGTGTACTCCTGTTGCCTCTCAGCCTTTTCCATTTATCCTTCCTGCTTTTCTCTCACCTGCTGCCTCGTTCTCCCTTCCTCCATCTCTCTCATTGATTTGTACCAACCTACCTATCATTATCCTTTCAGCAAACCACATAATGGCAGACAGTGACACTGCTGTCAATTCATGTCAGTGGTCCCTGAATTTAGTTTTCAGACAGTAGGGAATCCAAAGGACAACAAAGACCAGTCTGCAGTCTGACCTTTGTATGACACCAACTGTGATTCACAATAGAGATCTGATATCAGCATGAACATAGGTTGAACTGCTCTATGTCTCTGTCAGTCATTTGGCTGGTTCTTGGGAGAAGTGCAGTTCTTGTCTGCAGGGCTATCAATAATTCAAGGGCAGTGGTTCCATGGCCCTCCCTACAGTCCCTCATGGAGCTGTAGTCACTGCACAAACCACAGTCTACTGAACCAAAAAGGAAAAAGGGCATAAGGACGCTTTCAACACATGGGTTTAGGCATACCATTTGTCAGAAAATTGAACTTTTAACAATACTTTTAGAAGGTTTTAGAGGCAAGCAAGCACCAACTATCACCACAGAGGGCAATAGCTCAAGATAGCTCAAGATGTCGGTCAAACAAAAACAACCCAAAACACACAGAACCCATCTTTAATTTTTAATATCTTCATTTTGAAAACCAACAGGGAGACACATTTCAAAAATATCAAGCACCCCTTAGCAGAGCTGTATCTGAGTACAGAGAGCCAAAGTGAAACTGAAACTTCTGAGTTTTGTTCCAGAAGTAAGTAAGTAAGTAATCATTTCCAACTTTTTTGCTGTTATCTCTGTAGAGGTCTAAAAACCTGTCTGAGTTAACTACAACTTCAACTTGTTGAAATGGTCTTTGTTAAATCAAGTGAACCACACAGCATACTGTTGAGAAACACTGATACAGCTCCTATATACATGACGGGGTCTGATTACTTTCTGAATGAGCTCTGTGGCACAGAGGAATAAGCTATATCTGATCTATATGCGATACTCAGTATTTCCTTTAAAGCACTTCTGACTGTCTTCAGTGCTCAGTGGAGCAAAGTTGGCTTTTTAGTTATAAATACAGTGTACTTTTCTCTGTCATGGCTGTCAGCGGACAAGTGCACAGGAGGCTAGTAAGACCCTCTAATGCTGCTTGATAAGGCAGTCTTTATTTGTCTATAAAATGCTGGGAGAATGTGGGCACTAATGTGTGGGACAGTGGCAAAACATCTTCATGCCTGATCATACCAGAACATGGCACAGCAAAGGTGACTCCCTCATCCTTGCAAAATAAATGGCCTTAGATGCTTGGTGACGTAGTGACTACTTGGAGGGATGGCTGCTTCCCATAATAACCTACAGTTAGCAACCGAGCAAACAAGATTTATTTAAGAGATGTAGTTGTCCCATTGACTCAGTTTAGTAGTTTATACTGTGCCAGAGAATGGTTATGTAAAAGTGGTTCATGCATCTCAGCTAATGTGATATACTATACTCTCCTCCATATTGGAATCTGTAGCGTTAAACTCTGCAAGAAACAGCTGCTAATAAGATGCTGACACTGCTTAATTTTTTAAAGATATGTTCGTACCAGTCACTAACTTCCCATAGTACAAAGAGCCTTCTCAGTGTTGTCAGTATACACAGTAGCAGAATGCTCAATGAGGAAAAAAAAAGATGCTCAAGGAAACAGCTATGACTTCTTCTCACCTTTTAGAATGGCCCAGTCAGATCCCAGACCTGAACCTAATAGCAATGCTGTGGAACGACCTCAAGAGACCCATTCACACCAGACATCCTAAGAATATGGCTGAGCTGAGGCAGTTCAAAGTCCAAAATTCCTCCTGAGCATCGTGCAGGTGTGATCTGTAGCCGCTGGACGAGCTTTTTAAGGTTACTGCTGCCAAAGGAGGTTCAACTAGTTAGTAAATCCAAGGACTTACTTTTTCCACCAGCACTGGGAATGTTAGTAGATGTGTTTCATGAAGAAACAAATTCAAGTGGCAATAATTTGATTTGAGTCCCAAATCTCACTGTTGGAAACACTGGTGTGACTGCGCCCTCAGACAGGGTAAACAGAAGTCAGGACCATGGACAGCTCAGTCAGCTCTGCTGCACAGAGGAGAAATCAGCACCTTGGACAGAGGCAGAAAAAAAGCTGCTTTGGGACACTGTCCAGTTTCCACCAAAAAGAATAAAGATGTACTGGTAACACTTGAAAATAGGGTGAACATGATGATTAACCATGGTTAACCATTGAGTGATGCAGCAAAATGTATGTGTCTGCATCTAACAACCAGTTTGACAAAAACAGCTTCATTGTTCTGTGAGACCAGGTAATGTTCTGCTTTCAGAGAGGCTGATCAAATGCATGCCTCTAATGTAACTGGACTCCAGATAATTGTGTGGCATATTACTTAATGCATGAGGTAACTGAAACTGATGATCAGCATTACATGCTATCAATGTAACATGTACACCTTCTACAGGAGTAGGAGGGAAACTGGATGGGTTTGTTTTGTTCCAGAGAGTAATCTTGAACATGTTAATACAGAAACTGATGGTCCTTGAAGCTTTAACTTAACACATAAACTCATAGTGACTCAATTAGTTTTTAATAACGAGAAACAGGATTTCATGATGTATGCTGCACTGAAACCATAACAGAGAATGGACAGGTGCCGTATCTCAGTGTGTTTTCAGAGATGCAGGCTTTATTAGAGTCTGCAGTATCATCAGTAATGCCCTCCACATTCCTTTATGCATTGACAAGACAAAAAAAATGCAATATAGCATCTTAGTCAGGTCCACATTTCCTGAGGTTGGCAGAGGTTAAGTTGTGCTAATAACAAAGTAATTAGGAAACTACTCAGGTGTTAAATCCTCTAATGTTGTTGGTTTAGCTGCTTGACTGAGACTCTGCTCACAGTTCAACTGTCTACTTCTGCTTATTTATGCTGGCAGGCTGGTCTCACTCTTTTAGAACTCCATAAATACACACACACACACACACTCAGAGCTGTTTGCCTGAACTGTGTGATGCTGGAGATCAATGAATGGATGCATCCATATTGTATTATTCATATTCCCTCTCTTGCTCCTTCTTTTTCTGAATCTGCTGGCTGTGGCTCAGCTGGGCTTCACTATATTCTACTCGTCGACTCACAAAAACACTGTGTCTCAATAATTCATCCTCCTTCGTTCACTTCCTACTTTATACACTTTCTCCTTATTTTTTCCCTTCCTTGGGCTGCTCCCCTCCTTCCTTTCTTCCTTCTTTCCTCTAAAGCTGATCTGCCGTCTTGATATTTGTTGGATTAATTTGAATCCTCAGTTTTTTTCAAGAACATTTTTCATTTAATTTGTTTATTTCTTGTCTAAGATTGATAGAGGAATGTTCATGTTCCAGTAAGTTTAATATCTGGACTGGCAAAACTGGCAATACAAATGAGCAGAGTGAGTGCAGGACCTGTAGCTGGAATATACAGGCCCTGTAAAATAGACCATTGCCAAAACAATGAATTAAAGGGAATCTTATTAGACTGTTTATTTATGTTATTGGTTATGTAAAGAAAATGTAACATTGTCCAATATATCACTACCATGATTTTTAAAATTCTCAAATGTATCCCTACTGCACTCAAGAAATCTTGTATTGGTTGGGCTATACTAAGAGAGTATACATTAGTTACATCCCATCAAAGGATGATGAAAGTCTGTCAGTGTAGTGTAGTGAAAAAGGGATTTTCTAAATGAATTTCTGTCTCTTTCTTTCAGGTTGGCTCCATGAGCTGGCTAAGCGTCTTAGTACCCCTTACTTCCTGTCCAATCTGACAACGCTGGCCCCCTCCACAGTCAGCAGCCTCCCGGCCAACAGCAGCAGCAGCAGCCAGTGGAACGTGTCGGGGTCAGAGGTCGGGGGGCAGGGCTCCTGGAATTCCAGCCAATATTACGGAAACGTGTCGGGGGGTGAGGCGGTGTCGGGGACGGGCAATGAGGGCGGGGGTTTCGGGGTGCTGGGTGGTGGCCCGTCGATGCGTAGCAGCTACGTGACGTCACTCTACTTTGCCCTGAGCAGTCTGACCAGCGTGGGGTTTGGAAATGTGTCAGCAAACACGGACTCAGAGAAGATCTTCTCCATCTGCACCATGCTCATAGGAGGTATGAAATGTGTGCTTGTTATCTTTTATTAATGCTCAGCTCTCCTCTGCCCCTTCATTCTTCCTCTTTATAGCATGTCAGTGTTTCCTCTCACGCTCTTCCTCTGCTCTCAGTCTTAAGTTTTCACTCAGCTCATTATCTGGTGCCAGTGAGACAGGCAGCTAAGCACATTTTGTTCTGTCTCTTGGAAAAAATGGCTCCTTTTTCATATTGATGACAAACAGTAGATGCACACACACACACACACACACACACACACACACACACACACACACACTTGTATGCAAAACCACCCGTTTACTGCATTAGTCCCACTTGATTGATTGAGAGGAGTCATTTCATCACATGTTTGACTGTGGATTTATTTATTTATTTGTCCTCAAACAGATTTCAGTAAAAGTTGGCATCAAGTTTGGCCATGAGTCAATAAACACGTTATTAGTTTCTGGTGCAAACAACATTTAAAAAAAACAAAAAAAACAGCAAGCAGTATGTCACCTTCAACAAACACACAAAATGTTCAAAGGGAATGAAGCGTGTGAATGAAAGTTTCCATGAAACTGCTGTTGCTGTGCAGTAAAAATCTAAAGATTAACTGAGGACAACTGGAGAAAGATATTTCACTCTGCGTGTGAGCAGACCTGACAGGCTATTGATTCTCATATTTTCACAAATAATGGCAAAACATTAAATTGTCATTGGGATGCTCTTATGGGTGGTATCAGAGGGCAGGGACAAACTGCCTGTGTGGTTGTTCATGTTGGAGGACTTGTTGTAATTTAATAGCCACAGTGCCCAGCTGTTTAAGGAAAATACATAGCCTCTTTTTTTTCCAAGTGATATTATGTATTTGTGACCAGATTTATATCTTCAGTAGGAACAAATGAGCTTGGGGCTGAGGGCAGCAGTCAGGGTAGAGAAGTCAGAAAGTGTTGAGAAACAAACTGAACACACTGTTGGTTTTGGGCTTTTCGTGGGATTTGTTCACAATATGCGAAACAGAGAATAAAGCCAGTCTCATCCTCTAAAATTTAATTAAATTTGTGTTTTGGAGTGGTTTTTTGTGTGTTGCATTGGTGTTTAATAACCTTGCACCCACAGTGATTTGTGTATAGTCCTTTCTCAAAGGAGAGAGCTCAGTGAGAGAGGAAGAGAGGAGAGTAAAGACCACAGCTTCATTAATCTTTCTCAATTTGTCCTCACTAGGAGGTCAGAGTTCTGTATTGGTGAGCTGCCCTTCAGCTGTAACTGAGAGATATTTAGACATTTTTACACCAGGGTTTTTTCCAAAATGTGAGGTGGGTCACTGTGCCTGAACAAGCAGTCATCCTAAAATAATGTCATTAGTCTGGGTGTCAGTGGACTGTGTAAGTGTCCTGTGATCTGAACGCTGTTTCAGCAGCTTTTCTACTTGGGCAAAAATTAAATTTAGGGACAGAAAGTGCAACGCAGTGCACTCAGGAAAGTACATCATAAAACAGATAGTTCCAGTCCTCACTGGGTCATTGCTGGTTTGCTGTGTTGACATTCAAAGTAAATCAGTAAGTTTATATTACTTAAATATTAATGCTTCGTCCACACTGAGAATCATTGCTCATGCTGGGATTGGGGTCTTAGAATGATAATTCTGTTGTTTTTGTAGATGTTTTGTTCACCAGAAATAAAGGATTTATTCAATGGGATTATTTTTATTTCAGGAATGTGTCACTGACATTTTGTGAAAGCAGTAATCCACTTAAGGGACTGCTTTACAGTGGTGTTAGAGCAGCTAAAATCGTTTTAAGCCCTTTGCTTTTTAACTTCTTGGGGCTTATAAAGACGTCCCATAAAGCTTCCTGCTGTGCAGAAGCATTATGGGATTTTCCTGAGGTCCACTCTCAATAAAAGCCAATCATATCACTCAGTAATTGACTCTGAATCATACTAAAAACACACAGTAGGGTAAAGAACCTTTTCTCCTGTCTTCCAGCACTGATGCATGCAGTGGTGTTTGGTAACGTGACGGCCATCATCCAGAGGATGTACTCTCGCCGCTCACTCTACCACACCCGCACCAAGGACCTGAAGGACTTCATCAGGGTCCACCGACTGCCTAAGGCCTTGGAGCAGCGCATGCTGGAGTGTTTCCAGACTACCTGGTCTGTCAACAACGGGATAGATGTCAGTGAGGTGAGGAGAGCGCAGATTTACCAGCATATTCGCTTCAACACAGCACACATGCGGCACACAAAAATATATGACTGTGTGTATGTTCCACTGCTAACACTGATTTTATACAACTATTGGTTTTTTTTGTTTTGTTTTGTTTTGTTTTGTTTTACCTCTAATGGCGTCTAGTCTTCCAAAGTCTCAGTTTCATCTGCTCAGAGTTTGAGCCATTCACATCTGAGATTTCTGCTCCATCACCAGTACAATGGAGGTGAACTGTAGATCATGCTCAACACTTTGATAAATGACATTTGAAAAATTCAGCAGCAAGAGACATTGTTCTTATTACTTAGGAGAATCCACAGACCTTTCTGTTTCAAGTTTCTCAGTAAAGACTCTAATAAAAACATTGAGTGGGAAAATATGATTCAGATTTTTGTTTCCTTCATGTTGAGTGAACAGACTCTTTAGAACAGTGGTGAGTATTTATCTGCACGTTTTTTCTGATTACTTTCTGTTGTCCAAGCACCAGTTAAACTTTGTCTGTCAGAGGTTTTACACATAAAAGTCTCCCCTGCATGGTTAACCTTGAGACCAGTATTTTGGATTAACTGACCTGTTTTATTTTCCTTCCTGTCAAAAATCTTTCCAGCTTCACTTTAAATCTCAGTAACCTGAGTCTTGACAGCCTTGCTGGTGTCAGAGCACTTTTGTTTCTTTATTGCCTTTGTCAGAGTGGACAAGCAGACAACATTCATTATGTCTTGTTCCAGTAATTCATGCAATGTAATACAGTAGTTAGTAAGGTTATTAGTTAGCTAAAGTGGAAGAAAACAAGACTGTGACACTGACTCTAAGATTATAAAACTATATACATTTTAAAAGGAAAGACTATTTTTGTAAATACTAGGTACGCAAAAAGTTAAGGTTTGGGAAATAAGGTGTCCCTCATTCTAATTGTGTAATTAAAGTCAGCCCCCATACCTACAGTGTAACATACAGTGTAACAGTGAAGTTTCACTATGTTTGATCCTTGGATGATGATGGAAAACTTCCATAGAGAAAGATACATTTTATTTCTACCCTGTGCTGCCATGCAGCTCAATGACAGAGAGGTAGAAGACATAATAATAAATCTGTGTAATGTGGGTGTCACTGAGCTCCTCCTTTTATGTTTTAGCAATAACATTTGTTAATAAGTGAAACTACATTGTACTCTTTACATTACACAGTAAGTGTAAGGTATTTGGGCTGTGAAATAACGTGTCCTCGTTTTCCTCTTTAATTACACAATAGGAAAAAGTTGTTAGCACCAGTAAGAACAAGGTCACAATGGTCAACTGTTTCTCCTTTGTCTATTTCCACCGTACCTACTTTTAAGTTCCAGGAACCAGTATTTTATTAATAATTCATCACCTCCCAAATCAAGGTCTGTATTATAAAGTGCTAATTATGTAATGTGCTGTCAGGTAATTATAGATATTGGAGCTTTTGTGAAAGGCTGTGTGGAAACCTGCTGTTTAGTTGAAGCAGTCATTGCAAATCTTAGGAAAGATCACCTGTTGTGTGTGTGTGAACCTGCCTCTCGCTCCCAGCTGCTGAAGGACTTCCCAGATGAGTTACGGGCTGACATCGCCATGCACCTGAACAAGGAGCTGCTGCAGTTGCCCCTGTTTGAGTCGGCCAGCAGGGGCTGCCTGCGCTCCCTCTCCCTCATCATCAAGACCTCCTTCTGTGCTCCAGGCGAGTTTCTCATCCGGCAGGGAGACGCACTGCAGGCCATCTACTTCGTCTGCTCGGGGTCCATGGAGGTCCTGAAAGACAACACAGTGCTGGCCATACTGGGTAAGTCAGAGGAACAGGAGGTTATGTACAGAAAAGTTCATGGTCATTTACGTATTGAGAGTCCCCAAAAGGGCAACTTTTTCTTTTGGCTAATACTGGCATGTTTACTGTGATGCTGATTAGTGTGCACTGACCCTGTAAAGATTAAGAAATGAGTCTCGATAGGAACACAAGCAGCTACTTGATTTCATTTCATTCAAATGCTCAGTAGAGATATTGTAATGGTTCCTTTTTTCATTTCCCTCTCTCTATTTATGCATCCATTTATAAGGGGTGGGTGGGTACTTTAGGCCAAACAAAAATCTGAAATAACTGCAGCAACAAGCTTGTTTTGACTTCAATATTCAAGATATTTTCCCATTTGCTGTGCCCAAATAACCAAAAGGGATATGATCATGTTTTCAGTTTATTTTCAAATTGATGAAGAAACAGGAGCAGAAATTGTTAATGAAGTGGCTTTAGCTGCAAATATGAAGTGTGAGATTTTATTTGTTGACTCTCAAAATTGCAAAATAACACACTGGTTACCTTCATTAGACTAAAATACAACAAGGGAGGTTTATTATTTGAAGGAAATTATGCATAAATTTGTGACACAGAACTGGATGAAAACTACACAGTACCCCTCTGCTCTGACAGACAATTACCTGTCAAACTGAGACTTAATGAGAGGATATGAAATGATCATGATCTGTGGGACACTGGGTTGCATAGTTAATGAAGGTGAGAGTCATTAATTTGAAGACGGTTCTGATAAGAGCCCAGTGAATATGTGTCTGTTTGATATTAAATGCTGGTAATGAGGTATGGACTTTAAAGAGAAAGAAAGAGAGAGAGAGAGAGAGAGAGAGAGAGAGAGAGATGATCTCTCTCTCTCAGTTCAGTGATTACAATTAAGATAATTTCACAGTGCTGGGTTTGGTTTCAACCAATCAGACCTGCAGAGCAGCTTGAACTGGATTTGAAGAGAAAGACGAAGGAAGGATAGGACAGACAGACTGATCTATGTGTATCACTCAGACAACAAGGAAGGCAGGGCTGAAAGAGAGCTGATAAAGAGCTGCTGTTTGTGCTCTGCTGCTTTTAAGAGTTATCACCATGCTTGACACTCACACAGAGTCACGGCTTCCCACTGTGTTGATCCTGTGAGCTATATAATCCTTCAATCCAGTGTGAATAGAGATGTAGGAAGTCTTGCTATCAGACCTCACATATGGCAGAGAATAGACACTGATGTTTGTTGGCAGTTTGGACACTCTTGTGTTTCTTGTTTGTACAACAGACAGTATGAATAATGTGATGAGGCTATTAGGCTCAACAGGCTTTTAGCACATGTGCTGCTCATCAGGCATCATTTACATTCTGCAGATCACTGGGAAAGAAGATAAAAAATTGTTTTAAAAAAAACCCTTTTTCTACACAGGGCAGAAATAACTACAGATAAATGGTTTAAAAAAAAAACTTCAAATCATATAAAGTGAAAATAAGAACATAAATAGAAACCTATACTGTCTCAGTGAGTACTGTATGTTAAGTAAAATGATACCATGCCCTGTAACAGCTTGTGCCAGAATAGTATATTTTATGATATAGTAATATTATATCATATCATATTTACTAATGATACTTAGACATCTATGACTGTAACTCTGTTAAGTCATTTGTCTGTGTAAACAGAAATATAGAATAGAGAATAATATAATAAAACAGTCAACATATTAGTGTGTATTGTATTAGTATTGTATAATATAATACAGTATAATAGTGTATGGAACAGAAAGTACACGGTGAAATGTGCAAATGTAGTTCAACATGATATAGAGTACAGTACAGCAAAAATACAGTAGTATATAAAATATAGAACAGAGTAATACAGAATACAAAATATAATCTGGAATCCTTTACTTAGGTAACAGTACCAATCCTACAGATTTGGATTACTTACAGGTAGGGTCGCAAAGGGGCAGAAAGTTTCCAGTAAATTTCTTTCCATAGCAAGTTAAGCTGGACGAATTTTGGAAACATTCCACGTTGGAAATTTGTAAAATATTTTATGATTGATGCTGGATAAATGAATAGAAACAGAGTCGATGAACAGATGAACACTCTTTTTTTTCTTATTAAACCTTAATACCATAATTCAAATTTCCAGTTTATTCCCATTAATTCCCCATAATTCCCATATATTCTTGTTAATTCCCATGAAAAGTTTCCAACAATTCACAGATTCTTGCAACCTTGCTTACACAGGTAAAAGTCCTGCATTCAAAATCACACTTCAATCTATAACATTCTTCTTTTTTCTTTTTCTTGTTTTTTGTTTTTTTGTCATGAATTTTTTTTTATTTCGGTGAAACTATCCTCAGCCAAACTGCAGCTCATACAGCTCATAGACATGAACCCAGAAGTCTATGATTGAAGATAAAGTTACAGATACAGATTTGCCTCATAGAACGTTGTTTTTTCTTCTTATATAGAAGTGAAAACCTCAAGCACTTAACAGCAAAATGCTCCTTATGCACTGATGCATCAGTAGTAACAATCTGATAATGTCATATATTATTATATGTCAGTGACGATGCAAGATTTTTGTAAAACAAGTACTTCTATTTTTGATACTTTAACTTTAATGCTGTGTTTATGTACGTCTACTATTTTGAATCCAGCACTTTTTCTTGTAAAGTAGTATTTTTAAACACGTTTTTGCTTTTGCTTAAATAGCCTAAAGAATCTGAATACTTCTTCCACCACTGCAACTTAACCAGCAATTTTCCCAACAACAGCACAAGTAGTTAATAGTAGTTAGTTGGTAGGAAAAAATGTTAACAGACAGAGACACCTCCAGTTGTTTAGGATTTCTGTGTCACAGCGCAGCAGGGTGACTGAGAATGAATACCTTTCTACAAGGCAACTTATTATTATCAGTGTGAATCAGTGTGTGTTTAAGAGGTCTGTTCTCCTCCCAGAATTTGTCAGTGTCTCATGAGGGAATAGTTAGAAAGCAAGGGGAGCTTACGGAAGTGTTAAAGGAGCTTTGGATCAGTGGAGAGAAGGGACCCAAAAGATGAAAAGATTTCTGTCTTTTCAGTAGATAGAGATGACGATCTGTTTAGTTTTATTCAGCACACGTAAGTGGAGTACAAAGTCCCAAAAACTGCTAAAAAAAAAAATCTAAATATAGAAATATAAAAGGACTACATAGGATTAGAAACATATTTTTTAAAAAGTCCAACCTGACACAGGTGTTACTGTTGTAGAACAGTGGGCCTCTCATAACTACACAAAGTCCCATCAGCTGACCAGAATAAATCAGCAGCTTTCATCAGCAAGTGTCAAAACATTTAAACAGAGCTCATTTACAACACATCCTGATACAGCTGGGCCTGGCTTTTAGTCAGCTGAGCAGAATCCACCATCACCACACACAGCACAGGCTGAATTTAGAAATATTGGTCACCACTTGAGTATTATGTGTAAGTTTACTGTAAATAAGTCACAAGAGTATGTTCAAATGCTTTTGTCTCTCTGCTTTATAAGTTCCTGTGTAAGCAAACATTACCCAAGAACAACTTATGTTTAAGAGTTAACGCACCACATCCTAGAAAACCTGCACACATTTTAGGTCATAGGAGCATTTTACCAAAATAACTTGTCCTGGAAAGCAATGAGCTGTCTTGGAAAAGGTTTGAAGGTGCAGCAGAACTGACTGGTGTTGTTATATGGGCTGTCAGAGGTGTTAGAAGCTTTCAAAATATTTTTTCTTAGATGTCTTCGCTGGCAGTCGGCAGCTGTAATTAGTGCTCCATTCAGGGTGAAGTAGATGTTCTGCTGGCGGCGTGCAGTTATGTTTTGTAACCAGTTTCATATACAATATGAAATCTTACTTCAGTCATTACCAAAATAAGAGTCTGACAGTGCTTAAATGAGTAAAAACTGTAAAATATCAATAAGGTTTGATTAAAAATGTTAAACTTCAACATAATTGGGCTCCTTCTTCCTGTTTCTACCAACAAAGATGCTTTTTTCCACCTTGCAGTTTGATACTGTGACCAGTTCTCAGTGTTTTCACTTTGTTTTCATTATCAGTTCCTGCAGTAATCTCAGTAAAGAAAAGTTAAATCAGTCATATCATAGAATCAATTTTTTGGTCAACAATTTCTGATGCAGCTGCTGTCAAAAGTCATGTCATTATAAACTATAGTGAGCTTATGTTACATTACAGGAATAGTATTTTACATGTTGTGGCTCAGACTGCAGACTCAGCTGAGACTGTGTTGTGATATAAAGCTGAACTTTGCTGCAGTTCTGACCTTTCTGTCCACATTTGTTCAGCCATCTGTGGATCTTTATTCTTGAGTAACTCTACCTTTGTTCTTTTTTTCAATTACGGATTGACACATCCGATGGGGGGTTCGTTTTTACTTTTAGTGTGAGCGCCCACGTCGTGCCCAGTCAATAGATCCATACAGTGTGAACGTAAAAGTGGTACACTTTAGCAGTGTAGAAAGGGCCTTTATAACATGTAGTATGAGTTAGTGCAGTCAACAAGTTAATAAAACAATACAGTGAATGCCCAGTTCTACACTCCCTCCCACCATATATAGACTAGTTGCTAATCCAAATAAAATAAGCAAAGCCAATAAAATAAGGAAAAAGACCAAAGACAAGAAATGGGCACAAAATGTAAATAAAATATCACATAAATACAACACATGAGAGGGGTGCAAGTGCAGATTTTAGTTAGGATAGGTGGTAGAAGAGGCCTGTGTCCTAATGAGCACAGCTAGGGAGATTCTGTCAGTGGTCTATTCAGCTACCACTGAGAATTAGTTTTGAATTCCATCATAAGTATGTAACCGTGTGAGGAAAACATTAGTGAGCTGCATGGAGCCGAAAAACAGGGAGAGAGAGTATGAGGGCTATCCTTGGTTTTTTACTGTGTGCGCATGTTTGTGCATTGGCATTTGTGAAATGGTGTGATCATATGTCCACACTCACATCGGTCTCTGGGGATGTGAAGGCGGAGTTGTGTTCCAGTGAAGCCTAATATTAAACAGGACAGATTTGCAGACAGTGTGTGGGAGGAAAAACCAGAGAGTCATGCTCTGCACGGCCGCTTTTACCACAGCCACAAATATCACAGCTACCAGTGTCACATTACATGTCATTTCTATACCTTTACACAATTCACACTTCATTTACTACTTCATGTTCATTAATTAAAGAGGCACTGGGGTCCTTTTTCTTTCCTTTTATTCTACTTATGGATGGGTAACAGACAGACAGGTGGAGGGAGGATGAGCTGTGGGACTGACTGGACAGTTGATAGATGCACTTCAAAGGACATGAGGTTGAAACATCCATTCATCCATCCACCCATTCACGATGCACTTCAGGTTGCTTCTGTGTACCTTCATACATGTACTATTTTATCATCTATAGTGTCACACCTTTCATGCATTAGCCATTAAAACCATCTATCAGTCTCAAAGTGAGCCCAAACTTTCCACACATCCATACATTCGGTACATGTGTACAGTATGTTTGGATTCACTCTACCAGAAAGGCCTGCCTGATTCAGTGCTGCTGAGATGGTTGTCCTTTTGTTGGGTTCTCTCATGGTCAGTCAGAGCACTAAAGCTCAGAATGGTATGATGCTGAACTGAGATTCATACATTTTAGTTTTCTTCAGTATCAAGTAATTCATTGATAGTTATCATGTCATACTCTTAATGTCATTTGACAAATGTAATGCAGCTGACTGTTGTATACACAGAGCATTATTTGTTAACTGATGTGTTTTGTTATCAATACAGTCACACCATGAACTATGTCTTCCAAAATCACCACACCTCTCTAAAACAGATTGACCAAAAAATTATTTATTGCAGGAGTGTTTTATTAGACTGCATTAGTTTTATCTGGGTGTACCTGATAAACTGCCAACTGAGTGTATATGCATGGTAGGTCAGGAGATATGTTTGTGATGAACTGACTGTACTGACAATGTAAGATGAACGGCAGCTAACTTCCTGTTCCCATCAGAATTTTGGTTGCCCCTGGTAACATCAGAAGCTAATTCCTGTATCGCTTCAGAGATTCACTCTTTTGTGAGGCAGTTCTGTTTACAGACACACACACACCAATTAAAGCAAAAAATGTGAATCAACCAGCATTTATTGGTGAGTGTTCAAGGCAGTTGTACTCTTCCAACACTGAAAAAATTGGAAATTGTGTGGTCAGACAAATTGTTGCACCTGTGACAACAGCTTAGAATAATTTCTTTAGTTGGCTGTCTCGCAGGCTGAAATCTAATTTCCTCTGGATGTGCTTCAAAGCCTTTACAACACTAATCCAGCAAATGGGGCGAGCTCTTCTGAGGTGTGCCTGTGTGAATGGGTAACAGACAAAGTGATAGACAGAGAGATGAGGGAGAGAGGGGGAGGATTTCATGTTTATGTGGCAAGGACAGATGTACCTGTCTCAAAAGTCAGTTTCTTGAAAGGTCAAGATGTATTGTATTAATGGTTTGTACCTGTGTACCTGCATTTCTCTCTCTCTCTCTCTCTCTCTCTCTCTCTCTCCTCTCTCTCTCTCTCTCTCTCTCTCTCTCTGTGTGTGTGTGTGTGAGATGAAGTGGATTTATCTTGAAATGCCAAGCCCCCAGCCCATATTTGATCTTGATCGTGACGCGCCCATGCACACACATACACATCAATAGATGAAATGCAGTGCTGTGCTGGTATTAATAATAAATAGATTTTACATTATTAAAGCAGCTTGATTATTAATGCTGAAGTGTGGACGGAGCAAAACCCTGCAGAGCCCAGGAAGCTCTTCACCATGGTACAGCCCCTCATGGCCTTTGCCAAGAACCTGAATCTATTGTGTTCTTCCAGGAATTAGACTGTGTCCATGTTGGTATTAAAAAGGTTCATCTCAAAGTGACGGCCAGTCTGGCTCAACACAAACGCATCTCTTAGCAGCTTTGAGTAAATGAGATATTTTATGTATTGTTTACACATTATGAAACATGAACACACACTCAATCAGCCATTCACACACACAAATTACCAGCAATATAATTTCAAACTAGTGGAAGTCCATGTTATCATAGCTCAACTTCTCCCCTACACAGATCGTAACCAGGGAACAGCAATGTCAGGATTCAATGACTAAAACTGATCATTTCCACCTATTACAAACTGGTTAACACTGCAGAGGTGCAACTCGATGCTATCTATAAGCTGCAGAGTTTTTTCTGGCTGCAGATAATGTAATGCTGCTCTTTCTTTCTTACATCAAAAAAATTCAAATGACTGCAGCATGTACACTGGATATATGAAAGACAGATGTGGATTGATCCATGACAGATGTAACATGTTGCAGAAACCTGCTAATCAACACTGAGACTAATTTCCTGCAGATTTCATTAAAACAGAACCGGTGATGTAACACTTTCATCAACCTGCACATTTGATCTTAAATCGACCTTTACTTCAGCCATCACACCAAACCCGTGTAATGTATGGAGGGATGTATTACTTTAAATTGAGTTAATGGTGTGTAAGTAAAAAATCTTTTATTCAATAATTGTTTGCATGGCTGGGTAAGAAAAACATTGGTGTCTGTTTGAGAAGTTAAGGCCTAGTAGCATAGTATAGTGGCTGTACCACAGTGTGAAGATCATCCCATATTGAAATTTTACATTTGAAAAGTTCAAGGACAGCTGACAAACAAAACAAGCGTCTTCCATCCATCTTGCCATCGTCTTTTTCACCTTTGCACAAGACTAGACAGACACACACTCGTAAATGTCACTTTCAAGTGTTCATCTCCTGCTCAGTTTAACATTTTGCTGTGATTACAAGAAAAAAGCTTTCCCTGATGCCGCTGTTGCTCTCTGCTCCAGTGCCACCCGTCATCTCTGTGACAAATGATAATTCGAGTTGAACTGTAGTGGTGGGTTTTGGGGGGGAAAAAAAGAAAATGAAGGAACAGAAATGCAAGTGATGTGAAAAAGACAGGGAGACAGACTGAGCATGTGAAGAGCCAAATTAGGTAGAGGCACAGATGGGGCTGGGGGGGTGTGCGGGGTGGTGGTAAAGAAATAAGGGTGCAGAGGACTGTAGTATGGTGTTGAGTGCGACAGCAGGATGTGGAGGTGGTTAGAGGTTCAGAGGAGGGGTAGAGGGCTGTGTCCAATAGCTGCTGTTGCTCACACGGCATGCTCCAAGCCTTTCCTCACCCTGCCTCTCCCCCTTCCTTCTCTCTCTCTCACCCCGCCCATCCATTTCTCCTCACTCAACCTATGCCAGTCTGCAGACACCCCCACACTGTGTCCCTCTCCAGTTCCTCATCTTTCTTTCCCTTGTTTCCTTCATCTTCGCACCCTCCCTCTTTTCAGCCTTCCTGCACACTCCATCACCCATTTTAGGTCCTTGATCGTCTCTGCCCTACCCTGCCCTGCCTCCCTCCATCTTGCCTCTGTTCCCTTTCTGCTCGTTTTTCTCCAGCCCCCTCTTTGTCTCTCTGCTCTCAGCTGTGTGGCTGTGCAGCCCAGAAGCAGTCTTTGTTTGACTTTTTCCCTTTTCTCCAAATACTGCAGGGTCTTTGTCTGTCAAAAGCCTTCACAAATTAATGTTGCGTCTTATAGACTGTAGTACATTTCCCTTTTCTTCTAGAGACTGTATAATACTCTATATTACTGTATGGTTATACACTGTTGAATTGAACCTGAGCAGCACTGTTGTTCTCTTGAATAACACCTTCAGCTTTGTTCTGGTTTATTTTTACTGTGAAAAGCCAACAGACACCTTCTCTGCACTGTGTCTACTGACAGGACTCTCCTTGTCAGGGCTTTAAACTAATCCATTCAAATGTGATTACCTCAAAACAGTTAGTGGATGGTGGCTATAATTTGCGCTGAAAAATAATCATCTGCACTGATCCTGCTGAAGGAAAGCCAGAAGACTCTCACAGCAGGGCTGCACTATAAAAGAGCTCAAGAACTGGATGATTGTTGCGCCACAAGTCATTTCTATACTATTAAGGGAATATTCAGCAATTTAGTATTTTGCCTCCAAGCAGCAGAGGCTGAGATATCTAGACTTTACGGGCAGGATTATACTAGAAAAGAAGTGCTTTGTTCAAAGTTCTGTTCCACATCAGAAATCAAATGTGTTTATTGTTGCTGCAAATGGCCACAGTCAAAGCTGGAAGGAAAAACTGAGACTGTGTGGTGTTTTTTCTCCACTGAAAGTCAGTGGTAGTGAGTCTTGTAGTGATATATAGTGATGTTTCTGCTTGAACAAAAAGAATCTTACTCTTTAATAAAAAAGCTCTGTCTCTGTAGGAATCATATCCATAATGTGTCATACACTTACAATAACAATCTGAACCTGTTGTAAAAACAAGAACTTTAGTGGAAGTACTTTGTCTTGTCTTGCTCAATACTATACCGATTCCAAAGATCCTGATAGAAGATAAAACCTAGGTTAAAAAACACCAGAGATATCTTTTAACTAACAAATAAGCAAAATTTGATTAAGTACAAAAGGGACCCAAGTTTTACTCTAATTGAATCATGTCACAGTTTTTTTCAAATTTCATGAAGATCACCTATGTGAAGCGTCTAGATCCCAGATCAAGTAAATAATTATCTGATTGGTAAATGATAAATTATAGTTAGTCAACATAAAAAAGAGCTTAAAGTGAAAAAGGTAAAAGCTTGTTGTTGTAGAAATGCTATAGAAATGTTGATGTGATAATGTGAACATATTTACTATGATCAGCAATGAGAAATGATTATGGATTAACCGGGACTGCCAGATTTTCCTACATTAAAATTAATCCATGTACCTTGATCTCAATTGATTGCTATTCTGAAACTACAATAGGAAAATGAAAATCTGTTCCTTCGTTAATTAGCAATGTTTGTAGCAACTTTTAAAAAGTGGAAATAGGGCCATTTTCCATTTAATCTTGTCCTCAAAAATAGTAGCCCACTTAGCTTGGTCATCTTATTACAGCTTTTCATATAATGAGTTAAATATAAGAAATGTATTTTCCATCAATACAAAATGCAGAATGGAG